>NW_026622997.1:15452121-15755151 GCF_023065955.2 Ursus arctos
ATTACTGCTTCTGGCACCGTGAGCGCTAGCCTCGTCCTTACAATGACCACCTCCCTTCCTCTCCCACTAACCCCTGCCACCCTACACCATGCTGGAGTTGACCTATTTTAATCTTTGTAGCCAAAAAGTCCTCATTTATTCTGTTAAAATAAGATTAAAATATTCCCTCCTTGGGTTGTAGAATAAAAACTCAAGGGGCGCCTGGGTGGCTCAGTCGTTAAGCGTCTGCCTTCGGCTCAGGGCGTGATCCCAGGGTCCTGGGATCGAGCCCCACGTTGAGCTCCCTGCTCAGTGGGAGTCTGCTTCTCCCTCTCTCTTTGCCCTTCCTCCCACTCATTCTCTCTCTCTCTCTCAAATAAATAAATACATTAAAAAAAAAACCCTCAAGTTTAAGAATTTCAATGACAACAGCTGTGGACAGTGCAGTGGGGAGCACAGTGTTCTTATTAAGAACCACTCATACTCTCTCACCTCTTCCTTATCCCAGGAAAGCCTCAGCAGCTGGTGGCAACAGTGACTGCCACACCCTTTGTTGGTGGAGTGTGGTTAGTGCCATACTTCTGACGGTCAATTTGTCCGAATCTGTCAGGGTTACTCGGGCCTGTATCTATTCCCAACAATGCCATTTGCAGGAATGTATGCTGCAGGTGCACTCGTACAAAAAAATGTATACAGATATCCTTGCACAGGTGCAAAGTACTAGGACAAGGGTACTCGGTAAAGCATTGTTGGTAAGAGTGAAATATCTGAAACAACCTAAATTTGTGCTAATGTAGAATTGGTTCAGTAAATTAAATGAACCTACACAATTAGGGTGTTATGATGTAAGAAAATGAATAAGGTGTTCGCGCATGGGAAGAGCCCTAAGGCATGATGATAAGCGAACAAAGCAAGGTGCAGACCAGTGGGTTTCACCGGTTAGCATTTGGGGGATGATGATATCTCTTCAAATTTACTCATGCGTGTATACATTGAAAAAAACTGTGGAAAGAGAAGGAATAAGTTAATGCCAGTGATTTTACTTGTGTGTATGGGTGTGTGCATGGCAGGGGTGCGGGGAAGCAGACAGCACAGATGGGAGATGGAAGTAAGAGGAACACTTTAACTGCATACTTCTTACGTGGTTTTAAAAAAATGCTATATTGTGTATTGTCAACTATACAAAAGATAGAGAGAGGAGGAAGAAGAGAAGGAGGAGAAGGAGGAGGAGGGAGAGAGGGAAGACAGTCAATGGCTATCAACAGAGACAAACCTTTATTTCATCAGACTCTTAGCTGGTTATTCTTACTTAGTAAAGAAAATATTTGGAACTGTTTTCCCTTGAGCAAAAAAAAAAACAAAAAACAAAAAACCCACCTCCCCAAAAAACCCCAAACAACAAAAAAACCCAACCCACTGATGCTTAGGGACATGGCCCAGCTGTGGCCATAGCATTGTGGCTTCGTGGCTTCCTCCCTCAACACTCCCCATTATCCCCCCAAGGTCAGGAATCACAGCAGACCTAGAATCTCCACCATCTCTGGCTACGTCCCCTTCAAACAATAGCCTTGGCATTGATGGATGAGAGGAACTTGAAACTCCATGAAACATTATAGGAGTGAGGCTGGAAATTCCTTCCCTGTGGATCAAGTCTACTATTCCTCCATATTTGGCCATGGACAACAGGCTTAAAATATCACTGTGTCTGACAGAGAGGGAGAGAGGGAGAGAACAGTGACTCGAAATGCACACTAAGGTATAGAAACCTTAAATTGCTATTTCCTTTAAAATAGATGTTCATAAAGGAGTGGGTTTCTCAGCCTCATTATCCATGATGGGGCCCGAAGAAAAGATTGTATGAGTTTATTTGGGACTGCCCCAGGTAGTGTTGGCAGATAAAATATAGGACATCGAGTTAGATTTGAATTTCAGATGAGCAATAAATAATTTATATACCAAAAATATATACTACACACTATCTCAGAATTATTCATTGGTTACCTGACATTCAACCTTAACTGGGTATCCTGTGTTTTTATTTCACTAAATCCTTCAAGCTGGGCCCCCGGGACTGGCCTGCAGGAATAGAAGCTCTGGCCTCCAAGGTTTAATGCGCGGGTGGGAAAGGTTCATTTGTCCTCATCGTCTCAAGGAAATGACAAGCAAACACCCCCTCCTCTAAGAGCCAGTCAGATGCCCCTGACTCCAAGATCCAAGCATGGCACCCGCCTCAGACTTTTCTACCATGTCTGGTCCTAATAGATGGACATCACCCAGTCTAATACTGCTGCCCTGGGTCCCACAGATGAGACACCAGGGGACGTGTACTGCTTTGCCATCAGGACTTTGGCTTCACATTTCTAACAGAAAATATGGATTTGTGCTGCTCTTCCAAATTTTCCCATCGGGCCTGCCCGCTCTCATGGCTTACAACTACAGAGTGACCCTGTATTAAACTGAGTCAAGAAATCTTCCAAGAACGAGAGTGTGGTTCAGGGCAGCCCCTTCCAGGTGTCAGGGTAAGCCTGGAAGGTGGTGGTCACTCAACGAGCATGAACTTAGGACAAAGGGGAGAGGACCCTCACGACACTGCTTCACCTGTCTAGTGGGGTGGTTCTGATGAAGCACATCGTCCCCCGAGCAGAGACCATCTTTCCAGTGATGAGATGGTGGGCTCAGGAGCTATGACCTCTGACACAGAAAGAGAGGGAGCCTCTCCTCAAAGGTAAGTCAGCTTTTAATCTGCCCTTCACAGATTCGGGGCACAGATCATGCTCATGGAATACTGCTCAGGTCCCTTCCCTGTCAAAGAGGAAATCCTCGCACATGGAAAGACCACTGCAATGTTGGCCCTCAGTTTACATGCGGTCTCCACGTGTAGCCAGCTCTGTTATTACAACACACGCAATGACCGATGACATAGTGACAGAAAACACATTTCGCAGCACTCCACATCCCAAGGACAAGGGGTGTGTAAACTCCACCAATGGCAGGCCTGTCCTCTCTGAACCTTGCTCCTCCTGGATATGAGCTCTTGGTGAGTTGACAGTCTGTCTGTCTTCTGAATCATCCATAGGGTTGGCGGCACATTGTGAATAGGGTTTGGCTTTCTGGAAGAGCTGGGCTCACGGGAGAACACTTAAAGACAACAGCTGTGCCAGAATCAAGGCCGCCGTGGAGGAATTGACTCTCGCTCTTTCCTGAAGCTGCAGCTCACCAAAGAAAAGCCAAAGGCAGCAGCAGCACTGCTTTGAGCAGAGAAGAGCCACCACTGAAATAGTGACTCAGAGCTACCGACTTTTCCATGTCCGCTGTGGCGCATGGCTGGGTAGGTTGCATCACAGACACTGATTTTAAAGTACCATGAACCCAGTTGAGGTTTGTAGGGCAGACACACAATCACTTGCAAACCAATGCCAAGCACAATGAGCAGTGTTTTATGTTTCTCTGCAGGTTTTCTTTTGGGTCTCTCCAGGGAGCTGGGAGAAATTCAAGTCTGAAACTCTAACCTGCATCTGCCATTCTCCCCCTTACACTAGATCTGAACCTCAGGAGAGCTCCTGGGACATTTGCTGAATTCTAATGGGAACCTAACCCTCCAAATATTATCCTTCCTATGGTTTGCTAACATATTTCCTGGAAACACATCATACCAAGATGTCTTGTACCCTTTGTTTTCCCAGACTATTTGAAAACTAAAGTATGCAGACATTCAACTTTGGGGCTGATCCAGGTTTTTCATGATCTAGCCAGGGTAGGCAAAGATTCCAGGGAAGGCCAAGGATTTAGACCACCTGCATTAGAATCACTGGAAACACCTGTTTAAAATCCTGATTCTTGGGGTGCCTGGGTGGCTCAGTCGTTCAGCGTCTGCCTTCGGCTCAGGGCATGATCCCAGAGTCCTGGGATCGAGCCCCCCATTGGGCTCCCTGCTCCGCCCCGAGCCTCCTTCTTCCTCTCTCACTCCCCCTGCTTGTGTTCCCTTCTCGCTGGCTGTCTCTCTCTCTCTCTGTCAAATAAATAAATAAAATCTTTAAAATAAAATAGAATAAAATAAAATCCTGATTCTTGGGACCTGTTCTAGAGCTATCTACTGAGTCTGTATGGGGGAGGCCCGGGAACCTGCATTGTTCACAACCTCCCCCCACCCCCATTCCAGGTGATTCCTGTGCACACTAAAGTTAAAAGGCATTGGTAGAAGTGAAAGGGTCTTAGATTAGCAGCCAAAAAACTGGAGATCAAATCCATTTACTAACGGGATGGTCTTGGCCAAGTTACTTGTTAACTGCCAGCCTCATCTCCCCATCTGTAAAGATGGATATGTTATTTTATAGGAGTTATATTTTTTCTCTTTGAGGATTAAATGAGATAAGGCATATGACAAGGCTGGCAAATACTGAGCTCTCGCTAAATATTAGCATGCTGAACCCTAAGAGAGAGAAAAGGGATGGTGAGCTCAAGCAGTCTTTGCAGACCTTGAGATGGATATGTTTTGCAGCAATTTCCAGAGACTCATGTAACCCCTTTTGGATGGATGCAGAACAAGGAGACTTACTCACTAAGTGGTTTTATTAGCTGCTAAGGCCCTACTAACATACCCAAGAGTGGGGGATATGGTGCTATGGGGAAGATGAGCTGATACATAGACACTTTCAGAAAAGCAGCTGCAGGCTAGCATAAAGGTGGAACAGGTCAGCTAAGAGCATGTGGTGAAAGTAGTGACTTTACAGCTGTGTTCCTCAGCGGGGGCCACGTGCTCTAAATCGCTGACTCACCAAGGATAATTATGTCCCCCAGGGGACACTAGCCAGTGTCTGGAGACATTTTTGATTGTCACAACTGGGAGATACTACTTATATCCAGGGGGCAGAGGCCAGGGATGATGATAACCACCTTATGGTGCATAGGACAGTTTCTCACACAGAGAATGATCTGGCTCCAAATGTTAATAGTGCCCCAGTTTAGAAACTCTGCTCTAAGTTAACACAGAAGACTGAGTCATGGGTGACAGAAGGAGGCCTCCAGGCAGTTAAACAGCTCCCGAGTGGCAGCCTCTTGCTGCTGTCTTGCAAGGTCTTACGGATGTACAACGGGCTCAGTGTTGTGCAATCTGACCGGTCACCATTAACCCCCTTCCCCTGTCTCATGCTCAACAGAGCCAGTTTCTTGATCATTTCCACAATGAAATGATTGGGAAGAGCATTCTTAGAGCTTTGGAGACGGAGAAGGTGTTGCTCTCTACAGGAGAGGGCCGAGGCTGCCTCACTCCTGGCAGTTGTCTCGTTCCTTATCAGGAGGGTAGAGAAGTGAGAAGCCACTGGGAGGCCATGCTGTCCGACAGGGTTTGCCCCTATAAGGAGCCCGGTGCAGGCCCATGAGAAGTGCCTCCCCAGCTTAGAGGCACTCAGCATGCAGGGATGTGATCAAATCCAAATGGCCATTGGTCTATGCTAACCCTTTGCTAGTATCTCGCTCTCCTCTGTGATCCCTCGCTTCATTCCATGGACTTCTCCAGGTGCTTCCAGTTTAGTGTCTTGGTTAACCAGCTCTCTGGCTTTATTCCCTCCACTTGATCCCCTGTCTCTTTGTATCTCTTCTTTCCTGACATGGCTTGTGCTCTGGGGTATAACCTCTGGGAACCGATCTCTTTGGTTGTCCTGCCCTCCTCCTGCACCAGCCTGGCTTCCTAGTTTCCTTTCTTCCTGCTCCACCCATGTCCCCTGGGGTCTCTTTAGCATTTTATGCACACTGCCTTCCTGCTTGCAGGGTCGTCGTCATGGTATGAATGACAGCACTCAGAAGGACCCCAGGCTGGGTTTTAAGGCTCTGCTGTCACCATCTTAAAATTCTTTTTTTATTTTTTATTTTTATTTTTTAAAGATTTTATTTATTTATGTGACAGAGAGACAGCCAGCGAGAGAGGGAACACAAGCAGGGGGAGTGGGAGAGGAAGAAGCAGGCTCCCAGCGGAGGAGCCTGATGTGGGACTCGATCCCGGAACTCCGGGATCACGCCCTGAGCCAAAGGCAGATGCTTAACGACTGCGCTACCCAGGCGCCCCTTAAAATTCTTTTTTTAAAAAAAGATTTTATTTATTTATTTGAGAGAGAGAGAGAGCACAAGCAGGCAGAGTGGCAGGCAGAGGGAGAGAGAGAAGCAAGCTCCCACTGAGCAGAGAGCCCCACACAGGGCTCCATCCCGGGACCCTGGGATCATGACCTGAGCCGAAGACAGATGCCTAAGCGACTGAGCCACCCAGACATCCCTGAAAATTCTTAATAGTTTCTTCTTTGAACTTGTATTTTGTAAATGAATTCTGATGGGACAACAATATGCGTGTCTGCCATTTCTCACCATTCCATTCTTGTAGACCGTTCGCCGTAAACCCAGGAGTCCAGTGGACCCACAATGTGTAGCAGTTCATGGAGATTCAAAGCAAATACGAAGTAAGTGGGTTTTGTTTCTGACTGGGTAACCTGGAGTTGGGGGGGGGGGGACACTGATGGCCTCCAGAGGCCATGCTTTCCTTCTGAACCAAAACTTGCTTCAAACACAGAAAGAAAGGCATGGCATGCTAAGAAACACCAATGCCCAAGAAAACCTTTGTCCTCTCTTACTTACGTTGCTTCTCTGCACTAGCCAACCACCAGCCCCTTTCCTTTCCATCCTTCCTTACTCATGTCTAAGCCAAAGGTAGAGACTGCTAGTACAATGTGCATGAGCAAGAAATGGCATAAGAGCAGCTGAGTTAATGTTGTGCTGCTTTTCCACTATTATGGTAAGAACAAAATATGCAAATTGTGTAATTTTTGGTGATTAGCATATGAGTTAAATGCTCTTATATTTGCATTTAAAACCAGCAGCACACAATGTAGAGATGAAAGGTAAGATTCATGCTAATAATTTAAAATTTAAATTTTCCTTTACTTAGAGTGGCATGAAATAGCAAATTAAAAAAAAAAAAAACCAACAAGCCATGACAAGTGAAGAGAGAGACTGTGGATGAAAGGAAAAAAGCTTTTATTTTAGTACCTCTAATGGCACCTTTCTCTTGTGTTTTTGAAAAAAGGGTGCCTACATTTTCATTCTGCACCGATCTCTGCCTGTATGCTCCTGTTTCCAAGGCCAAAACCAGGGTCTCTTTGTCAGTGGACCGTGCTCAGGCTGAAGGAATCCATCAGCCTGTGTGCACAGAGAGCCGGCGGTGCCTGAGAATGGATGTTCCCTGGGAGCCGCGCTCAGCCAATGGTTGACAGGTTCACAGGTATAA
Source organism: Ursus arctos (assembly GCF_023065955.2). Taxonomy (NCBI): domain Eukaryota; kingdom Metazoa; phylum Chordata; class Mammalia; order Carnivora; family Ursidae; genus Ursus; species Ursus arctos. The sequence continues at coordinate 15,459,371 of NW_026622997.1, forward strand.
ACACTGCAGCTCCTGGGTTACCCCTCCAGGACAGCTTTGGAAGGGGGCCTCCACTGACTCGAGGCTCCCCTGTGGGTTACCAAACTACCCACTTTATAATTTTGTGTGGTGGCTCACCTTTGCCTGCTCCTGGCCTTCATGGTCCTACTGCCTTACCAGTTTTGCCTGGGGAGATTTCTGAAACAATCATTTTTATTCAACCCAAAGCAGCTTTGCTATGTCTCCTGCAACCTGGGACCTGGCCAGCTGAGGCTTTTTTTAAAAAAGATTTTATTTATTTATTTGAGAGAGAGAGAGCATGAGCAGGGGGAGGGGCAGAGGGACAAACAGACTCCCTGCTGAGCACAGAGCCCAATGCGGGACTTCATCCCAAGACCTTGAGACCATGACCTGAGCCAAAGTCAGATACTCAACCGACTGAGCCACCCAGGTGCCCCAGCTGAGACATTTGAGTATGCTGTGGACAAGCTCACCTGTCCTTCCCAGTTCTATGAGTATCCTGCCAAGGCCATGGTTTTTGTGAGGTGTCAATGGTAGCCTGTAATTGGGTTGTGGGGTAGGAAACCCAACTACAGACATGCCCAAAGGAGTCTTCTATATATGCTGGTTTCTGAGGTTTATACTGAAACTTTTGATACAAAAATCATTCTGTGCTATTCAGAGGGAATTTGGAAAGCACTTTGGAGAACTGGTCTATCATAGGCCACTCCCACCGGGCAATGTTCTGGGCAGATCTGGGCTGAGACCTGGATGAGAGAAGACTGGGTAGCTCAGACTTCAGGGAAGTGTGCTCTTTTGACTGACCAAGGCTCTTCATGCCACATGTCCCCAGCTCTTCTCACTTTGGGAGAGAAGAGAATAGAACTTACAAACAACAGGCTTCATTTTACCTTTTAAAATTATTTATAATCTATTCTGTGAAAATTAGGCTGGAACCAAAACAAAAGTTTATACAATGGGAAGAAGTCTCTTCAACAAGTGGTGTTGGGAAAAGTGGACAGCAACATGCAAAAGATTGAAACTGGACCACTTCCTTATGCCATCCCCCAAAATAAACTCGAAATGGATTAAAGACCTAAATGTGAGATTTGCAACCATAAAATTCCTAGAAGAAAATATAGGCATTAATTTCTTTGACATCAGCCATAGAAACATTTTTCTAGATCTGTCTCCTCTGACAAGGGAGACAAAAGCAAAAACAAACTATTGGGACTACATCAAAGTAAAAAGTTTCTGCACAGTGAAAGAAACCATCCACAAAACAAAAAGGTAACCTACAGAATGAGAAAAGATATTTGCAAATGGTAGCTCTTATAAGGGATTATTATCCAAAATATATAAAGAACTTCTACAACTCAGTACCCCCAAAACCAATAATCTGATTAAAAACAGGCAGAGGACAGGAATAGACATTTCTCCAAAGAAGACGTACAGATGGCCAATAGACATGTGAAAAGATGCTCAACATTGTTCATCATCAGGGAAATGCAAATCAAATCACAGTGAAATATCACTTCACACCTGCCAGAATGGCTAAAATTGACAACACAAGAAACAACAGGTGTCGGTGAGGATGTGAAGAAAAAGGAACCCTCGTGCAAGGTTGGTGGGAATGCAAACTGGTGCAGTCACTGTGGAAAACAGTATGGAGGTTCCTCAAAAAATGAAAAATAGAATTACCATATCATCCAGTAATTCCACTCTTTGATATTCACCCAAGAAAATGAAAACACTAATTCGTTGATAGAGGAATGGATAAAGAAGATGTGGTACATCTACAATGGAATATTATTCAGCCATAAAAATGAAATCTTGTTGTTTGCAAAGACATGGATGGAGCTAGAGAGTATTATGCTAAGTGAAATAAGCCAGTCAGAGAACGACAGACACTTTATGATTTTACTCATATGTGGAATTTAAGAAATGAAACAGACTCTTAAATACAGAGAACACTGATGTTGCCAGAGGAGAGGTGGGTGAGGGGATCGGGAAAATAGATACAGGGGAGTAAGAGTGCACCTGTCATGATGAGCCCTGAGAAATGTATACAACTATTGAATCACTATATTTTACACCTGAAACTAATATCCCACTGTATGTTAATTATGCTTTTTAAAAAAGTTATCATCTTTTTCTGCTCATCTAGGTTCATGGTTACTTGAGCAATCTTGAAATGCCTTTTCACCTTCTCTGCCTGGAGAATTTTATCCATGCTTCAAAATTCAACACAAATGTTAATAGTCTCTCTTCCTATGCCACATAATGTCCCAACGTAAGTATTTTTGTGTGTATTTACCACCCAGCACCCTTAGATTATAAAGACCTTGAGTCAGAATCTTTATTTCATTAATTTTTGAAGCCCCCCCACCTTGTGCAACACTTGGCACACGATTGATTTCAAAAGTGTTTGATTAGATAACCATCATGGCTCTTGTGAGCTCCACGCTATGCTAACTACCTGACATGCGGTATTGTCTGCCTTCTTCACACCAACACAATTAGTGGGTATTGCTATCCTCTTTTTACAATTGGGGAAACTGAGGCCTAGGGAGCTTACATCACTTGACTGAGCTCACACAGCCTCCCTAGGAATAGAGTGGAGTCAGACCCAGGCTTGCTAGTACCGGAGCTGGCGCTGTTCACACGGAGTGAATGAGGTAGGGGAGTGGGTATTTCCAAGGCTGTCAGGAAGCGTACTCATTAGAAAGACTTGTCTGTACAACAGCCTCTTAATTGAACAGTTCAGCCAAGTTCCTTACGTGAAAGAAGCCATTTTTACCTCCCAACTCTGTATGGGACCGTTTTCATTTTAACGAGCTTCTCCCAAGTCCCCTGAGCTTTGTTGTCAGACGGTCTTGTTGCACGAGTATTTAGCTCCTGCATAAGAGAAAAGCAATATAGAAACCAAGCACAGCTGCAGGCCCGGGCTGCTATTAGCTCCTGGGTACAGCTTGCTGCAGGATTCCACCGAAATCGCATCGTGTTTCCAGCACAGAAGAAATGCTTGAGAGTGGTACTGATATACCAGTTAAAGACCCTGGTATTTTTCGGCCCTTTGGGGCAGACAAGCAAAAGGGATTTATTTTGTTATGAGAAGCACTTTCTCGATTCTACTTAACTTTTGTTATTCACAAGGGTATCTCCAAGTATTGCCAAAGAATAGGAACACCATGTTTGAGTTATCTGAACATGCTGGACGTGCATAGCCTGATGGGTGATGTTTTACAGTGCATTTCTTTCCAATCCAGAGTGGATTCATTAAAAAAAAAATCACAAAAATTCACCAGCTTCCCTGCCCCGCCCCCCTCCAGCCTTTGTCGCTGAGAATGTAGGAGCACATAGGTAGCTGTCTATGGCTTGATCAAGACTGCTGGCTTGCCAGGGGCCTGGTTGATCCATTGCTGGGGTATCTTGCTTTCTTGTCCACTCAGGAACCAAGGGTCCCCGAGTTTAGGCAGTCTGGACTTGAGGATGACTAGGTTGTAAGAACACAAGAAATGGAATCAGATAAGAGGAAAGGTTTATGAGAAGCACAAAAAAAAGAGACAAAGAGGGAGGGTTGTGTAGGGGGGAAAGGAATGAATTGAAGGGTAGGAGACTTGAGTTTTTGGCAGGGTGACCATCTCATTTATTATCTGCACTGGGACTTTTTTGAGAGTGAGAGGGATTACTATGGGTAAGTGTACTGGGACAACAGGCACAGATGGAGACTATCCCGGTGTGGCGTGGCCACCACCATCTGGGCCACTAACTAGCTGTCTAACCTGCAGCAAGTCACTTAGTATCTCCGGGCCTCAAGTTCTTGCAACAAGCTCTGTGGTGGCCGAGCTGCCCATTAACCGGTGCTGGGAAGTGAGTGTGTTAGGAGGTTGTGTGGTTGGTTGTGACAGTGACCGAAGGCAGGCAGCACTAACATTTTGTGCCCAGAATCTGGGGATGCTAAAGGTCCTGCTATGAGCCGTGAGATCACTCCCATGATGAAGAGTCGTCCCATCCAAAGTGTTAAAACTTCCCCACTAAGAAACACTGACCAAAAGAATGGGCTTCGAGTTCTTACATATAAAGAATTATTAGACCCCGTAAGAGGGCTCCAGTCACACCAGACAACTTTCTACGGTGCCAGACCATTGGGAAGAATTTCCCGCGGAGCAGGTTAATTTTGATAGCCCCTGGATAAAAGCCAAGAGCAGAAGTCACCTTAGAAGACATGGTGCAACTCATCCTTACCCCAAGATAAAATATACAAAGTACTTTATGGGGTAGTTTTTCTTTTCTCTCAATGTCGACAGAATTGTTGAATAATTAATTGTCTTCATTTATTTGTGAGATGATTGACATTGTCCCTCAAAACAGAAAAACAGCTTGAGCTAAATCTAAACTGCAAGTGTGTCGCCGACATGGCGGTCCCTTGTCTCTGCTTTGCCTTCTATGGTAAACCTGGGCTTCTCCTGAGTTGGGTTCCATTAATTTCAGTGAGAAGTGTGTAGCAGATAAACTTTTCACCAGTCTTCCTGTGGAACGGTAGATTCAGCTTTACCGTGAGTTAGTGGCCCCAGGGGGAGCAGGCCAAGGGCTCCCTCTCCTGAAGATGCCTCTTAAAAGGAAAGAGGTCATTGACAACACCCAAAGGAGGCTGTGGCCATAAATATTGCAGAATTCGGCTTCTTTAGTATCTTAAATAATGAAAAACATTTGCTTGTTTAAGACCTTTAATTCCACCAATCTTCAGATTCTACCTCTAGCGTCTTGCTTCAGAATTCCGTGGTGAGGTACAAGAGTGACGTCATGGTCAGGAGCAATGCACACCACTGAAAGCCTTGCCTGGGTCAGAGAGAAGTGCTACGGTCTCAAGAGGGCCCTAAGACAAATACATACAGGCGGCCTCGTGCATGTCAGAGACCTGTGCAAGGGCAAACATCTTTATGACTTTGGTCCTGGGAAGAGAGACCCAGCCTGGGATTAGAATTTACAGCGGACAAGCTGCTGATGAGGCAGTAATGGCCATTTAGTGCATGAATGGCCACTTTGGGAACAGGGGGCTTAGCACTCCAGGCTGAAAATCTCAGAGTGAAGCCGGGGGCAACCCCATTCACCTTTGCTGGACTAAGTTAACTCACCCACAGTCTGTCCCTTGGGTCTTTTCTCTGCCTTCCTTTGGATTTATAGCCCTCCCTGCAGTTCTTCAGGGCTTTGACACACATGACAATTTAGCATCAAGGGAATTCCCAAGACCACGGGAAGAATATCTTTCTTGGCTATAAACGTCACTCTGACATTCTTCCCATCTATAATGTTTCAAGACCACTTGGAATGTGCATGGCCTGCCCCCTACAGAGTCCCTACCCTGTAAGAGCTCACAACTTCCTGAGCCTGTCTTGCTCACCAGAGTGCTTACAGATGTTTCCCCCACCCCAAAGCATCAGCCAACTTTAGTGCAGTCATTCTCAACTGGGAGCAGTTTTGTCCCCTAGGGGACATTTGGCAATGTCTCGAGACATTTTTGATGGGCACAAGGGGGAGAGGGGTGTTACTATCATGTAGGGGATAGAGGCCAGAGGGATAGAGGCCATCTAAACACCCTACAATGCAAGGGATTGCCCCCCCCTCAACAAACAAGGATCTAGTCTACAATGTCAGTAGCATCAAGGTTGAGAAATCCTGCATTAGGGCAGGAGTAGACCACCTCTGCATAGTCCAGGAAAGTAATTGTCTAAATTTGCACTATCCATTGGAAATTTGGGATAAAGGAAATATTTAATATCTGTGCTGTCCAATATGGTAGTCACAAGACACATGTGCTTATTTAGCACTTGAAATGTGGCCAGTAGGACTAAGGAATTAAATTTTAAATTTTATTTAATTTTAATTAATTAAACTGTAATCATCCCATAGAGTTAATGATTACCATCCTAGGCAGTGCAGGTCCATAAATGGAAGCTCAGAAGCACTGAGATAGCCTGTCCTAGCCAGTTATCTACTCTACTGGTTTGTAATTAAAATTCCACAGTTAGACAACTCCTTCTTTAGCTAAGACTTTGACCCATATTGATATGACATTACCCCGGAAGGGAGATGACCTTTCACTTGTAAAAAAAGACCTGATGCTGATTTAATATGATTAATGCATCTGGAAGAAGGTCTGACAGGAACCCAGAGTGCTGAGGGCTCTGACCTGAAAGAAGGACACCATGAGACTGAGCAGCAGACTTGCGGGAGGTATCTAGAGTAACCTGGAGGATGTGACGTCATGGGCTAGAGGTAGCAATAGCAACGTTTGCTTATTTTAATCGTCTAAATTCTGTTGTGAACAGAAGCCAAATACTCACAGTTCCCATTCAGACACATGTGTGGAAACCAGGGCAGCAGAAAAGACAAAGTATATGACAAAGAGAGCCTGTTTCCTGCTCCTCCATGTGACTTTACTGCTTCGGCCAAGTCTCCAAGCGCTGAAATATTATGGTGACCCCTCCCATATGGAAGCCCAAATAAAAGCAATATTAAACCACAGGACACAAAATGTTTTTCCCCCCTTTGATCTGATTATAAAATTCAGGATAAATCCATCAAAGCTACTTGTCCTGATTTCTGTGGGTGCCCCAAGCAAGTAAGTGCCTCCTTGTTAATCTGGCACTGTTTCAGGGGTTGAGTTTTAGGGCCTATTTTTTATATAACCCGTTGAATAGCTAGCTTTTTGTACAGATTTACATAGATGGGATATTGTACACTCACAGTAAACATTTCTAGAGAAGTCACCAACCTCACTTGGTAAGTTAGATCTATCTATTTCTAGAGATAAGGGAAAAATAATAACTGGACCAAACCAACTTTCTCTTCCTAAATGTTAGATAGGGCTCAAACTGGAGCTCCTGGTGACATCAGCTTTGGTGATTCCCATGGCAAACAGTGGAGAACCAATTGAAAGAATAAGTCCAATGAGAAATAAACTGAGGGCCTCAGAGGGGAAAGGGGTGGGGGAATGGGATAGACCAGTGATGGGTAGTAAGGAGGGCATGTATTGCATGGTGCACTGGGTGTTATACACAACTAATGAATCATCGAACTTTACATCGGAAACCGGGGATGTACTGTATGGTGGTTAACATAATAAAAAATCATTAAAAAAAAAAAGAAGTCCACCTGCAGTGTAAGAGGGTTTCTCCACATCCTTGCCAACAGTTGTTGTTTCCTGTTTTGTTAATTTTTCCCATTCTAGATGGTGTAAGGTGGTATCTCAGTGTCGTTTTGATTTGAATTTCCCTGATGGCTAATGATGCTGAACATTTTTCATGCATCTGTTAGCTATTCGTATGTCTTCTTTGGAGAAGTGTCTGTTCATGTCTTCTGCCCATTTTTTTGACTTGATTATTTGTTTTTTGGGTGTTGAGTTTGAGAAGTTTTTTATAGATCTTGGATACCAGCCCTTTATCTATAGTGTCATTTGCAAATATCTTCTCCCATTCCGTGGGCTGCCTCTTTCTTTTGTTGACTGTTTCCTTTGCTGTGCAGAAGCTTTTTATCTTGATGAAGTCCCAAAAGTTCATTTTGATGGGAATGCAAGTTACTACAGCTACTTTGGAAAACAGTGTGGAGGGTCCTCAAAAAGTTAAAAATAGAGTTACCCTATGACCCAGCAACTGCACTACTGGGTATTTACCCCAAAGATACAGATGTAGTGAAAAGAAGGGCCACATGCACCCAAATGTTCATAGCAGCAATGTCCACAATAGCCAAACTGTGGAAGGAGCTGAGACACCCTTCAACAGATGAATGCGTAAAGAAGTTGTGGTTCATATATACAATGGAATATTACTCAGCCATCAGAAAGGATGAACACACACTATTTGCATCAACATGGATGGAACTGAAGGGGATTATGCTAAGTGAAATAAGTCAAGCAGAGAATGATAATTATCATATGGTTTCACTTATGTGCGGAACATAAGGAACAGCATGGAGAACATTAGGAGAAGGAAGGGAAAAATGAAGGGGGGAGATCAGAAGGGGAGACGAACCATGAGAGACTATGGACTCCAGGAAACATATTGAGGGTTTCAGAGGGGGGAGGGGTGGGGGAACGGGTTAGCCTGGTGATGGGTATTAAGGAGGGCACGTATTGCATGGAGCACTGGGTGTTATACACAAACAATGAATCATGGAACACTACATCAAAAACTAATGATGTACTGTATGGTGACTAACATAACATAAAAAAAAAAAATTCCAAAAAAAAAAAAAAGAAAAAGTAAGTCCACCAAAATTGTATCAGAGATGTGAGAATTTTGGTATAAGAAGAACTAAAAAATAAAACCAAGAACTCTTCTGCTCAGAAAGACAGAAGCTGAGAGAGTTGCTTGACCCAGAGAATAGATAGTTGTGAGCATTCACTTGTTCTCAAATCCCTAGTTGGTCTGAACACAGCAGAGGTGAGAGGGGTGTGGAGGGGAAAGGTAAGTAAATTTAAGACAGTGAAAGGAAGTTTTTTTTGTGTTAGTTCATTCAGTTTATTATAACAAAAATACCTGGGGCACCTGGGTGGCTCAGTCAGTTAAGTGCCTGCCTTCAGGTCGGGTCATGATCCCGGGGTCCTGGGATCGAGCCCCCTGTCAAGCTCCCTGCTCAGTGGGGAGTCTGCATCTCCCTTTTCCCCTCCCCCTGTTCATGTTCTCTCTCTCTCTCTCTCAAATAAATAAATAAAATATTTTTTAAAGAATAACAAAAATATCATAGACTGGGTGTTTGCAAACAACTGAAAAATTATTTTTCACACTTCTGGAGCTTGGAAAGTCCAAGATTAGGGTACTGACAGGCACGGCAGATTTGGTGTCTGGTGAGAACCCTTTTTTGATTCATAGATGTCTTCTTGCTATGTCCTCACATGGAGGAAGGGCTCTCCTTTATAAGGGCACTAATCTCATTTGTGAGGACTTCATCCCATGACTTAACAACATTCCAAAGCCTCCACCACCAAATACCACCACACTGGGGATTAGGTTTCAATATATGAATTGGGGTGGAGGGGAGGGGATGCAAACAGTCAGTCTTCAGCTTTCTGCCCCTGAATTCGTATCCTCTTGCATACGAAATGCCTTCATTTTGTGCCAATAGCCCTGAAGTCTTGACTTATTCCAGCAACGAGTCAGAAGTCTAAAGTCCAAAGTATTATCTAACTATCATCTAAATCAGATATGGGTGAGACTCAAAATGTACTTCATCCTGAGCCAAATTCCTCTCCAGCTGTGAATCTGTGAAATCAGGCAAGTCGTGTGCCTGCAAATAGAGTGGTAGGGCAGAAATAGGACAGACATTGCCATTCCTATGGAGAAAGAGGAAAGAAAAAAATAGTGTCAGGTCCCAAGCAAGCCCAAAATCTAAGAGGCAAACAACATTGAAACTTAAGCCCCAAAGATAATACTCTTTGGCTCAGTGCTCTGCTTTTCAGCCCACTGGGGTAGCAATGGCACGCCATGGCTCAGTGGAACGGCAACGCGTCAGTGGCTCTTGGCTGGACTCCATGTCTGCCCCTGCCGTAGTTCTCTGCCAAGCCCTGTTCCACCACGGTTCTCTTCCAGGTGACCCTGTCCATGCCATGTTCCACTGGACACAGCCCAAGCAGGGGGCTCTCTGTGGGGACCCTGCCACTCAAGTACTGGGTGGGGGCTTCCTGCCTCACCTGGACCAGAGAGGTGCACCCCCCCACGCCACTTTGAAATCCCTCTGCCCTCCAGGCCTGCAGTGGGAGTGGGATCCCTGTTGACCTCTGACTTGCCTTCAGGGTCATCCTTTCATTATCTTGGAGAACAGCACATGGCTTTCGTTTAGATGGGTGATCCATGCTAACCTCCTCAAACCGTGGCTCAGCCACTCTTCCAGCATCCTCATTTTTTACAAGAGAGATAGGCTGAGTGTCTTCTAAATCTTTAAGTCCTGTTTCCTTTTTGCTTAACAATCTCGTCTTAACAGTTTTTTTTTCTCTTCTTGAATTTTACTGTGAGTAATTGGGAAGAGCCAAGCTGTGCCTTCCACACTTTACTTAGAAATAGCTTCTGTGGGGCCGCCTGGGTGGCTCAGTCGGTTAAGTGTCTGCCTTTGGCTCAGTCATGTTCCTGGAGTCCTGGGATTGAGCCCCATGTGGGGTTCCTTGCTCAGCAGAGAGCCTGCTTCTCCCTCTCCCTCTGCTGCTCCCCCTGCTTGTGCTGTCTCTCTGTGTGTCAAATAAATAAATAAAACCTTAAAAAAAAGAAAGAAAGAAATAGCTTCCACTAATACTGAATTTCATCACTCCCTCGTACGACTTTCCACAACGCTAGAATGTGAACACAATTCACCCAAGTCCTTCGCCAGCTTGTAACAGGGGTGGTCTTTCTTCTAGTTTCCAATAACATATTCCTCATTTCCATCTGAGACCTCATTAGAATGGCCTTTACCGACCACGTTTCTGCTGACATTCTGCCCAGGGTTGCTGACGTACCCTCTAAGAAGATCGAGGCCTTCTCTGCAATTCTCTTTTCTTTCTGAGCCCTGGCCAGAGTCACCCCTAATGGCCCATTCATGACGCTGTTTGCTTTCCCTAGCATGCACCCCCAAGCTCCTCTCCCCTCTGCCCGTCCCCTGCCTCCAATGCTTCCACGTATTTAGGTATTTGCTCCAGCAGCACCCCACTTCTCAGTGTTAATTTCTTAGTCCATTGGGGTAGCTATAACAAAAATGCTGTATTTCTCACAGTCCTGGAGGCTGGGAAGTCCAAGATCAAGGCAGATTTGGTGTCTGGTGAGAGCCCTCTTCGTGGTTCACAGACACCCTCCCACGGTGTCCTTACAGGCTGTAAAGGGTAAGGGAGCGCTCTGGCATCTTTATAGGAGCACAACTTCCATTCACGAGGGCTCCACCCACATGACCCAATCACCTTTAAAGGTCCGCCTCCTAATACCATCACATTGGGGGCTAGCCTTCATCATATGAATGGAGGGGGACACAGACATTGATTATTTGGCAATTACTTAATATAGTATAGTAGTGGCGGTAGTGGGGGTGGTGGTGATTTAAGAGCTTTTCATCCCAATGCCAAAGGTGGCAGAAACAAAGAGCCCCAAAATGTTTAAATATAGAATGCCAGTTCCATAATGAATCCTTGGTTAAAGAAGACTAGAGTGTTTAAAGCTAATTTCTTGAGATAAGCATACAGAGGGGCTTCATCTCTTTCCCATCATGACCCCTGCGCCATTCTCCAAAATGGAACACTGGACCAATCCTGCCACAAGTCTTTGGGTTTATCTCCTATGGCCATGCTTGCTAAACCTCATGACTGAGTTTGCAATTAAACCATATTTGACACAAGCAGCTTTTATGTGTTAGTGCTGGAACAGCCTGAGAAACACAACACCTCCCTGGGTAGAAGTGGGAGCTTTTCTGAGGCAGCAGCAAGCCCAGACATATGGGGCAGGGGGCTGCCGTCCAAATGCTCTAATAGCTGTTTTTAAACTGATCCCCTCTAAGTCTTTAGAGTGTAATGGCTGATTATTGGGTCAACAAACATGAAAAGCTTTGTCATTGGCCTACGTTTGGACCAGAAGCAACATGTCTTTCATGAGCATTTAGGATGAAAGATAGAAGATGAAACAAGAAAATGTTGGTAACAGTGAGCAGCACATGAGGGTCTTTTTAATGTGTGTTCGCCCTAAGAGAAAAAGCAGAGCAAAACGATCTATGCAATGTCCTTGATCTTTGTTCATCCCAGGCTTGTAAGCCCTCAGTTACCCTTGTGTTTCCATCACCAGACCCGTGGGGGTGGTATTTCCAATCAGACTTCCAGCTGTTAGCTAAGTGAGACGATGACATTGGTTCAAGCAATACTTCACTGAGTACGAAGTTGACCATATCATCCCCCCTTCTTAAAACCCTTACAATTCATCAGTGGTCTCTACAACCTCCAGGATGGGGAGAGGGTCTCCCTGTCCACACGTACACCTCTCACCTTTGCTCCCGTCACACTGAGGTTTTTCTGATTCTCCAAATACTCCATGTTCTCTTATAACCTCACACCCTCACACATGCTATTCCCTCAGAAACGTATGCACCTTCTCTGTGAAAGCAATCTCGACAACTTTGAATTAGATTTTCTTGGGCACTCATTGGAGCACACGCCATGTCCTATTGAAATTACCCCCCAACTTCACTGTGAGATCCTGAAGGCCAGGGGCTGGTGCTACGGTGCAGTCATCCTTGCTCTCTCAATGCCGAGCCCGGTGCCACAAGGGTAGCCGATCAATAGATGGAATGGGTGAGTTTCAGTACGTTGTAAATGATAGAGACCTTTTCAACATAGGTGCATCCTATCCTGTATTTTCTCTTTGGTAGAATAAATGCTATTAAAGCAGTTAATAGTTCCTTCATATTAGCTCCACATACTTAAAGATATAGTGTAAACCCCATCGCTTCCTTTAAGACAAATGAAAAGAGAAAGTAAGAACAGAAACAATTTATACAATTTAGGCAAAGAAGGAAGGAAGGAAGGAAAGAAGGAAGGAAGGGGAAAGGAAGGAAAGGGAAGGAGAAGGGGAAGGGAAAGGAAGGAAAGAAGGGAGGGAAAGGGAGGGAAGAAATAAAGGGAGAAAGAAGGGAGGGAGGGTTTTCCTTCTAAAAGTTCACCTCAAATGCAAGAGAAGAGATTACTTATATTTTGTTCTGAGGCTTGGTCCGTGAACAAGAAAGAAAGGAAGAAAGAAAGAACGAACGAAAGTGACAGAATACATTATGTTCCATCCATGAGATTAGAAGAGGGATGTCTTTCACCTCCCAATCCTTCAAAAGACACAACTAGAAACCTTTTCTAAAGCTGCTCAGGAGAGTAGGAGTTGCGTTAGATAATGGAAAGCAAACTGCACCTAACATGAAGTGCCTGATTAATTAGTCTATTTCCCAACACCTCCCTTTTCATTCTTCAGGAATGACTAAGCTTTATTATTCACCTCCATCGGACTTACGGTATCTCACCTGTATTGACACCTGCCTTGGAAGGAACTGGTCCTCCTCCCCCTCCTCTTGCGGCAGAAAGCCCAAGGGAGTGCTAGGACAAACAAACGCTCCCAGGATGTGGGGAAGACATCAGGTGAGTGACAGGTGCAGAGGCAGGGCGGGGCCACGCGGCCTGGAGAGCTTTTCCCTGCTGGCGGCGAAGGCTGCCTCTACTTGCTTCTCCCTGAACTTGCTCATCAAGGGCCGCTGGGATTTGGGCGGCCACAGCTGTGTTTAGCAGTACATTTGCTTTATCTCTCACATCCTTTGAGGATCTCATTGTGGGCCATTTTATCCACTTTAATGAATGTTCCGGCGGTTTCTGAACATGGGGCTGTGTCTGCATGCCCTGAACAGTGATTACGTTCACCGTCGAGATCGAATGGAATATATAGTCACAGACCCTTTCGCCCTGTCTTTTTCGGATGACATACCCTTCATTTCAGGCCATAACAGGCAGATGGCCAAGGAGAGAAAGGCTTTAGCTCAAAATTTGGGATTGCCCAGTTTTCCTCCTTCCTCTCACGCCCCATCAGCTAATCAGTCACCTCCAGTTGCTGTTTAGAATTCTCTAACAGTTTTTGAATCTGGCTAAATAAATATGGCATGTGTATTACAGATCAAGTGGTACAAGGTTGACTTCATGGAATGGGAAATGTGATATATAAAGTGGAAAAAGCAGGTTTTAAAATAGTTTGAGTAAATGACTACATGTGCGTGTGTGTGTGTGTGTATATATATATATATATATATATATATATATGATTCTGAAAAGAACCTAATAGGAAACGCAAATGAAACTAATAGTGCTTATTCTCGGAGTGGAATTAAGGATCATTTTATTTAATTAATTACTTTAATTTTAAGTAGGCTTAAAGTGGGACTTGAACTCACCACCCTGATATCAAGACCTGAACCGAAATCAATAGTCAGGGGCACCTGGGTGGCACAGCGGTTAAGCGTCTGCCTTCGGCTCAGGGCGTGATCCCGGCGTTATGGGATCGAGCCCCACATCAGGCTCCTCCGCTATGAGCCTGCTTCTTCCTCTCCCACTCCCCCTGCTTGTGTTCCCTCTCTCACTGGCTGTCTCTATCTCTGTCAAATAAATAAATAAAATCTTAAAAAAAAAAAAAGAATCTTTAAAAAAAAAATAGTCAGACACTTAACTGACTGAGCCATCCGGGTGGCCCAGGAATCATTTTAAATGTATTCTATGTACATTTATAATTTTTTTTCCAAATTATTTACATTGAGCATGTACTTACAGTCTGAAAAATTAATACAAAATATTAAGAGAATGAGTGATGCATGCAAAGAGGGGAAAGCAGGTATCCCATATATGTTCTATTCCTATTGCCACTACCAGAGTTTATTGCTCATTTTTTTCTCACCTAGAAAATTCTCCTTGCATGGCACCCTCTCTTTCCCACCCTTAATTCATTCTGTCTCCTTAAGTCTTCCTGAAAGAACATCTGACCAAGGGGCTCCCCTAAATCCTCCAGGGCTTCCTGTGGGACAAAAGAGTCCAAAATCCTCCAGCTGGAGATGAAAACACTTCAGAAGCTTGTCTGCACCTGAGGTTCAAATCCAAATCCTGCGTCTCCATCCTGGGTCCCCTGAAGGCTGTGTGGGCTTCTCTCGATGTGAGCACCCCATCCCCTGCGACTCTCCTCTCCCCTCCCGCGCCCCCCTCCCCGCCTTCACCTGCATCATTCACTTTCTGCCTCAACCTTCGAGAGTCAGCTCTTGTGCTGCTTCTCACAGGAAGCCTTCCCCGGCATCTCTAGGTAGAGTTAGGGGTCTTCTGTCTTGTTCGTATCTCCACGCTTGCGTTTTCCACAGCAATATAATCATCACGTTCCGCATCTCTTTCCTCCACCTGAAGGGCAGGGGGATCTCTGTCCTCCTCTGGGATCAGCTCCCAGGGCAGCATCGCACACGTGTGGGTGCTTAATAGACATTATGGAGTGAATAGACCCCTAGCCAGTGTGGATGCACGAAGGGAGGAGAAGGAATCTGAACTCATTTTCATTGATTTCCCGCTCTGACCATGGAAGCTGTGATTCTTAGTTAACTAAGTTTAGTCTCTCTCTTTCCTCAGAGGACTGTAATACATGCTAAAATTTTAAGATGTTTGGTCATTCAGCATTTATCCACTTTCTCCACTTGGCGTATGAAGACGTGCATCCCATTAGCTGCCTAGAGACACACTACAAAATATTTCCCCTCTGTAAGCAAATAATTCTGGGTAAGTGAAATGTTACTCGGTGTTGGGGGCTAAATTGTGCCCCTACAAAATTCATATGTTGAGGTCCTAACCCCCTAGTGCCTCAGAATATGACCTTATCTGGAAGTAGGGTTGTTGCGGTGTATTACTTAAGTTAAAGTGAGGTCATCAGGGTGGACCCCTTAATCCATTATGACTAACCCAATACAGTGTCCTGGTAGTAAGGGGAAATGTAGACAAAGAGACACAAATGCATACAGGGAGAGTGCCCTGTGAAGATGAAGCTGGAGGTTGCGACGGTGCTTCTATAAGCCAAGAAATGCCAAGAATTGCCAACAAACCATCCGAAGTTAGAGAAGGGGCACAGATCCTTCCCCAGAGCTCTTGAAAGGAACCAGCCCCGTGGACACCTTGATCTTAGATTTTAAGCCTCCAGAACTGTGAGATAATAAACTTCTCTTGTTAAGCCACTCACTTTGTGAGCAGTTCTAGTTAACTAATATACCCAGAGACCTTAGTGACAATCAGAGAGAAGGGACCCAAATATCAGAGAGGAGCATTATATGCTACATGTCCTATCTTGAACTATCGTTGTGGTAGCCAGCATCTGGCATGATTATGGCTCCTTTTGCAAATAAGAAAAGGAAGGTCTTTTTCTGTCAGTCCTCACCACCTAGTTCCCCTCACCGCAGGCAACCTCTTTTATGTCTGTACATATACATATTTCATTTTTAAACAAGTGATCATATAAACATTATTCTGCCTTGATTTTATCACATAATCATGGATGTGGGAGCTAATTCTCTTTTAGAATATATAAACATGCCTCATTATTTTGATGACTGCACGGTGTTTTTTTGATAGATATCTTCTGCCTGTTCTTAATAAATTTTTAGCTGACTTTTCTTAATCAAAATAAACAGGAAGCATTCCCGAAGTTTCCTTCACAGCCCGAATAGGGCTGAGCCTGCCCACTGATCTTTTCCCATTAGACAGATGGATACTCTCTTTGCCACCAGAGGTTGGTAAATATGCCTTAAACCCCTTGTAAAGTGGACTTTCCTTAAGTTTTATCAAAGTGTCTCCAAAGCAAAGCAGCTTATGTTTGGTGCGGGGCTGGCCCATGCTGGCCCCCTAGATCCTAGGTCATCAAATTTTTCTCCTCCGTGGGCTATGCGAGAAAGGCTTAATTGGATACATGTTGGGCCAGATGAAATGTGAGATCACATGCATTAATCAAAACCTTTGAGTAATGTATCCATTACCTTTCTATGATCCACGTGTCATCATCCATTTCCCAAATGTTACTGCACTGGGATTTTAGGACTCACCTGAGTTCTCTCTGTATTTTTTTATCTTTTTTTGAAGCTTTCTAAATTCTCACAGAGATAAATGGTAAATGCTTCTGGTTCAATAAGACTCTGCTTGCATTTGTCATCTAATCTCCCAAAATCAGTTAATAGAATCATTCATCTGTCATATAACAACATCCTATTTTATATGGTTGATTCTGAGTGTGAGCTGAAGGGGAAATTGGCCATTCCTAACTCATTATTTTTCACATTGAGTCCAACAAGCTCTTTATACATTCACTGTGGCCAAAATTCAGGTGATTTTCGGAAGCCATGCTTGCATGGAACATCATCCCCAGTGGGTCTCTGACATTCAAATAGGCCAGGGGCCACATGTGTGTGATATACATTCCATTCCTTCCCAGAGTACCCATCCCATTCATCCTTCAAAGTCTTAACTGATTGCCTCCCAGAAGTCTTCAAAGATCCCCCCGATGGAATGAATATGTTTCCCCCTTATATGAGTTGAAAATGTGCATTTCTACTTAGCTCATATTTCTTTCAGTGTTGTTCTAAGGTATTGTTTCCATGCTAGTTTCCTTTACTGAGCTGCAAATAGACCTGGAGGACAAGAACGATGCCTCTCATTCATAGAGCAGGAGATCAGCCAATGTCTATGGTGAAGAGATCATCATCACACATTCAAATGATCACATAGTAATAGTTACCATGTACAGAGCACGTACTTTGTACACATAAGTCGTCATTTAAAGAACTGTACATCAATTATCTAATTTGTCTTAATACCCTTTGTGTGATATTATCATCTCCATATTATAGAAAGAGAGAAATTATAAGCCACTTGCCTAAAGTCATTGAGCTAACGGCTGTAGACACTTAGGCGCTAAGATGCCTGTCCCTTAGTGAGCCCTAAAGTCTACAAAATTGATTTAAAAAAATCCAGCCATCAAACTTGTATAATATAGAATTTTAATTAATTTGCAGATTTAGTCAATTGAGTATTTCAGTGGTCTTCTATTACACTTTCTGCCTTTTCCCTTGTTCCCTTGTGTTTGTCCTAGAGGTCTGTTCTCAACAGACAGTGTGATCCCATGCTAACTCAAATTAGTTCTTGGGCCCCCAACTTCTCAATGGCTTCCATTTCACAAGAGTAAAAACCAGAATCCTCATAATGGCTAAACAAGTTCTTTTCCCACCTGCAACCTCTCCAGCCCTATTTCCTACTCTCTCCTTTGCTCACTGTACTCCAGCCAAGTTGCTGCTGTCTTACTAACAAGTCAGGTGTGCTTCTGTCTCACAGCCCTTCTTAGTGGTTTTCCCTCTCTCTGAAACTGTCCTCTCCCAAAATATTCTTCATCTTCACATTGTTACTTAAAAGGAAATTTCTTAGGCTCCTGACCACAATTGAGTAACTGATTTCAGACTAGCTCATCTTTTATATGTAATTAGGAAAGCGGACAAGATATATGAGGTAAGATTATTTTCAGACAATGGAAAATAAACAGCATAAGACTTCAGCTCTCGGAAGAAGGGAGCATGAGGTGAGCTGCCTAGGGAGCTGAATTTGAGCAAAGGACAGTAGGCCTACTGAGCTGAAGAGGCAGGGATCAGAGTCCAAGGCAAATGAAATAGCTGGAATCTGTGCAGGGAGAAATCCCTGGAGGTCTATGTATATGGGGGGTGAGGTCCTCCTTGAGTCCATGGCTGGGGGCTGGACAGTACATGTGCCAACCACCCAAGGCTTACCAAATATCAGCTACTATGGGCTTGAGATCAAAGCAAATGTCAGAAAGGTTGAACAGTTCTGGGGGTAAATGTGTGAGTATTTTAACTTAAATTGAAGAAAATTAAATGAAATTTAAAATTCAGTTCTTTAGTCATGTTCAAGTGTTCAATAGCTGCCACCATAGTTCATGGTGCAGACATAGAACATTTTCCTCAATGCAAAAAGTTCTACTGAACAGCACTGCTCTCAAGGACCTACAGTGGGAAATTCACAGTGTCTAGTAGTCAATCATAAATTGCTAGACATGCAAAAAAAAAAAATACTAATCAGGATCATGTCATCCACAGTAAAAAATAAAAGCAGTCAAAAGAGACTGATTTTAAGATGTACCAAAAGTTGGATTTAGTAGATAAAGACTTTAAAATATATATGTTTTGGGGCACCTGGGTGGCTCATTCGTTAAGCGTCTGCCTTTGGCTCGGGTCATGATCCCAGCGTTCTGGGATGGAGCCCCGCATCAGGCTCCCTGCTCAGCGGGAAGCCTGCTTCTCCCTCTCCCACTCTCCCCCTGCTGGTGTTCCCTCTCTCCCTGTGCCTCTCTCTGTCCAATAAATAAATAAAATCTTTAAAAAATAAAAAAAAATTATGTTTTATAGTATATATTCAAAGAATTAAAAATATTGTTTTTTTTTAAAAAGTCCTAATAAATGAGGAGTGAGTAAATAAGGAATCTTAGCAGAGAAATGGAAAACATAAAAAGAAACACATGGAAATTTTAGAATTATGCAAGGCCTAAAATGAGTCATTCACTGAGGGGCTTGAGATGGTGGAAGAAAGACTCATTGAGGTTGGAGACAGATCAGTAGAAATTATCAAAGAGAGAAAAAATATTACGGAGAAATGAACAGAGGGTCAAGAACCTATGGAACAGTATCAAACAGTTTAACACATGTGTGATTGGTGTCCCAGAAAAAGAGAGTGAGAACAGAAAAAAATATCTGACTTACACATCCAAGAAGCTGAAGACGTATGAAGATAAAGAAAATCCCACACAGGTAAATCATAGTCAAACCACAGAACACTAAACATAAAGACAAATCTTAGAAGCAGTCAGAGAAAAAAGACACAGTACATACAGGTGCACAAAGTTAAGGATTGTTGTAGATTTTTCATCAGAAACAATAGAGGCTAGAAGACAATAAAACAGCATCTTCAGAGGGGAGGGGGGTGGGGGAATTGGATAAGACCTGTGATGGGTAGTAAGGAGGGCACGTATTGCATGGTGCACTGGGTGTTATACGCAACTAATGAATCATCGAACTTTACATCAGAAACCAGGGATGTACTGTATGGTGACTAACATAATATAATAAAAAAACTAAAATAAAAAAACCCAGCATCTTTAAAGTGTTGGATGAAAAATTCTGTCCGTCTGGAATTCTATGTTGAACAAAAATATTCTTCAATATCGAAGGTCAAATAAAGACATTTTCAGATAAACAAAATCTGAAAAAATTAATCATTGGAAGACCTGAACTACAAGAGATACTAACGGATCTCCTTTAGTCCTTAGGGAAATAATACCAGATAGAGACTACAGAAAGAAGGAAAAGTACCAGAAATAATAAATCATTGAATAAGCTTGTTGTGGCATTTTCGTACAATGGACTAACACTCAGTAATAAAAAACAGTAACTACTAATAAGTGCAATAATGTGGATTAAGGCACATACAAAAGATGTCCTGTTGTGTGATTCCTGTTATATGACATTCTAAAATAGGAAAAACTAGTATATAGTGATATAAATAATATCCGTGGTATCTTGCCATGGGGGTTAACACTGACTATCAAAGAGAAAGTGGGAACTTTCTAGGGGGATCGAAATTTTCTATAGCTTGATTAGGTAGTAAATGAATTTATTAGTCAAAAGTTATCAGTCTGTACACTTAAAATGTGTGAATTTTAGAGCAGATAAATTATATCTTAATAAGTTGGGTCAAAAAAATTTTAAGTTACCTTCTCTGCAAGACTTTGCCTGAGCACCCTTTTTAAAACTGCCCCCTTTCATTAGTTTTCTCCATACTATGTATCACCAACACAGTGGATATATTTTTAAAATTAAAATTTAACTTTAATTTTTTTTTTGACTATTGTCAGTTTTATTGTACAGTCGTAAGTATAGTTGAACACTATATATTTTGTTTATCTTGTTTTATCTTCCCTTCTAGAACATACCTGCCAGGTGGGCAATGACTACTCATTTCTTTCATTGTTGTGAACATTGCCAACAACAGTACCTGGCACATAGTACCTGCCAGTAAATGCTACATGGATGAATAAATGAATACACATATGAATAAATGAAGGAATGAATTGACTTTCTTTATAGGTATCGAAAGTAAGACTGCGTATGTAAGCTACAGTAATTCTACACTAGTATGTCCTGAAACTCAAGACACCAGGTTTTAATCTAATTCAAAACGAGAAGGCAAGAAACATGAGTGAAGAAGGTATTACATGTAGACTAAACACATGTGTAGGTAGTTGGCGTGCCGTGGGAGATACTTGACCTGGACTCTCCATAGATGAATGCTGGATGTTTACAACCTCAGCTGTTTTTCTGTACTTTACCCACGAGAAGATAGAGGTGCATATGACCAGGGAATGAGGGTAATAAAGGGGAGGGAAGTGGGGTTGTAATTGGCAGAGACAGGGATGGGTGGCCCGCTGTTTATCATCCCAAGACCCACCACCTCAAGGTTTCTTTCTGGTTTTTCTGTTTTTGTCAAGGAATTAGTAGGTGTAAATTAGTCTCTTAAGTGTATAGATCTTGTGACATCTGGGCCACGCCCATCTCTGGCTACCAGCAAGTGCTAATAAGCACTTAGTTGTTGTTGTTGTTGTTTTTGTTTTGTTTTTTTGGTTTTTTAGACTTATTTATTTATTTGAGAGAGAGAGCACAGGGGGAAGGGGCAGAGGGAGAGGAAGAGTCCCAAGTAGTCTCCATGCTGAGCACAGAGCCCAACTCAGGGCTCAAACCCAAGACTATGAGATCACGGCCTGAGCTAACACCAAGAGTCAGATGCCCTACTGTGCCACCCAGGCAGCCGGCTGGCAAGCACTTGTGATGGACATAATATTGGACTATAAATTTGATCTCAGCTCCAAAGATTTAGGCACCTCATTTAACCTCAAATTTCAGACAAATGAGAAAAAGCCACCTAGTTCTCTTCTTACTGGAAGGTCCACTTTACTGAAGATATTTACCTTGGAGAGAGAGTTGTCCTTCAAGGTAGGGAAAGTTTAGGAGGGGATATACATAAAGTATCAACAGCATCATGCTCCTGTCCTGAGCATCATACCCTTCCCAAGAACAGAGCAAATTGGATTCTTAGTTCCAGGTAAGGGCATGTTTATTTCATAGTTGATAAAATAAGATTGCAACAGGGCAGTCCCATCTCCATGGCTCTGACACCTCCTCCAAGGCAAATTCCAACTTGACTCTGCTCTGGCTTCCGCGGCACTTAGATCTCCTAGCACACATTCTAGCACTTGACCACAGTCTGCCCGGTCGCTGGCCAATATTGCACTTCCTACCCCCACCCCCGCATGAGTATCAGTCTCTCCAGCTCCAAAGTTCAGAAAACAGATACCTTGTCTCCTATTTTATTCTTATCATTAAACAACAGCAGCACATTTCTTCTTTTCTTTTTTATCCCCTTCTTTCCCCCCTACTCCTAACCCTGCCCCCATTAGAGAGTTAGTGCTCAAAGAAACTGGGGATTGGGACTCAGGTTCTGGGAGTAGAGGGGAGTATTCATACTTCTCATTCCATGTCCCTCTGACTACTAGAATTATAAGTCCCAGCAGTCATCCCTTTCAATGGAAAGGAAAGGAATCTGAGGGCATTCTTGTGGAAGTAGGGAAGGTATGACAGAAGAAAGATATTTTGTAAGAGATCTTCTTGTCTGGAATAGGGTGACTGGGAAGGGGGCCTGGAAAGAGGGACCAAGGAGAAGCAGGATGGGAAGGGTGTGAGTAGGAGTGAAAATAAACATGAAGATACTGAGAAAAGAAAGAGGGAGAAGAAATCCACCTGAAGGAATATTTAAGATTTAACAGGGAGTTGCTGGGAGAGGGGTTTAGGAGGTGGAGAAAATGAGCCAATGGGTGCTTTGAACCCAAGCCAAGAAAACTGATAACAAGAGACCATGCATTTGTGACTATTTTGACAGTGTGCAGCTTTGGACAGCGTGAAGGAATTTCAGGGTTTCATATTACTTGCGTATGGAGTTATCTTGATGCAGGATAGCAGTAGATGTGATGGAGAAGGGAGCACCAAGACAACAGGGGTGCTCGCGCGTGCTGCATTTGGAAACCTTACAGGAGGTCTTCTCTTCTCCTGCCAACTTTGGCTCTGTACATGAAGCGAGGATCTGTCTCCTCCCCTACTGTCACAGCCACAGAGGGTGATGGTTTCATTTCCAGGTGAACCTCAGAGCACCCGAGATTGAATCTGCTCTTAGTCCACTGTCCCCACCTGCCAAGTTTCCAAAGAGACTTTCTGAAGGAGAGATTATTTTCTTTTCAATCCCACAAACAAGTCTAGAGGATTTCTGTCTGAGTAGAAAGTACACAATGCATCATTCATTGATTGTAAATACCAGTACCGTACTAAGCAAAGCAGCATTACTGAAAAATATTTTTATCTGAGATCAAAAGGACAAGCCACTGTGATGGATGAGGGCATAACCAATATCCAAACTCATCTTATACCGCTTTCCTCAGCTCAGGTCCTCCAGCCCCACTGGCCTCTTACTGTTTCTGAAACACAACTTCTGCATCTGCTCGCTGCCTGAAGGCTCTGACCCCAGCTCTCCATGGTTTTATGGCTTCTGAGACCTCCGTATCTAAAGTGTTTCCTACCCTGCGTCACCCAGTTTCATCTTCCTTATGGCACTCACCACTCTTGATGTGACCTATTGTATCTATTGATTTATTTGGCTTATTTGTGACTTTATCATTAGAATATAAGCTCCACGAGAACAAGGACCTTGCCCATCTTTTCCAGCACTAAAGACACTGTGTGGCACACAAAAAATATTCAAAAAATGCTCATGGAATAAATAAACATGCTTGTTGGTATAATATTTATATTTTTTATGTTACATAGAAGGTATTTTTTTCCTGCTCTGCGTACTGATTCGGCAGACTCTCCCAGGGCTGCTATCCTATTCGATGATGGGGGCAGTCTTTAAAAGACAAAAGAATGAGGAGACCCAGTGAAACAGTAATGCTTTTTATTAAAGAAGCAAATGTCTTTTGTTCACTTTCGTTGTGTGGTCATGAGAAGGCTCAGATGCCCCCGCAGAGTTCAAACCCCTTCTGTTTACTGGGTAGACTGCATCTACTTATGATGCACACGCTAGAATTTGCAGGCAGAGAGGCCTTGGCTCTCTTTGACTTATCTCTGTAGTTTCTGTTTGTGGCCAGAATGACTCTCCGTGGGGGACAAGGTTAGGGCTGGGAGCTCTGGTGCTGCAGAGGGGATCTGGCCTGTTTGAAACTCAGCAGCTACCACCTCAGCCTTTCAAGGCTCCTCCACTTGCTTCGATTACTTGCCCATGAACTGCAGCAGGCAGCACTTTGGCTCAGTAGGGTCTCAGCTCTTGGGTCCTCATGCAGAGAAGGTGTGAAGACCTTTTTCTCTGTGGGAGCCCACATTCAGCCAGCTTCAGAGTCCAGAGCTACTGCGTCAGGTCTCACCCAAAGCTGACTTGTGAAGGGTCAACCAATTTTTTCTATCCCCCTATCTTTACAACTGCATTCCCATGCCTCAATCCCTTCCCTTCACCCTTCACAGATTCCTGTTTAGGTTAAAGGGCCCCCAGGACATGTCCAGCCCAGCCCACCTCTCCCTCTACCCCCTTGCCTCAATCCAGGGTGCACCCCTCTCCACCAAAGGATCAGGGCTGAGAGATGCAGCGTGAGGAGAAGTACTGGGAGGACAAAGATGAGGACTCCTGGCCACTTCTTTTCATCTTTATATACTGCAGTTCTGGGCAAATCACTTCTCTCTGAGACTCAGTTTATTTCTTTTTAAATCTATGATTAAACTCCCAATTTGTCTAGCTCAGAGCATCTCTAGGTTCAAAAGAGATAACAGATGGTGTATACGCTTAAAAATCTTACCCGTCCTTCTAAACTGAGAAGATCACACTAGAACTGTTTAGAAGTAAATGGTTCACAGCTCTTCAGGAGCTAGTCTGGGCAACACAGATTGATCTACAAGACAATAAACTCATTTATAGTAGGCTCTTAGTGGCCAAAAGTGGCTTTAAGTGTTACACCATTTAGGTAATGTATGTTCATTTACATTGAATTTCTTCAAGTAAATACAATCTTAGGAGAAATCATTTAAGGTGAGGATTTCAGGTGTCAGGCTGACCTCTAGAGGCAATACCTTGAGGGAGAGGGGGCTGATAAACACTCAAGTCCTAGTTTTGATGATTGTCCTCTTAGCCCATACACAAAGCTGAGCATGCAAAGTCTCCTGTAATTTGGACAGACCAAAGATGGTCTCAGAGGTTACCATCACCTTTACACGACTAGTTATTTCACAACTCTTTCCTCATCAAAACGATGTTTTTCTCTTGGTTTGTTTCTCTTTCAAGCACCCTGACTACAAATTGCAAAGACCAGGAGGACCTGGGCAACCCCAAACAGAGATCGCATCATCTGGCTTTGGCAACTTCCTCTCCTCTGTGACTAACTGTGGGAACAGAAATAGAGATTCACAGACTCTGGGAGTAGATGGGAACTTAGAGGTCAGCGGGCCTGGCCTCTCTCAAAGCTACCCGTCAGTTGATACGCCTATAGAACACCTACTGTGCCAGATGTTGGAGTGGTTAACTAGAGGGGGCAGGACCAAGGTGCTGCATAGGACTCTGTGGCTGACTCGGTGGAGGAAGGCAGGCAGGTAGATAAGGGGTTGGGATACACAGATAAATACAGTGAGGTTGAATGCTCAGACTCATGCATGGAATGTAATTCAAGGTGGGGGGAATCAGAAAAGGCTTTTCAAGAGAGGTGGAGTTTTTTGTTTATTTGTTTGGTTGGTTTCTGTTTTTGTTTTGTTTTGTTTTTTAAGTAGGCTCCATGCCCAGTGTGGAGTCCAATGCAGGGCTTGAAGCCAGGACCCCAAGATCAAAACCTGAGCTGCTTAACCTACTGAGCCATCTGGGCACCCCAGGAAAGGTGGAGTCCTAAAAGAAGTAAAGGAGTGAGCCAGAAGAAGATCAAAGAGCGGGGGTGGGAGTGGGCAGGAAGACATTCTAGGTATTTCATAGCATATGCAGGGCAGAGAGACCAGAAAGGAAAAGAGGTGGGAAGAAGAAAAGGAGAGATGGAAAGGGCAAGATGAAGGAATGGGAGGAGACCAGGTAGGATCAGGGGGATGTGACCAAGCTCACTGCCTACTTAGGGAGCTGCCAGGAGCCCCCCACTGCAATGTGAAGGTCCAGGTGGGGAGCAGCAGGTGAGGCTGGAGCAGTAAGCAGGGCCCAGATCAGAAGGAGCCTTCTGGTCCTTGTGAAGGAGGTAGGAAGGTAGGACTTTATCCCAAAGGTGACAAGTTGACTCTGAAGGTTTTAAACAGCCCAGTGGATTCTGTTTTCTTCAGTGGTTCCCACTGGCAGACAGTTCATTCCACTGGGGGGTAGGTCGGCTTGTTAGTAAAATGTGTGTTCAAGTGGAGTCCAGAGATGCCATCTGTAAGAAATGGGCCAGGTGCTGCCCTCCCTAGTTGGCTTGCTCTTCCACTTGCAGTGATCTCAATACTGGAAGACTTTTTCTTATCCCATCCACGCCACACATTTCCTCCTCTTCGGAGTTCACAAACCTGATCCCTTCTACCTCTGTTCATAGACATAGAAGAGCTCTCCTTAGAAGCATGGGGCTTGGAAATCCCAGCTTTTCCACTCTTGCCTCTCTAGGAAAATGAGTTGTCTACACCACAGATGTTCGAACAGCCATCTGAGCACAGGCAAAGAAGATGAGTCCTCTCCTAATGGCAGTAGAGAAGTGTGTACGGACACTGAGCCCAGGTTGCTTTGTCATGTAACACTCAATCTCTAGCATTGCTTCTCTGATTAGCTAGCTCTCCACTGCTGCTCAGCTGGCCGACCACTTTCTCTTCACTCTTGCCTGTTCTCCCAGGAATGTACTCTTTTTACGGTGCTTTGTTTTGTCAACCTTCACATGTAACAATTCAGGTTCTTCTTGCAGCTTCTTTCTCTGAAGCTAGGTATATCTTAATTGGGATGCCTTAACGCTCCCCTGGCAGCATGGCATAACGGTAAGAACAGTCTTCAGAGTCGGAAAGACCTCAGTTTGAAATTTGGCTCAGCTGATTCATAACTGTGGGACTTACGAGGAAAGTGACACAGCCCGTCTGAGCTTTGGTTTCTTCACCTGTATAATGCTGAGCAATGAAGATCTGAGTTCATTTAGGCAATGTCCTCCATACAAAGTGGGCATAGGCTTGCCAAAGCCAGTGGCTATTAACGATAAAAACAACAATGGTAATGACTATGACCATCTGGCTCGTCCATTCCCAGCTGAATGCCCTGGGTCTACTGACTTACTCAAAGCCTCAGTTGTCCCATCTCTTAGATGAGGATAACAGCAATTGTTTGGTAGAGCTGTTTAAGGATCCAATGTGATGAAAATGTGCAGAGCACACGGTAGGCCCTCGAGCACGGGTATGTGCTCTTTGCCCCCCAGGGGACCTCTTTCCTTTTAGCCAGCCCCTTCATCATTAGACACCCTTCCCTCCACCCTTCCCTCCATGTGTCCCTGTCAGGGGTCACGAGCTCTCTCTGGGCAAACAGCCTCCAAGAAGACGCTTTCCTTTCTGTGTGCCTAAAATCAAAGTCATTTTTTTCTGTCCCTTGTTTTTCTCGTGTTGTCTCCTTCTTGCCTGTTGTGGGTCGAATTGTGTGTTCCCCACCCCTTCTCGGGGAGTGGACAAAAACGTATATTGCATCCCAACACCGAGCACCTGTGAATGTGACCTTATTTTGAAATAGGGTCTTTACAGATTTAAGCAAGTTAAGATGAGGTGATTAGGGTGGGCTCTCATCCAACATGACTGTTGTTCTGATAAGAGGAGAAGAGAGCACCATTTAGAGACAAAGACATAGAAGACAGTCCGTGAAGACAGAGAAGGATTGGAGATTTGCCTTCACAAGCCAAGGAAGCTGGGACTGCAGAAACTGGAAAAGGCAAGGAAGGGTCCTCCCCTAGAGTTTTGACTGAAGCGTGGCCGATACCTTGATTTCAGGCATCTGGTCTCCAGAATTGTGACAGAATGCGTATTTGTCATTTTCAGCCACCCGGTTTGTGGTCCTTTGTTACAGCAAGTCACAGGAAACTGACACCCTGGCTCCACTGCTAGTTAGAGTCCACTTGACTGAGAAGTTTATTAACTTGTGAAATGAACATTCTTAAAGCCCACCTTTAGAATTGACAAGTTGTTAACCCAAAGGAGGGATATATTATGCGCTTATTCGTGGAATAAAATGAATAGAAAGGAGCAGGGTTAGTCTGATCAAGAAGGGAAAAGAACCACTTAGAAGACTCAAAGCACCACCCTGCTAATCAATGAGACAAAGCAACCTGGAAAAGTAGGGAAGGTCCGAAATGAGGGTCAGGGTGGGAAGAGTCACATGGCTACAATTCGCAGATTTCAGGGGGACTGGTATTTTTGTGCTGATTTAATCTATGATTTCAGCTTATCAAGGGATAAGGTTGACAGACTAAAAATTAGCCACAGGGTACAACTTTACTCCTGGCTTAACAGAGGACTAAAGGCATAAAGCAAGCGGCCGTGTCAGAACTTGCATGGCAGTATGAAATGCTATGCTTTGAACAAAGCTGGGTTGGCCTGGGTATGAATTACAGGAAGAAAGGAAGGAAGAAAAAGAAAGAGCTCTGGGCTATTTATTCTTTTTCTATGGGACACATTGAAGAAAACACTTGTTACGTGTCACAGACCCAGCTGGAGGACGTGGGACCAGACAGGGCACAAGAGGCATGAGTCACGGCTCCCAACTTTCAGAAGCTCCATATGTGGGAGCCCAGAAAAAGGCTCACCACTATTCTGATGGAGTCCCTTTGGTTTGGGGCTGCCTGAGCTTGGGCCAAATGTTGTGCAGGTCTTAGAACTTAGAACCAGTGATGATAGCCTTGGACTCATGCAGCATGGTGTTTTAGGTAAAATAGTACTTAGCTCTCAGCTGGGTGGGGATGGAGGAAACTGGTTGACAGTCTGTTAATGCAGTGATCAGATCTGATGGGGATGGAGTGTCTCTTGGCCCAGTTTAAGACTGAGGTGGACTTTCAGTGGCTTAGCATGTGTTCCTCCCTTGCTTCTGGGAACCACGTTCTGATGTTCTTTTGGAGACTCAACCTTTCTCTCTTCTCAGTTCTTGCTGTTAGGGGAGGGTGCATGGCCATGCTAAAGCCAATCAGCATATTCCATTGTCCTGGTCCCACAGTAATTGGTTTAGGAATGGGCATATGTAAGACCCAAGAGTCAATCCTAGCGACTTTTACAAAATCTATTAAGAACAAGATGCAGTCAGTTGGGTTGCTGAGAGAAGAGGATGTGCACCGGAAGGCGCTGGGGGCCATCTTGGTACCATGTTGGAAGATCCAAGTCTGAGTGAGCCCAGGGACGGAGAGAGAGAGTCCTGATGACACGGAGCCCTTATATCTAGTGGTGCCTAAAGCTCTTTTTTGTTACATGAACCAATACATCCTAGCCTTTTATTTTTTTAGGCCACTAGAAGTTAGGTTTCTTGGAAGCCTAAAGAGTTCTGACTAATACACAGACCTCAGTAAGGCAAAACAGGACCACAGAAAATGTCACCAAAATATATAGAAGACAGAATATACAAGATGTAATGTGTGACATGTTGCACTGGAAGGCTTGTAAGGTGAAGATATGATCATAGGATAGCTTTGAGAACATTTTAGAATACTTAGGAGTATTTTCAAACATAAAATGATGGTATTACTCTTTTAAATCCTTCTGGGATTAGGGAATAAAACAAAGTAAAAAAACAGTAATCTGAATTCTTCTTGTAGTAATAGGCCCTCATCATCATCATAAAAAGGCCATCCCAAAGGCAAGACATTTGGGTTTCATCTGGGCTCTGATCTAGGGCTACCAACTGGTCCTGGTTTGTCCAGTGGGACTGTCCTGTTTTATAATGGAGAGTCCCCTATTCCCAGAACCACCTCAGTCCCTGACAAACCTGGGTGGCTGTATCTTTGAGAAGCTCCAGGTTTTCATAAAGGGCCACAGTGCTCACTGCAAAAGGGAAAGGGGGGGCAAAAGACCTCTTCTGCTTCAATCAGAGTAATTTCTCTTCTATATGTTTAAAAAATCAGAGTCTGCCTAAGATTTTTTTCGGCGGGGGGGTGGGGGATAGGGAAACCTGCTCTTTGAGGGACCTCCCTTTAGAATTCCATGATTTAATTTTCTTTGTTATGAGGCAAATGGCTCTTAGAGACCAGTATTTCCTGCACCTGGCTGATCATAGCAGTCACCTAGGGAGGTGTTTAAAACGACATACATTCCTGGCTACCACACCTGGAGATTCCAACTCAGCCAGAATCAAGTGGAGTCAGAGATCTGTATTTTTTAAAAAATCTTTGCAGGTGACATACATATAAATTATTCACAAAGGTTGGTATGTTAACTATCATTAATAATAAATCACTTTCCACACACCTCACAAATGGCCAAGACACACCATTGTTTGAGGTACTGTTTCCATTACACCTTAAACTTTCCATGCATCAGGAGGGCTTGTTCAAACAGCTAGATGGACCCCACCTGCAGGGTTTCTGTTTCAAGGAGGGCTGGGGCAGGACATGGAATTTGTGTTTCTGAGACGCTCGCTCCCCGGTAGGCATCATCATCGTAGACCATAATAAGCTTAGTTGAGTGTCTTGTCTGGTCTCTTTTATCTTTGTAATTATTGTAAAATGCCCCCCTCACCTCCCCCTAGCACAGTACTAAGTAAATTATTGATGAGACAACGTGTGGATAAATGTTTTATTGGCCTCAAGGACGGCAACCTTTCCACCAACTTTCTGAAGAGTGCTGTGACCTATATCCCTTAGCATGTAAGAAAGGTTTCTGTTGGTTATCTAAGGAATATTGTCTCATGGGACCTCCACTGAGGACAGGGTGGGAACAACAGGATTTCCTGCTCTGGGCTTTAGGGGCTTTGTGCTGAATACAATGAAGTAACTGCCACGTTCCGTCCTGAGGCCTCCAGACACACACACTGGACTCTCCCCAAGACTCCATTTTGTTTGTTGGTCACTTTCTAAAGCTGGAATATTTGCTTTTCACCCACCAATTCCTTTCTGTCTTTCTTTAGCTTGTCATTATATTTAAATTTTTGAACTGATTTGCTGGGACATTACCTAAACATATTCTGGTTGCTGTAACTCTTTATTTCTGTGGATAAACTTGTCATTATCCCTCTGGAAGCCGAAGAACGATTACTCCATCCCTGCTTAGGCTGTGCAGGGCCCCTCATCATGCCTGCATTCTTTGGCTTAGCCTGTTCTCTGTTGGTGCTGGAACAGCTGTGGGCACCTTGGCACCGTCTTCCCACCCATCTTCATTAGTGCAAGAAATGTTTCTTGTACTAAAGAGACCTACATGTGGCCACAATCCGGACCTCAACCCAGACACACCCCAAACAAAGTTAGAAAAAGAAAGAAAGCCACTGACCATTATTAGTTGTTAAATACAGGAGTACACTGTCCAAGTTCTGCAGGAACATTCAGATGGTGTTTAAGTGGCTTTGTAACTTGTATGTAACTACTTGAAATAAGAAACAGCACCCAGAAAAACACAAATAATAATAGAATTTAAAGATTCCTCTCTTTATTAGAGACTCCTGCTACCGTGATAATATTTCACACAGATGGTTGTAGACAGTCTAGTTACCCCAGAAAACAAGATATGTGCCCCAAATGCAGGAAACAGAGGACCAGCCCAGCTCCTCCCTGGAAAGAGGGTTTGCTTTTGGTCAGAGCATATAATTATGGAGAAATAATCCCTTCTAGATCAGTTCTATAACATCAGCCTCGTTAAGTGGCTAAGTCTGTGGCAGTGAACAAAAGCAGGCTTCTCTGCCCATTACCCAGGCAGTCAGTGCGGGTCTCAGCTCCAGAGGTGACTAGTCAGCAACTAAAAGAAACAGTCTTCTCTTCCACAACGTCAACAGCATGATGGGAGCACTGTCTTTCCCCCCGAAACCACTCTGACAGAAATGCTTGCCGGCGTAGAACTGTTCTCTAGTACAAACTGGTCTGAGGGGCTTGGTTATGTGTGCCTTGGAAGGTTCTGAAACCCTTTGGTGTTGTAATGACACTTGTGTTTCAGGAAACACCTCTGAACCTGGCTGACAGGAAAATATCATGTTAAGTAATAATAAATAAAATTGAGGACTGAAAAAGTTTTGACTCTCCTTGTGGAGAGTCAAGTCAGTCTCGAGGGAAACTGGGTATTTTCCTTGTAGGCTTTCCGAAACACAGTGGGTGGTGATGGGTAGGGGGGTGGGAGGAGGGAGGAAACATGACCTGCATGTCACCCTTATTAATTGTTTCTTGCTTTTGAATTGGTTGTTGACATTTTTCCACTTTACAAAATGTGTGTGTGTGTGTGTGTGTGTGTGTGTGTGTGTGTGTGAGAGAGAGAGAGAGAGAGAGAGGGAGAGAGAAATGGTCAGGAAAGGGTGTTGCAAGGAGAAATTGAAAACAACTCCGACCATCCACATAGACTGAGGAGATTCAAACACTAAGAAGCCAAGTTCACATCATCGCAGGCCACAGAGTGAGAAGGCAAAAGTATCTAGGCTTAATTATGCATATTACCACTGCCTGCAGGGAAACTAGGCAGTCCTCAAAGTCCATCTTTTTTAAAGTGGATCAGGATCAAGTATTTTGTAAGAGACACACGAGTTTGTAAAACTTAGAGTGACTTGAAAGGGCTTCTGTATACAACAGAGAGAATATGAAGCTCCTACCATGTGGAAAGACAAGTCCTCAGCGATCTGAGTCTGACGAGTCACAGGAAGAGAGCCGGCCAAGTGTTTCATCTGGGTTGGGGGTGGAGGAGCACGGGGAGAAGGATACATACATATATCTCTATGTACAGAGATGATTAAAGTAGCAGACTGAAGTTTCCAGTAAGGTCTTCCTATTTACCCTAGGAATCCAGAAGCGAATGGGCCTTTGCTCAGAGTCTAAGAAGTCATTGGCCATGTTCAGATTTCTCTGAGGAAGAGAGTGGAGGAAGTTTCTGCCTGGCCATCATGAAGACATAGCCAACAGACTTTACAAAACAAGTGCCTGCCTATGTGTATTTCACAACAGTCCATATTGGTGAGTTCATTTTTGGTAAATTCACATTAAAGAGATAACTACATATAAGCCAGTTCAAAGTTATCTGTGAGTTCCCCTCGTTCTCCTATATAAACTTGACTTTTACCTCATGTCCTTCTGGACATATTCCTCCATACTGATGCTTGATTGTCATTACAGAAGTTTCTCAAGAGCTGCTTCAACCATTGTTAGAGTTGAGAAATTTTCTTTTTCATAATATCCCAAATGAATTGCCACATGTTGACCCCAGGCTTCGGAGGGATTTATCACACAAAGTTGGCAGCCAATCCATTAAACACCATTTTTTTCATGAAGATCTTCTCTAGTCGAGAGAGCTTACCATGTTGGTGTACCATTTTGTTTCCAGATACCTATTCCCTTGAGACTTGTCTCATGCCACTGAGGGACAAACCCCTGGAGCAGTGTGCAAAAAATTGGCCTTCTCAAATAAGTTTCTGAAATCCCTGCCTGTAGCATGACAAAAGGAGGATGCTCTTCTATCAGCAGTGGTTGGTGTGGAATTCATAATGGAACTATCCATCGTATGCAAGAATTCTGCGGGCTTCAGTTGCCAGTGTGTCACACAGCGGGGTGACGATCGTCCTTTCCAGCTCCAAATTCTGTGATTCCAGGGACCTGCTGTTGGAAGAAGTCTCTGTCTCGAGTGCCACCCCACAGGCAAGTATGGATAAATTCAAGAGACATCAAGCAAAAGAAACCCTTCACTCAGGGTGAAGAGGGCATGACAGGTGAGAAAGGGTTAAACTACAAAGTACACCAGAGATCAGCAAAATAACCAAAGGAGAACATGATCAAGAGTCTGCTAATAATTTAAAGAGTCCAGGGAAGAGGAGAAAAGGAAGTAACCCTCACAAGTAGCCAGGGAAGGGTACCACCCCTCGCCTGCATGGACCTTTTGCGAGAAGCTGACAGATCTTCACAAGAGGAGAACGCCGTGGCAGGACAGAAAGGGCACACAGCACGTTTGCGCACTCAAAGTCCAAGACAGGCCAAATCCTACCTATGTGTAAGCTTCTCTATGTTTGCACATGAGGCACTTTTTCTTACTGCCATTTTCTTCTGGGGTCCTCAAGCCTTATTCAATGAAAGGGTGGAAACTGGCCTCCAGAATTAAGCTGCTTGATATAGAAATAAGAAAACTGCTTTTAGCAAGTTTGGTTTGGGGTTTTGCTACAGGAAACTTTTGTGCTTAGACAGCAGTACTGTTGGGGTAGGAATCAGAGGAGAGGGGACCGTGGTTAAAGTCTGACCAAATCCTAGATGGCACCCTCTTTTTACCCTATTCACAGTAGATGGTTAAGAAATGTTTGCTGCTGGTAAGACAACAAAAGACCCATCAGTTTTGGTGAGGAAACTTAGAGGAACATTGTGTGTCAACCATACTTCAATTTAAAAAAATTTCCAAATCTAAAAAAAAAAAGAAAAGAAAACCCATCATGTAGATTTAAATCATTTCAAACAATTAATGAAACGAGGTGCAGAAATGAGGTGCTTTGTTTCATATGTGATAATTAAATGTTATAATCAAAGATTCATAATGTCAATTACATGAAGAGCTTTCACTAAAGAATCTTTTGTTGCTGTTAAAAAAGGAGCTTAGAAGTATACAAAAATTTTATATATAAATATAGATAATCTCCATTGATAATTACATATGATCTAATTATATATGTATAATATGTACATATATGTGTGTATAACCCTAAAGAATATAAATATAACCCTAAGAAGCAATATTTAACATTAATAAGGGAATTGATAATAATAATAATTAATAATTAATAAGGGAAGCTATACATTTGGAGGAGGGAGAAAGCACCAGGGCCTGGAACATTCAAGAGAAGATGTCAAGAAAGAAAGAGTATGTGAGCTAAGTCCGGTACATGGGTAGAAAGGAGAAATTAGTCTAGGCAATGGCGAAGGCACAGATATTTGAGGAATAGTTGGGAGATTGTAAAAGAGGAGAAATGAAGTCTTAATGCATGGTGTTATGCTAGCAGTCTTCCATTTCATCTCTCGCCCTGTTTTGTGAGTTCTACCTCTCACTTCTCTTCTGCATGTCTTAAGTCCTACGGTAGCAGCCCTGGGTCCAGCTGCTAGCAACCAGAGCCACAATGAATGCTTTGACCTCCATATTCTAGGAGCTTCTCTTCTTACTTTTTCCAGATCCCACAATTTATTCTTCAAATTATGATATTGAACAACCCCAGTCTTTCATTTTAGTTTCTTTTTCTTGCTTGCTTTTCTCACTGGAGGGAGAGAGATTGCATAGGTGTCAAAATCTGGCACTGGGTTGACTCTCGTTATCCAGGAAATACACACCTACACACTTGGATATGTCATAAACCACCAAGTCAAAGGTGAATCTCTTATTAAATGGCAATACATCAGGAACTGAATGTGAAAGGAACAGACCTTTATTGACTATTCACCAGATGTAAATTCTATGCAAAGCTTTATAGAGGACAGAAATGACTAAGAAGTTTACAAAAGCTTCATTTATTGGACAAGACAGATGGGTAACAACTAACTATGCTACTGCTGAAAAAAACCATTGAGTCAAGACTTTTTGTTTCATCATACTCTATGATGATATGGCAATCTCCATTGATAGTGCATTTTTTTAACTTAAAATTTTTTTCTTATGAAATTTCTCTCATGGGATCTAACTACTGAGGCAAAATTCAAAGGATTCTGTTAGCTCTGTCCAATTTCCGAATCCTTCTTTTTTTTTTTTTTTTTGACTAAATGATCCCTCTCAATTGAAGGACTCCTTCTCAATGCAGAGACTTCTCTGGTTCAGCTGAATTATCTTGTGCCACAGTTGTCTACATGGCATTCACAGCCAGCTGTGGGGTAGTCATCCCACTGACAGAACCAAAGACACAAACCTGGTAAAAGATGAAGTAGAGGGAATTCTGTCATGTAAAGTCGTGATTAATGGGTTAGCACTGGGAGGGGACACACAGGAGAAATTTCTTTGTCAGAGGTTGTGTAAGCCTAAAAATGATTTACAATTGGATGACTTCAATTATCATGTGAAAATTCACCATCTAGATCTCATAAAGGAACGTTCTTAGAGTGTTATGGATACATATCCCGAAAAAAAAAAATGAGGGACATCAACAAAGCATGCCTAATTGAGTAGGAGGGAAAGAATGTAGTAAGTCCAACTATGCTCATTTGGGACATTAAAGTACTAGACTCTAGGAGTATGTTTAGCCAAGGAAGATTCTGCATCATAGTGTGATTTTGTATGTAGCTTGACAAAGTTGTGTCTTCAAAACAGTCGGCTACATTTCAAGGCTCCCACTTCTGTGAGCCTGAGAGGGGAGGAACCCACCACTTCCATTCTTAGCTGGGGTTTGAAGGATACTATTTTGCTTATGCTAGAATGAAGTGAATAAATGCATGGATGTTTTTTAGTCAGGTAGATGTGAATTCAGATTCCGGGTGGGACAATCTTGGGTTTGTAGTCATTGTAAACCTTAGCAATTTTCCCCATTTAATAGTGACAGCTAAACAAAATTTTTACTGCTTCTCAAGTATAAGACACTGTTGTAAGCAATAGATATATATTACTTCATCTAAATTCACAATAATCCAATGAGTTGATGTGCAGTAACGAGTTAATACAGCAGGGCTGAGGCCTTAGAAAGCTCTGCTTGCAAGATTGGCCCTTGGCTGGCATCGGGAACTGGGATTTCAGGAGGGTTTCCACCATTCCCTGTTAAGAGTTACCCACTGTATCTAACTGTTTGTATAAACAGTGTGGGTTATGCTAATACCCGCTCCCCTTCTAGGAGTTTGAAATTTTGGTATGTGGCAGACAGAGGGTGCCTAAGTGACCAGCCCTCAATCAAAACCTTAGCCCTGAGTTTCTGATGAGCTCCTCTGGTAGACACCACTTCACACCTGTCATAACTCGTTGTAGGAATTAAGCATACCCTGTGTGACTCCACTGGGAGAGGATTCTTGGTAGCTTGTGTCTGGTTTCCTCTGGACTTTGCCCCATGTGCTTTTCCCTTTGCTGATTTCAATCTGATTCCATTGGGCATAATAGATCACAGTTGTGGGTATGACTATATGCTGAGTCCTCTGAGTTCCCCTGGTGAGTCATCAAACTGGGAGTGGGCTTGGGGGCCCATGGCACAGATGTGTGGCATTATTATCATCTCAGTTTTAAAGGTGAGGAAGTGTCTTCATGGAGAGGTTACTCCATGAGAGGTAACTATCTTAAGGTCACACAGCAGGTGCGCAGCACCACTAAGACTTGAACCCAGGTAGGCTAGAACCCTGTGCAGGCTCTAAACTTATAATACCCCCTTCTTTGTGTGATCGTGAGGCAAAGGAGGTGTGTTTGCTCAGAATATACTAAGTGCTCAGTGAAACTCTAATTGTATTGTTATGCACCAGTCTTCTGTCCCTTCCACCTGCTAACCAGGATATCTACCATACATTTTCTATAGGCCAATGATAGGTAAGTAGAATGTCTCCAAGAAGGTGAAACATGCATAAGGAGAGAAATGGAGGGAAATGGTATGCAGCTCAATGACTTTTTTTTTTTTTAACAATAATATCTATCACAAGACCTTTCTTTTAGCCAAATGGAGTTTCTACGATTCTTCTCTTTCCTTGCCTCTTCTGTCTCCTTGGGCCCAGCTTAGAGGGACTGGACACTGTGGTGATGGTGATAAAATCAGCAGAGCTGGCTGGGTGTTTAGGAGAACTGAGGCAGAAATAGAAGAGGAGCCTGGCAGTTTTGGTTGAGCCCCTTTCATTATGGTAACCCTATTTTCTACCACCCGTCTCCCAGATGGGAACACATTGTCTTGCAACAGAATACGTTTTTTTGTTTGTTTGTTTTTGTAGAACCATCTTTTTAAAAAATTCAATTTAGTTAACGTACAGTGTATTATTAGTTTCAGAGATAGAATTTAGTTATTCCTCAGTTGCATGTAACACCCAGTGCTCTTTCCATCAAGTGCCCTCCTTAATGTCCATCACCCAGTTACCCCATCCCCTCCAGCAGCCCGCCATTTGTTTCCTATAGTTAAGAGTCTCTAATGGTTTGTCTCCCTCTCTGATTTCATGCTATTATATTTTTCCTTCCTTTCTTCTATGTTCATCTGTTTTCTTACATTCCACGTATGAATGAAATCATCTGATAT
Organism: Ursus arctos; assembly: GCF_023065955.2. Taxonomy (NCBI): domain Eukaryota; kingdom Metazoa; phylum Chordata; class Mammalia; order Carnivora; family Ursidae; genus Ursus; species Ursus arctos. Next base: position 15,497,316 of record NW_026622997.1, read on the forward strand.
TTGTCTTTCTCTGACTGACTTATTTCGCTTAGCATAATACCCTTTAGTTCCATCCAAGTCATTAAAAATGGCAAAATTTCAATCTTTTTGATGGATGAGTAATATTCCATTATATATACCATATTTTCTTTATCCATTCATCTGTTGACGGACATCTGGGCTCTTTCCATAGTTTGGCTATTGTGGACATTGCTGCTATGAACATTGGGGTGCAGGTGCCCTTTCAAACCACTATTTGTATCCTTCGGATAAATACCTTGTAGTGCAATTGCTGGGTCATAGGATGGCTCTATTTTTAACTTTTTGAGGAACTTCCATACTGTTTTCCAGAGTAGTTGCACCAGTTTTACAACAGAATACTTCATATCCTACTTGCTAAAATTATTTCTCAATCACCCTCACCCCTTTCCTACCTTTCAAGCCTTCCAATTAATGTAGAGACATCCAGTTTCCTTCCACTGAGGAAACTAAATGACCCTAGCATCTCACAGACTTATTCTCACACTGCTTTCAAGAAAAACAGCCCTTCCTGCCAAATGCCCGTTTGTTATATGTCAGAGCAAATGTATCACAAGTTGCTGTGTTGCCTTAATTAGTGGAACACGATGTCCTACTTAGAGCTGAGTTGGCGAAAGCACAGTACCTCCACATGGCACAATCTGGACGGTAAAGGAAGATGTCCTTGATATAAAACCTCATCTCGCCATCTGCCCCCCAAAGTGCATTTTACTAGAGAGACAAACTTATTTCATAGTAAGAAATAGGACTTAAAATGTAAATGGCAGATGAATAGTGGCTTAGCGATGCCGAAATCTGAATCAATGAGACCAAATCCTTCCTTACGAGCACATTTTGATGAAGTCGAATTGGAAGGAGTCCACGGATATCAGATAGTTGGAAAGAGGACTTGTCAGAACGAGTGCCAAAAGAAGGAAATGAGACTTAAGAAGAGAAGCTGAAGGGTCACTTCACCTGTATTGTAGATTTTCTCATGGGAAATCTTGGCCTTCAGTGGGCAGCATGATAAAAGCAATGTACGAGAGGTAGAGATTAAAACAAAAGCCTCCGATCTTGCGATAGAACCCATTTTTATCTAAGAAAAATCAACGTCCTTACACCAAAGGTGTGTGCACTGTCAGGGTCCATTGGGAGTTGCCTGGTCATAACTCCTTTAAGTCAATGACTCGGATTCGGTCCTAGCTGGGTCTTTTGCTCAGTTGCCCAATTTTACATAAGTAACCTCATCTATTCTACCTTGATCTCCTCAGTTTTGTTATCTGTAGAGTGGGGGATATAATAATGCTCCCAGGACCCTGTGGGTACTGGATAAGATGATGTGGGTCAACGTGCTGACTGAATTGTAAGTCAGTACCTAAATGTGAGCTGTGAATATTTTGTTCCAAGAATGTTAGCTATCACCACGATTGAAGAAAAAAAATCAAATGTAAAATAATAACCTAGTTTTCACTGAATTGACCATTCAGAAGGGAGGGTTACCTCAAGAGGAGAACCTTATAAAGCTAAATTGCAAATGGAACAAGCATTGCAATAAATTCACTTCTATGACCAGTCGAAATATTAACTTCCCTATTGCAACAGCTAAATCTTTCCTCTTGAGTTGGTCTAGAAAATGGTCTAAAAAGGTGATGGGCATCAATTAAGACTTAGGTCAGAGTCTCTGAAGTAGCCAGTGATTTAGTTTCTGGGATTAAGGAAAACAAAAATCTTACCAATGGCTGGATAAAAATAACATTCCTTTCTATTGTGATCATCCGACATCAAGGAAATGTTTGAAATTTAGGCAGCATAGTATGCTGTGCCTGCTACAGTTATTATATGGTGGAACTTCTGGAAAACACAGCAGCACAAATGTGTTTTATCAATCTTTGCTGTTGGTAAGAATCGTGGAGAAAGCAAATTTGAGTCACTTCCCAATGCATTCACTCTAAAATGGATCATTATTCTAAGGGACTCGTCATGCCTGTTAGATTCAAATTCATCTGCTTGGAGTCCCCCACCCCCACCCCGCCCCCGCTCTGCTCCCCATCATTCAAACGCTCTGTGCTTTCTTCACAAATGCTGCACACAGACTGTCATTAGGTTCAGAGTAAGCTGCAATTAGCAAGTCTGTCAGCTTCTCTTACAAGGAACTTATTTTTCAGTGGAAATTTTTGTAATGGTTCCTGTCTGATGTTTAACTCTTCCCTGGAGACCAAACTCCCCAGCTCAATTCTTGGCAACGCGATTCGAAGAGTGAATGATACCCCTTTGGACCAATTAATTACTGTGATTTCTTAAATTTAGCTACTAGCTGTTTTGGCACCTTCCACACAGCACCCCTTGCAAATAAATCCTACAGAGCTCTGAAATGTCTGGCCTCCCTGTCTGAACCCTCAGAGATTTGCAAGACTGGGTCTTGGTTGTCACAAGGCCTCCTCAGTGTGGTCAGGGGTAGTAAGCAAAAGCCTCAGTGTTTCAGGGACTCACTTGCATTTCATTTACTGGGTGAGGGTGATAAGGTGTTTGCCAATGTCGCCCAGCTCATTGACCAACAGGCTGCATAGAACTTATAGCGTATCTCCTGGAAGCTGCTTCTCCCCTCTCCTCTGGGTCCAAGGGGCCCCTCACAAGTTGAGGAGGAGAGCTAGGGTTGGAGTATAACTAGGAATTCAAACAGAGGGAGAAAGGTTTTAAACTTAAAAGGCAAAACAATGAAGATTTCTTTAACTTACAGATAAAATACACATAATTTAATTTATCAACGATATGTATTCCTGTGATTCCTCATAAGCACAGAAAATTGAGTTGTCTATGTCTCTCAAGAGGTCATTTTTTTTTTCTATTTGTTCGAGTCACACCGAGGTAACTACTGTAACACACGACTACAAATCAACATACAATGAAAGAAATCATCGCAATAGTTTAGTGACTTTTCTGGCAGGGCGCTGTTGATGCTCTTTTCCCTTGTTGCCCAGCACACGGCAGGGACTCCATAAACACTTGTTGACTGGTGAGTGATAGGTGTGTTGGTCTACATGACGACAAAGGATTTCTCCTTCTATTTCATCTTCATACTTATACCTATGAGCTCACGTTTATCACCGAGGTAATGAAATATCATTTTGACCTTCTTTACAGAGGCTGAGATGAATTTAATTGGATTATTTCATTCATCCTCGAAGGCTTTGGGTTTTGTTTTTTCATGCTCTTCTCTTCGTGAATTCTTTTCTTGTCAAACCCTGTTCATTCTTGAGGCCCCCCCCAAATCTTCTTCTCTGTCCTCCTCTTCTTCCTCATGGCTTGTATGTACTGAGCTTTTAATGTGTCACATACGACTCTAAGTGTTTTGCATATATTAACTCATAGAACAGTCAGAACCATGTACTGAGTCATAAAGGCCACTGAGTGAGGTATTACTGCTCTTAGCTCCCTTCTGTAGAAGAGAAAACCGAGGAACAGAAAGAGTGGTAACCGGCTCAAGACCACACAGCAGGGAGTGGGTAGCGGTGGACTCAGACCCAGCCTATTGGCTCCATAGTTGCCCTCCTAAATATTCCCTGGTTATCCATCCGTCTTGGATCTGCCCATTTCCTGAACTCTGGTCATTCCTTTTGCTTTTTATTTTTATTTTTTTTACAAGGAGATAGATACTAATCATCATTTTATTAAAAATGGGCTTAATGCTCTATCTTCAAAGGGATAAAGAAAGGGGGGTAATCAGAAGGGGGAATGAAACATGAGAGACTATGGACTATGAGAAACAAACTGAGGGCCTCAGGGGAAGGGGGGTGGGGAATGGGACAGACTGGTGATGGGTAGTAAGGAGGGCACGTATTGCATGGTGCACTGGGTGTTATACACAACTAATGAATCATCGAGCCTTACATCGGAAACCGGGGATGTACTGTATGGTGACTAACATAATATAATAAAAAATCATTAAAAAAAATGTTCTATCTTCCATTGTATTGGCTGCTTTGGATTTAGTTCACATTTTTTTTTTATATCTTTGTGTAAAGAGCACCTTTATTCTTTTTTAACAGTAGCATGGTATTCCGAAGTGTGGATTCCCAAATTATAAAAACGATCCTTCTGATGGACATTCGGACTGTATTCACATTTTCAATAACCTGCACAACTGCATTTCAAATCACTGCAGAAGAAAGAAACACATGCTAGGTTGAAGTCAAATAAAGAGTGTGGGGTCAGGTAGCTCTTCTCTGCTATTAAGAAATAAATTATTCAGCAGAGAGAAAATACGACATGGACCAGACCAATATTGCTGCTGGGGGGCATTAACTCCTCTACTTACAAACTCTTTTCTCTGTACAACACTTTGTTTAACTGTGAAATTGACACATTTTGCCGCTCAACCTTCCCTGCAGGAACCCGGGAGGGTCAATGGCAGGCCTGCTTAGGGTAAGGTATTATCGTGAAAGCATTCCTGACTTTTCCTGTGGCTGAAGCAAGCAGCCGGCCACATTTTCTCCAAAAAATGCTCAGGCCAAAAATATTCTTTGCTCGGCTATATTGACTTGAACTCTGTTTTTCAATCAGGCTGTTATTCGAATACTGGAGCAGATCCAAATTTGCTTTCCTTAGGAGAAGTCCGTAAGTGGTAAGTGGGTGTTTGAGGCGGGGATGTGGCTATTTTATATAACGTCATATAACATGGGAAGGGAGGCAGCGTGATGAGGTGACCCATGACCTGAGAGCTGAGGGAGGGAAGGAGCCTCGCAGGTAAGTCTTGGAAGGTCCTTCCAGCACACAAGTCATGAGTCGGGCTCACGCTTGGCCCTTTAGCAGAGCCTCAAGGAGGCCATTTAGTGGCTTTGCAAATGTGATTTTTGTTTTGCAAACGTACATTTTCTCCTCAACTCACATGTAAGCTTCTTGAGAGTGGGGGCCCATGGTGGTGATGCTTTCTTTAGTAAACTTCCGCTCTCTGAAGTACACCAATCTGTAGTATGTATCCTTGTGCTCTTTCCAGCCCTTACCGGGAGCTTTGATTGAATTATTACCCCTAGCTTGTGACACTTGAATATCCTAGGAAAATACTAATGTTCTCTCAGAGAGTAAGTTATGCACGTGATCCTTAAATTCCAGGGCCACATATCACACTTAGCAAGCTGGCACGGATAACCTCATCATTTAAAAAAAGAAAAATGGATTCTCAGTTCTAAACAGTATGAACTAAAGCCTTTATCTCTAATGCCTGCCCTTGCGTCAAATAAGACACCAAAACCACAATGAAAACAGTGGCCAATGAAGTAAATAACGTAAAGCAACCAAAGAAACAAACACCATCAAACAGCCCTGTCTTTCCGAATCACTACTTCTCAAACCAGAACACCCTGATTTTCTCAACATTTGCTGCAACATGGACGGCACTGGAGGAGATAATGCTAAGCGAAATAAGTCAAGCAGAGAAAGACAATTATCATATGGTTTCACTCATCTATGGAACATAAGTAGGAAGATCGGTAGGAGAAGAAAGGGAAGAAGAAAGGGGGGGTAATCAGAAGGGGGAATGAACCATGAGAGACTATGGACTCTGAGAAACAAACTGAGGGCTTCAGAGGGGAGGGGGTGGGGGAATGGGATAGACCGGCGATGGGTAGTAAGGAGGGCATGTATTGCATGGTGCACTGGGTGTTATACGCAAGTAATGAATCATCGAACTTTACATCAAAAACTAGGGATGTACTGTATGGTGACTAACATAATATAATAAAAAATTTTTATAAAAAATTTTTTAAAAAGAACACCCTGATGAAGTGGTTCTTTTATCCATCTTGCCATTAAATAAAGAAATTATGAAAAAATCAAATTACTATGCACAATGTACTTCGGCCATTTTATTTTAAATCCAACGGTTTGCAATTTGTCAATCCTTACTGTCATTTATAACTGAATTAGATGTGCCTTTGAAAGCTGTGTAATGGATAACGTGTTGGGTATAATTGCCAAAATGTGTTTCAGGTCATTGTATAATTTACATCTGAGGTCTCTTGTCAACCATAAAGTCCACGAAGACACAACCTCATTATATCCCAATACCATATTATGAAGGAAAATTAAAAGGAAAATTTGATTGACTTGCGTTGTATTTGCAGCGTTTCTTAAGGACATAAAACCGACAAGTGTCTTTAATTACTTGGACATCTCTTACATTTGAATTCCTTAGAGATGGGGATGTTGTCTACTCAGCCTCACTGTTGAATCCTCAACACCTAGCACAGTGCCAGCCCATAGGGGTCCCCTAACAAATGTTGAGTAAATAACTAACTTATTTTCTGAAATGAGATATGGTACCTATGACAGTTAATTTTATGTGTCAGCTTGGCTTGACCAAGAGATCCAGATATTTGACCAAACATGATTTTAGACGTTGCTGTGAAGTTGTTTGTTAGGTAAGATTAGCATTCAAATCAGTTGACTCTGAGTAAAACAGATAACCCTCTATAATGTGGGTGAGCCTCGTCTAATCAGTTGAAAGTCTTGAGAGAAAAAGACCCATCTTCCCTGAGCGAGAATTCTGCCAACAGACCGACTTTGCCCTCAGCTGCAACAGCAGCGCTTCCCCAGGTCTCCAGCCTGCCAGCCTGCTCTGCAGATTTTGAACTTGCCAGCTTCCATAAATGCATAAGCCAATTTCTTAAACTAAATCTCTCTGTATACAAACATATATACTCACATGCTGTTGGTTCTGTTTCTCTAAAGAACCCTGACTAGTTCAGTCTGCCTTAGTCATTAATTCTCTCAGGGAATCAATCATTATATGTTATTTACTGAGAATCGTTCTCACCCACCAAGACCCCACAGCCACCAAAGCCAGACCAGTGACACAACCCCGGAGGGCTTTGACCTCAACTTTTCCACTCTGGTGGAGGGCCAGAGAGCATTACCTCCTCAACGTTTCATTTCTCTTGTGATGCGAGGCACCTGCGCATCTTCCCTCTAGAGAAACAGGTGCCGTGAGAATATTGCACTTGCTCGGGCCGGGTTGTGATGGTGTGGTAGGAGGTACCAACTTACTACTGTGATTTTAGGGGAAAATACTTCCCATGGTGATGCGGAGCCATTAATAGTATCACTTCCTCTAAATATTTCCACTCTCTATGAGTGAAGATGTGGGTGGGGAATTTCCGTCATGGAAACTGGCCAAAAGGTTACAAAAGGTTCACGGACACTATACCATTTGATGACTGTGTGGTCGCTAACTGGTCCCATATACCCGAAGGGAAAGACGATTCTAAAAATACAGCAGTGGGAAGCCTCTAGGGGAGCGTGGTTTGAGATTTGGTTCTCTTCGGGATCTAGCAAAGTGATTAGCAGTCACAGAGCCTGTTTGCTGCCCTGGGGGAGGATGCATTTGTAGAGTGAGTATTCAAATAGAGCCTTCCACCAAGGGTTTCTGCGGTCGGAGAAGCGGGTATGGAGAAGGAAAGCCTTCCTTATCGTGCCCGCTTCTCGTGTGGGAGTAGCTTTTATCTCTGAGAGTCCTTTTTTTCTCTTTCTTCCCTCCACTTAAGGCCCTTTTTCCTCCTGACTCTCAGTTCTCTACTTGGTTTAGCTCTTATCTCCAGCTAAAAACCTGTTCCTAACATGCGGCAAAACTTCACACCGCTGCTGGTACTATTTTGTGCACGAGAGAGGAGGAATTTGGGGAGCATTGTGCCTTCCTGAAATTATACTCTGACCCTCCGTCTTTGGCAATTACCTAGCGCTGTCAATGGATAGAAATGATAGATGGTCATGTTTACACAAAAGTAGGCTGTAAAGTCATCAAAATAACTCATCAACGCCTATTTGCATCGACATGGATAACCGTCAGAGACAATGTTGAGCCGAAGAGCCAGTCATGGAAGACTAAGTATGGTATGATTATATTTGTTTCAAGTTCCCAAACCTGCACAGATAAACTGCATATGCAGTACACATTAATCACATATAAATTATTTTTTATAGAAATACATTTATGCATAAATTGCACATACACATATGATATATGGATACCTACAGACATATGAGGCCGATCTAAAAAGAAAAGCAAGGGAATGTGATTAACTCAAAATTGAAGACAGCAGTTCCCTTTGTGGGGGGCGTGGGTAGAAACGGGTACAATTGGTAAGGGGCATGAATCAGGCTTCAAGGATCGGTAAGGTGAGCGGTAGGTCAGCATGCATTTGTTTTATTTCTATTATTATTTAGAACGTATGTCTACATCATATGTACTTCTTTGTGGTAGGAAATGTTTCGCAATATTTTAAAATTTTTCTAAAGTGAAATTTACCTGGGTTATTAATCCTCATCTTCCTTGGGAAAGGAAGGGAGGGGCTCAGGGAATAACAGTTGCTTATAAAAACGAAAGAGAAAGTTCATTGCGTTATAGACCTCCATTAACCAATGCTTCCAATCTGAAGCGAATGTGAACGTGAATGCACTGACACCTCACTTTGCCGTTGGTGAGTGACTTCTGAACCCCCGGGATGCTTTCTCAGGGCAGAACCACCATGTATGTAATGGAGCCTTGCGATGTGTCGGTTTCATGTTGTCTACCATCCCCGCCTGGATACTTGGGAGCCATTGTGGGCACACTGATGGTTATTTGAATGATCAAAAAAGCCTGCAGCAGGGGGCGCCTGGGTGGCTCAGTTGGGTAAGCAACTGACTCTTCATTTCTGTTCAGGTCTTGATCTCAGGGTCTTGAGATCAAGCAAGCCCCGCCCGATGGGCTCTGTGCTGGGTGTGGAGCCTACTTAAGATTCTCTCTCTCCCCTTCCCTCTGACCCCACTCTTCCACTTGCACCTGTGCCCTCTCTCTCTCCCTAAAAAAAAAAAAAAGTCTGCAGCAAAAGGTGGTGTGGTCACCCCTGCCTAGGACATCCCCGTCGTTCCTGGCCCTGCAGCCCTCACGGGACAGGTGCTGCGTGGAATGAGACACAGCTGTAACTTTGAGGTCCTGCTCTAGAGAGACTCCATCAGCCTCCTCTCAAAGTCCCACCTTCCGGTGTCCGCATATCGGGTGGGCTGCCAGTACAATTAGTAACACGATTTTTTCTTTAAATCGACCCACTGTTTTTTTTAACTTAAAGATGTTTATAGTGAAAGAAAATTTATACCACTCCTACAGATAAATAACCAGTGCCATTAAAGTTAATAAAAGGTAATCATGAAAAATAGATGTGGGAAAACAAAACCATCCTGTTAAATTTTGGCCTGAGAGCATTGCCTGCCAATGGCTCATAGCCTAAAGCCCACTTTCTTTTTTTAAAAATGATACATGGCCCCAGTGGTTAGAGAATATTAAGATCAGGCCAGAATCAGAGGCTCAAAGGAGTGAAAATGGAAACTTTTCTATGACAAACTCTAGTGTCTCAGCGTGGTTTTAGGCCATATCTCTATATTGTGTACCATGTAAAATTGTCATATGGTGCCTCACCGTTTGGAAGGTTTGATCAAATGAGTTGCAAGGAGACAGATAAGCAGAAGGCAAATGGAGGGGGCTTGGAGTAAGATGGGGTATGGTTTTGCAGAGGACATGTTAAGTCTAAAGGCACTCTTCCTGGGGCACCTGACTGGCTCAGTCAGTGGAACATGCGACTTTTGATCTCAGGGTTGTAAGTTCGAGTCCCACATTGGACGTAGAGATACTTAAAACAAAAGCTTAAGAAAAAATAAATAGAAGAGCTCTCCCTGTGGTGGTAACTGGGTCCTCTCTCTAAGCGGGATCTCAAAAGGGATGAGGAGGACCCTGAATGGATATGAGACATATCAAAATGCAGATGTGTAAGATTAGAGAGGGAACAGAGGATGACATGACCCGAGTGTCCACAGCGCTGTGAAGCAGATTGTCTCAGCTTCCATTTCACCAGAAGCAGACCCTGACTCAGAGTCAAATGCATGTAGTTTAACAAATGATCCCAGGACACCTTGGTGGGGAGCAGGGCATGGGGGAGGGGTAGTGAGAAGGGAAGGGCACAGGAAAGGCACGTTATCATGCCAACTACCACTGTGGGCAACTGAGTTTGAGCTCATGTGGAAATTTTGGGGCAAAGGTAAAAAAGACTTGTCTTATTGCACTCAGGCCTGGGCGAGCTGGGATATTTATGGCCCATTGGAGAGTTAGTTTCTGGGCATTTTCATTTACCTTTTAGCAATTACAGTGGCCCTACATGGCTTAGAGAAAGCTCTCAGGTCATGAGATAAAAATTCAGGCTGTTAGAAGTTAGTCTAGTCCTGGCAAACCACAGGAGACTCTTAGTTCTAGGGAACAAACTGAGGGTTGCTGGAGGGGAGGTGGGCGGGGGGATGGGGTAATGGGTGACGGGCATTAAAGAGGGCACTTGATGGAACGACCAATGGGTGTTTTATGCAACTGAGGAATCTCTAAAATTTACCTCCGAAACTAATACTACACTCTATATTAACTAAATTGAATTTAAATAAAGAATTAAAAAAAGAGTTGGGAGGGAAATAAAGGGTTGTCCCCAAGAGGTGAGCAGCTTGTAAGAAAGATGAATTAAAGGAGTAATCAGCCTCTTATCTCCAAAAAAAAAAAAAAAAAAAAGTTAATCCATTCCTGATGAGGCCGGAGGGATGTAGGTAGGAAACTGACTGCTTTTACGACACCCTCCCTCTGCTAGAAACTTAAAAAAACCCTGTCCTGTTAAATCTTTACCGGAGCATTCCAAGAGGGTGAGTTCCCCCCATTTACATGCAGAGAAAGAGGCACTGGGAGCTGCTTCATTTGCCCGAAGTCACACACAGCCTGTGTTCTATACCCGCAGTGACATCTTCCTGCTCTTATCAAGGTGAAATTCACATAACATCGGTTAGACATTTGAAAGAGGACAGTTCGGCAACATTCAATATATTCACAGTACTGTGCAGTCACCACCTCTACCTAGATCCAAAACATTTTTGTACCCCAAAAGGCAATCTCAGATGCATTAAGCCCTTGCTCCTCATTTTCCCCTCCCCCAGCCCCCAGGAGCCACCAACGTGCATTCTGTCTCTACGGATTCACCCATTCTGGATATTCCATACACATGGAATCGTGTACTTTTTGTACCTGGCTTCTTCCACTTTAGCACGGTGTTTTTGAGACTTATCCATGCTGTAGCAGGTATCAGTACTTCATTCTTTTTTTTTTTTTTTTTTTTTTTGGTGGCTGAATCCTATTCCATGATACGGATATACCACAATTTGCCTCCCCGCTCATTTGCTGAGGGACATGAAACTATTTCCCCTCTTAGGCTATTGTGAAGAGTGCTGCTGTGAAAGTGTGTGTACATGTATTTATTTGAGTCCCTGTTTTCAGTTCCTTTGGGTGTGTAACTAGGAATGGAAGCGTTGGGTAATTTTGCATTTAACTTTTCAAGGAGCCATCCTCGTCTTGGAGGGACCCTTCTCCTCTACCTCTATTTAAATGTTAGAATGCCTTGAGATTCAATTTTTTTTTTAAGATTGTACTTATTTATTTGAGAGAGAGAGAGAGCACAAACAGTGGGAGAGGAGAGAGAGAATCTTGGGTAGACTCCATGCTGAGCGAGGGCCCTACAGAGGGCTCCATCCCATGACCCCGGGATCGTGACCTGAGCCAAAATCAAGAGCCAGATGCTCAACAGACGGAGCCACCCAGGCACTTCTTCCTCAAAGCCACCCTCCTGCTTTCTCCTTCAATACTTCCCCTCAGGTGTATATCACCCGTACCCATGGGGCAATTACTGACTCTATGCCAAGGATCCCCAGACCTCTTCTTGGAGCTCTAGATATTGGTCAGTGTTGACTGCCCGGCTGACATCTGCCTTTGAATCCATTCTAGAACCGAAGTAACCCCGGGCCTGGTCCCCACCAGTTTCACCAGTCTCTGTGATCTACAAGCAGCATCAACATCCACTTGGGTGTGCAAACCAGGGAACTGGGGCTCATCTTTGACAGACTCCCTCCCCCGCTTTCCTTTTCTGTCCACCACCAAGTGCTGTCGATCTTCCTTTCTAGATGACTTTTAAATCTGTGTAATCCTCTCTTCGCGGCCACCACTCTTGGCTGTCCTCACACAGATATGCTTGCTTGGCTCACTTCCTCCACCTTCTCCCTTGGTCTCCCTGCCTGTAGGTGTGGCCCCCTCCCATCCATTCTCCACACCTATCGAAAGGGATTTCTGAGAAGTGCAAATGGGACCACAGCACCTCTATTTCTGCACGGCTTTTAGAATCAGCAGCATCTTTTATACTGAACCTTTGGGCTCCTTTTGAGCCACTCCCCACTTCCCTCCTGTTGCACTGGCCTTGATTTTGCCAGATAATTCTGTGGTCTCCTACCTCAGGAAATGGTCTCCGCTGTTCCCTCTGCCTGGAGCATAGCTTTGTGAACTCCTACGCCGTTTTCAGTTCTAGTCTCACCTTCCTTCTAGAAACCTCCCTGCCTCCCAGATGAGATCAGCTTCCCCCACAATATGTTCCGATCCTTATCACATTTGTGTAATTAGTAATTAATGTCTGCTTCTCCCCCGGACTGTAAGCTTTTTGGAAGCAGGACAACATCAATTTTGTTTCATCTTATGTAAGTTTTGACTTAAACGTAGCTACCACACAGTGAATACTCATTAGATAGGTGTTAAATACGTGAATTAACTGATTAATGAGAAATGGAACGCCCCCTCAAAACTGATTTCACATCCTTCCCTCTCCACTGCTCCCCGTTGCCCCATTCTTAAAACTGGAATGTCCTTGAAAATGGGGAGGAATTTCCTCCCAAACTTGGAAGAAAACCGAAACAAGGAGGAAAACTGCTTGGCTGGTTCCCAGAGTTCTGTCATGGGGAACTGCTCTTCACGCCCACTTCTGGGTGGGAACCAGCTTTTGAGGGCAGAGGGGGGCTCCTCAAGCAGGGTTTAAGAGGACTAGAGTACCCACTTTCAGCTCTCATCACTGTCACAGGGGGGAAAAATGCTCACCAATGTCCACATAGCTTCGAACAACATACAACCCTTTCAGAATGGCCTCCCCCTTTCAAATTGTATATGTTCTTCATTTTGAAATAATTTAAGCAAGATAAAAATCCTTCGTGGAAGGGAGGCAACCCAATGAATGGAAGAGTTTTGTGACTTAGTAAATATTGAGAAAAGGAAGGATGAAGCCGTTGGGGTGGCCCAGTGTGACCAAGTAGAACCCAGTGCAATTTGTTCCCAGCCCCCTAGAGATGACGCTAAGGACAAGGTCTCTGCGGAGCTGGACACAGTGAGTCCCATTCTCAGTCATGGTTTTTTGCCCCTCAGGGGCCATTCCCAGAGGACCTGAAAATGACATTATAAATGACTCAACTCCACCATCAAGTGTAAGTGATAGTCCATATTTAGGAAGCATTGAAATCATTTAGCACAAGGTTATCACAGGTATGCTCTCCGAGGAGGGCAGCAAGAGGGGAGGAGCCATCCGGCTTCTATACCAGGAAGCACCTACCCAAGATGATTCAAACACTAGAATCACATAGCTTTTAGGTTGCATGAAAGCCAGTGCCTGCAGGTCAACTTGAAAGAAACCCGGAGTCACTCTTTCCTCCTTTGGGGCATGTTGAGTCCCTCTCGGCTCCAGTGAAGGGGTTTCAACAGTAGGGAACACTAACAGATGTCTGACACCAACTCAGGAAGTCAGAGTCTGAGTGAGTCTCCCCGCCCCCTCAGGCCACAGCGAGTGTCTGGGAACTCACCCAGGGCAGGACCACCGTTGCTGGTTCATCAGGTCTCCCCCGGTGTTCTTGCCTCCTCTCTGACCAGGCAGGTGGGAAGTGGCAGTTCAGTCCTGCCTCATGATTATGCTTCTCTCTTGCTGCAGCCACCAGACTTGCTTCTAAAGGCAGCTGCAGGCATTTCCCTACTGGGCAACCACACACGTAGAATGTGAGTGGCGTCTGTACGTGTGTTTTTCCTTCCGGTTGCTGTAAGTGATGTTGTCTCGGTTCATTTCCTCTCTGTGCCACATTTTTTTTTCTCTGATACACGGGGGGCAATTTGTAGTTTAAGGACAGGTGGGAAATCTAGCTTTACTCTGGACTGCTTGCTATTTTGAGAAAGAGAGGTGATCTTTAAATTATTATCATGATAAAATGTAGGGGAGTGGCATAAGTTCCTTTCTAGGCTGCATGGAGGCAAACGTTAGACTATTGCAAGGCCAGCCAAATTAGGATTTTGTTTTTTTTTTTGGTTTTATGGCCTTAAAATATTCTAAAGATTTCCACTATAAATTGACGAGAAACATCTTTTCATTTAACCAGTATTTATTGAGTCTGTGCACTGCGAGAGGCACCCTGCTAGGTATTGGGTACCCAAATGGAGAATTCCTATCTCCAGTGTGGTATAGAAGCAGAGACTGAGCATGTGGACGGGAATTTGGAAGTTACTTAGTCCCAAATCCTTTGTCTTCTTCTTCTTTTCTTTTTAAAGATTTTATTTATTTATATGACAGAGAGAGAGACAGCCAGCAAGAGAGGGAACACAAGCAGGAGGAGTGGGAGAGGAAGAAGCAGGCTCCCAGTGGAGGAGCCCGATGTGGGGCTCGATCCCAGGACTCTGGGATCACACCCTGAGCCGAAAGCAGACGCTTAACGACCGAGCCACCCAGGCGCCCCTCAAATCCTTTGTCTTCTCACTGTGCTTTTGAGTAGCAGCCAAGTGGTATGGTCTGAGGCTAACCACCTGGTGGTTGCCCTTTAAATGCTTTTGATCTTTCTGTGACTCAGCTTCCTCATCTGTAAAATGGGAGTAGTCATGGGATTGTTGCGGGAATTAAATGAGTTGTATGTAAAGCACACTCAAGGGGTTGCTGCCACAAATATATGAGTGTTTGCTATTATCATTAGTGGCAAATTTGATTAGTATGAGTTCAGTCCTTTGTTTTCTGTCTTCTCTTTTTACTTCTTGTCCCTTACTGGTGCCTAGAAATGACTGGGGGACAGAGAGGGTGGAGGAGAGAAGGAGATGGTTTGAAGAATTGATACTCCCCAGTGATCAGGTGGCGTGGGGTGGTCTTGCTCTTGCTTGCTCTATCAGTAAGACAAGGAAAGCACTGTCCTTGGCCCTCCCTTCATCCTTGTCCTCTGTTCATGCTGTATACTGCATTCTTGTGACTTCTATTTTGTTGTTGTTTTGTTTTGCTTGAATTTCCTGTAATACTTCTCTGAAATTCAGATCCATGTCATCTATTTTTAAATGTCGAGCTGGTCCGAATCCTACTAAGGAAATACTTGGCCCATAAGCAGATGCCACATTTACACAAAGAAACAAACACTCAGCTCAATGGCTTGTGCAATTAGGACATATGAATAAATCAATAACCAGAACAACTATGGCAATCTTCATACATGTATTACATCCATAGGTATAATTAGCAATATTCATGGTAAAAATATCATCTATTTTCTCTTTCTCTTTTCCTTAAAAAAATACTCTCGTGTACACGCTATATATGAGAAACTATTCCAGATTAGAGGTAGAATTATCCTATTCCCAAGTTTTACTTTATAGTCTAGCCTATCCATAATAAATCAAATGCAGCAGAAGCCTAAACAGTACATATCTTTTCAAAATGTCCCTTCATGCATTTCCCATGATCCCATATCGTGTGTTATTTTCTCCATTAGATATTTAAGCAGTCCAAATTTAAATATGTCAGTTTCAGAAAAAATAACTTTGAGTGGTACGTAACTCCCTGAAGGGTAATGCTATTGAGTTGTCTCCCTAAGCCAGTGACACCCTGGAGATACACAAGAAGCCTAAGCTTGGCCTTCATATGCAGAAGGCTCTCGGGTTTGTCAACCTGATTATCCTTAACTCTGTTCTTTTGGCTACATCCTCATGGCTTCCTTTCCCACTTGGAGCTGCGTGCATGTCCCAAGCCTGAGGGCTTCAGAATGGAGAGAGAGAGCGTGTCTGTCAAGGCCAATTGAGGAGCTCAGACTTTGCCCAAACACAGATGACACTTGTTCTAGAAAAACAAGTGAAATGTTTTTTTCCCACTTGGAAAGACGAAGGTTTTCTATGTCTGTTTTCCTACTTAGGTTTTCTTTTCCTTCTTCTATTTTTGGTTTGTTTTCTTCTTTTTTTGATTAGTGGCAGGTTATGCCACATGTCAGGATTTTGACAAAGCCCAGACAGTTCTGACAACAAACAAACAACTAATTTCTAATCACTCTATCCAATGAAGACCATGTTTACATTTTCATATTTATTTAAACAATCTTCTTGACTGCTTTAACTAGCTTCTTCACGCCGGCTCAGTTAGCACCATGGAATGCTTTCTAACTACCTGTTAAGCAGTAGCCAAAACCCAGGCAACTGTTTTGAATTTGTCATGGGTGTTTGGTCCAAGGAGCAACTGTTATATGGAGTGGAGTCTAAAGGGCAGGGGAGGCAGAAGTGAGGAGCATTTGAGAAGATAAAAAGTTAAAAAAACATCTATGGCCAAGTTTGTGTGTGTGTGTGTGTGTGTGTGTGTATTTATGATTCCATTTGTGTGACTCATTTCCCTCCATGACCAAATACAGTATTAGCCATAGGGAATCCGCTGCCCACTGAGGAATTTAAATGAATATGCCCGAGAGTTGGTTTGGCAAATTTTAAGAGCGAACTTGTCTGGTATTAGAATGTGTGCCTCATCCCTTCTTGGGAATGGGAGTCAGTCCTGCGGTTTTCATTTTTAGATGAAGAAATCGGAGCCCAGAAAGATCCAGTTCATTTGTCCACTGAGTAGCTGTTGCATACCTGCAAACTTCCAGGAGCTTTCCCAGGCGTGTTCGGTATGTTAGTCCCCAGGACACAGGGCCTGCCTTCCAGATACTCTGGTGATGCAACTATTCCCATGAATCGGCTCCCTCGGATATTAAAAGCATTTATTGAGCAAGTGCTGTGATAAATAAAAAATGAAGGAGCATGAGCTCCTCCCCCCAGGGAGACTATAGGCGAGGAGGTGCGGCAAAGTGAACCCTAACCACCTGCCTCTTCTGCTCTCTTTCCACTTACAACCCTCTTTTTCTCTCATTACAGGACAGCTCTGTCTTCCCCGTCATCTGTTCTCCCAGTTCAGCAGCCAAGTTCCCAGTCCCCAGTCCCAGAACCTCATGATCCGCTCCTTCGGCAGCGCGCTCGTGTTGATTTCCTTGTTCTTCTTCTGGGTGTCCGTGCAACCACAGCTATGAGTGGCAGCTCAGTCTACTTTCCTGCTCCAGAGCTTCCCAGCCTCGCTGGGGGAAGTTAAGGAAGGCCGATTGGTGTCCTTGCAAATTCTCCCCCATCTGAGGCCCTTCTGCTGCTCAGGAATCTTCTTGTGCATCTTGCGTGGACTATCTGTCGAGTGTTCCTTCCATTCTTTTCCCCGCCCCCCAGGAGCTCTGCACCCAGGCCTCACCCGGCACCACGTGGACGGTAAGTGCTGATGTGAGCTCTTCCAGTGACCGGTGGTCTCTGCACACTTGGCTCTGCCATCCTCCTGTTCCTCATTCTCTGCACATTCTCCAAGCCTTTGAATTAGAGCTACTAGCATTGCCACTTGACTAATAATAAGAGTCATAACTACCATTTTTGATGTTTGTTATTAGGAGGTAAACGGCATTTGCAAAGATGAAACCATCCTTCTAGTTCACAGAACAGCTGTTTGAAGAAATGTGGGCACCTCAAAGGGCAAAGGAAGAAAGATTAGATTATTCTTAAGAGAGCACTGATGACAAATTTAAAAGATTCCAATTTATTGGAAGCATTCATTGCATTTAGGCATCTGGCACCAAGCACTCACCTCTCCATTACTTGTATCCTGTCCACCTAGCCCTCTTCTGGATGGCAGCCATTTTTGGCTTCCCCCCAAAATAATTGGGAACATCTTGTTAGTGTTGATTTTTCCATAATTTTTAAGATAATGTTTTAAATCTAAAAGTAATACATTTGTATAGTAAAAAAACTAATGTTGTAGGTAAAACTGAAGTGCCTTTTAAGCATTAGCCTTAATTTCAATTCCCACCCCTGCTCTCCCTGCAGTGAAGTCTTGCTATCTGTCTGGCATGAATTCTTCTGAGTCGTTTTCTAAGCATTTACATAAATATATGTAACCACTGTCAGTGTGCAATTGGGCACATGTGCCATCTCACCCTTGAGCCTGCCTGTGCACACACACAGGACACGAGACTGAAACCATTCTATTACGCTTGGTTTCTGAGGGAACTGTCTAAACTGCTATTCTGGTTTCACATGCAAATAGCAATTTGAAAACAACGTCTTATTCATGAGAATATAAAAAATAAAACAACGTTGCTGCCTTGGATGGTTGAAGAGATCAGATTCCTCTGTTTGTCTGACTTTGGCTCCTCTGTTTTCTAAATATACGAAAACGTGGTTTTATGTCCAGCTGGTTGGTGTCTGAGTGGAGATTCCCGGATCAAATACCAAAGGTCCACTAGTCATTTGATAAAGTGAATTTCTGGACTTTCCTCTTTGCCTTCATGATCATGGAGCCAAAACTCACGTCAAATCATGCCTCTCCCTTGAACATTTTCTTCCTTCTCACCTGTCAGAGCAGCCTCCACGCACAACCACACATGGAAGGATGACTACTTCAAAAATTGAGAAATATTTTTTCTGATTCCGATTACTTAAAACCCCAGCACTGTGTTATTTTCCCTCTAGATTTTGGACAATTATTTTCCACTAATATAATAAAATTTAAAAGGGAACTCCAATTTATTCTTTCTTTATTCTCACCACAACTTCCTGTTATATAAGCAAAAGCCTTGTTCATGAAAGCCTAAACCTCAGTCCTTCATTCTATCTACCCTCTTGCTTTGCCTCCTCTCTTCCTTTTAGGCTCAACTTTCCTGATGGAGGAGTCTACATCCTGTGCCTTCCCATTCGTACCTTCCATTCCTTCCTTTCCCATTGTATTCCTTCCATCCCGACACCTGGATCCCACCCCCAGCCCTCCGTGGAGGTCATCCCTGTTAATGTCACCCAGAGATCCCAGGTGATGGTGCCAATACAAAGTCTTTCCCTCTGTCGGCATTTAAAATGACTGATCACCTCTTCTGGCTCAGACCGCTACATTCTTTCTTTAGGGGACCCCACTGAGCCTTGGTTCAGCTCCTTCATGGTTACTGCACCACGTCCACTGACTGCCCTCCTGATGGCCAAGAACTGTTGCTTATTCATTTTGGGGACTAAACATTTTACAAAGTGGTCCATAGAGATCTTGCATTAGAATCACCCATGAGACTGGTTAAACATCGATTCCCCCAAGGCCCACCCTTGAATTGCTGAATCAGTTTCCTGGGGAGTGAACCCTTCCGGGTAATTCTTGTGTATATGAACGTTTGAGAATACAGTTACAGTATCCAACAACTATTTGATGAATAAAGACATGATGAAAAGTACTGAGCTCACTACTTCTAAAAATCTACTCTACATCCTTCATTTTTCTGGGGGTATATTTTGGCTGGAGAGAGGTCTGGGGAATTTGACTCAGCCATGGATCAAAGTGACCTAGTGGGAAACAGCCTTGCATTATTCTCTAATCAGGTCATCAAAGTACCTATTGTCCTGTCCAAATGCCAAATGAAGTTTAGGGTCATTCAAAGCCCTGAAGATGTTTGGCTGTGATAAGAACTAGCAAATTCTTGCTCAAGTGAGAACTGGTATTGCCGGCATGCTCTACATTTTTAAGTCACCAAAGTCAAGTTCTTAGGTTTCAGTGGTTCACAAGTACCTTCTAAGGAGTCTCACTGTCGCATTTGCTGTGCTTCTCACCAGTATTGATAACTCTAGTGTCTGTTAATAGCCCTCCCCTGTTGACATTGGGTGGACTGTGAATGCACTCTAAGGATTTTTAGACTTTAGGTGAGACCGATGGATTTGTGAAGACAGGCAAGTCTTGTCTGGGCCACAAGTTCTCTAAAATGTTCTTTTATTTCTTCAGTAAATTTTGAGCTCTCCCAACATGATCTTGAAACTGTCATAAGCACCATACCAGGTCTAATGAAGACTAACATGCCTCATCTAGGTGACCTCATGACTACCCAAAGTATCCTCCATAAATATTTGTTGGATTTATTATTTACCAAATAAAAGTATCTCTGAAAGTACATATGACAAATGTGTAGAAATACACTGATACCGTTAGGTATGTTTGAATACAAACATATATAACTGAGATGTAGAAGAGAAATGAAAGACATCAAGACTGATTTGAAATTGGTGGTCCTTTATGGAGGAATTGAGACCTGGGGATAGCACCCAAGAAAATCCTCTCTGATTTTCAGGGCCCATGTGATTAGATTAGATTCTCATGGATAAAATAAGAGCTCATCTCAAGGTCACTAACTTAAAAACATCTGCAAAATCCCTTTTGCTGTATAAAGTAACCTATTTATAGGTTCCTAGAATTAGGACATAGACCTGTTGGAGACCATTATTCTACCTATTGCATATAGAAATTAAACAAGTAAAGTGCATGGAAGTTGAGGGATTTACCTAAGACCACAACACTGGTAAATAATTGGATCTATTAAACTCAGAGTGCAAGAATCTGATGCAATCAGAGTCTCAACTAATGGAGATTTATGATAAAGGGATGTAGGGAAGAACTGAAGAAGTTTGAATACACATAGGGCCAAGCTTTTCAGGCACTGGAACCTCCTTCTCAGTCTATAGATGCCATGATTTTGTTGATTTCTCAACAGCAGGCATCCATGGCACCAATAAAGCCACTACTGCTTAGTTTCCTAGTTTCTACTGACTCATCATGGTTTCTGCCCACTGCCTCGTCTCCATAGGTCTCTTGGTTTCTAGACCCTTCTGTCACTTGTATTTCTGTCTTTGTGTCACCTTCAAGTTCCCTACAAGAAAGGATCTGAAAGAGTCTGTTGGTCATGATGGGGCGCTGGACATCCCTGTCCAATTAGGGGGTTCCCACTGGGCTATCTCATTGGCTGCCAGCCAGCTTATGGGTAGATGTCTTCAAAAACAATGGACACTTCCTGGTTCCATCAGCCGGGGTCACAGGGTGAGTCACCACAATCTGTATGTAAGGAATCCTGTAGGGTCACGTGCCTCAGAATAGGGCCACAAACAAGTAAGTGCAAAGAGGTTTGTCTCCAAATGCTAAGCCAGAATGTCTTCCCTGCCCATGCACCCTGCATCATACACTGTAGTTGAACCATATCTTGGAACCACAATGAGAATAATCTAGCTGAATGAAAGCGTAAGCCAGGGATGAACAAAAGGAAGACAACGGTGCTCAGAATTAATACTGAATATGTTCATTTTGAAAAGGTTTAAGTAATTGTTTTCAGTGCTTGAAGACTCTAATTGCTCATCTTTAACAAAGAGGCCACACAGGCTTCTGAAAGTTCTAAAATTATATCATCTTTATCAGTAACCAGGACCTCAAATTGCTCCCGCAAACCACATAGGGCCTTATGAAATAAGGCCTTGGAAAAGGGACTCTGATGTTTCTAAATTTTGTGCCCATTTGTTTCTCCAGCTACATTTGCTCTGAAAGGGGAAAAGTGCTCTCAATAACTTGGAAAGAATGAGTCTAAACAAGTTTCAGAAGGAGAAAAGCTCTCTTGGGCACGCTGAACCCTGCCGCCACCACCCACCCCCTTCTTAATGGAAGAATGTTTCATCTGATAGTTCCCACAAAAATGTGTGCTGTGGTCACAGCTCAGCGATGCCAGCACAAATCTCAAACACAGCCACCTCCTGACTGAGAATATAATCTGGGCTGGTTTTGGTCTGGACCACAGTGACCAGGGACAAAATTTGATTTCGAATTTCAATTAATTACATGGGAGGAGAAGGCCATCTGACAGACAGGATCTTAGCATGAATGCCTTTTCCACGGTGTCAGAGTATAGGGGTACTGTCATATTACATGCCTCCAGGGTTTTTTCTATGTAGAATGCCAGTGGCATGTTGCTGTCTCAACTTTCTACACCCTGCAATAATTCATTGAATTCATTCATTTTTTTTTTACTCTGAAATACAGAACATTCTTTATGCAGTCAACCAAAATCTTGATTTTGAGCCATTACCGCTGTGTTCGGAACTGGTGATAAACTACCGGGTAAAAATATACATAGTATGTTGTGTATATTGAATACTTTGGCTACAAATAACACAAACATAAAACTTATAAAGGTTTGAACGACAGTTATTTGTTGCCTCACCAAGCAAGAAGGTGAAGGTTGGTTAATTCAGTAGATCGATAAAGGTCTCGTGTCAGTTTTGTCCCCAAGTGTTTGGTCCCCTCATGATTGCAAGTATCTGCAACAGCTCTAAGCAGTGCATTCACAACCACATCCAAATGCAAATAAAGAAATAAAAAAAGCCAAAATAAAGACACTCCCTACTTTGGGTCTCTGCCTCTTTTCAAGGATGATCTTTTTCTACATTCTTCCCTGCCCCCATTCCCCAGCAGAAATACCCTCAAGTCTTAGGAGGCAGAATTGTGTCCCAACTAAGCCAATCAATAGCCAGGCAAATGAAATGGTCATAATTGTCTTAGACCAGTAAAATTTTGCCTCCTGAGGTTAGGAAGAGGCTCAGTCTTTCCTGAAGCACAAGTCTGCCCCCGACACAGATACAATCCAGCTCCATTAGCAGGAGGAAGGGATTAGTTATAGGAAACCAGCAGGTCTGCCTCAGTATGGGGCTTCCAGATGACCCAGGAGGACAGGGAAAACACTCCCTGTATACATATTTCTCACATGCTGCCCAAAACACTCATGCTTCAGTATCTGCTTTGCTCCTTAGTAGTTGCAAGATTTTGAGTTAGTTTAACCTCTGGGAACCTCAATTTCTTCATATGTAAAATGGGGAATCACACATATCTCACTGGGTTGCTGTGAGGATCAAATGTATTAGCATAGGCAGAATACCTAGCACCTTGCTTGGCCCATAGGAATTCCTTCCTCAGAGCCCCCAGGCTGCTTACAGTCTAAATTGCTGGGTAATTGACAAGTCGGTTGACTTGTATTCTGATCGAAGGTTAAGAGTCTGACTCTTGATTTCAGCTCAGGTCACGATCTCAGGGTCATGAGACCAAGCCCTCTGTCAGGCTCTGCACTGAGTGTGGAGCCTGCTTAAGATTCTCTCTCTCTGCCCCCTCCCCCAACTTGTACTCTCTCTCAAACAAAAAGAAAAAGAAAGAAAGAAAGAAAGAGAGAGAGAAAGAAAAAGAAAAACAGGAAAGAAGAAAAGAAATCCTCACGTGGCTAAAATGAAGTGATCCTGGGGAAAGAGAAAGGACCAGGGGGCAGCAGGTGTAGGTCAGGGAGGCCCTCGTGGTCAATGTTAGGGCTTTGAAGAAATGGGGAGCCATAGATGGTTTCAAAGACAGAAGTGTTATAATCTAACTTATACTCTTAGAGGATAACTCTGACTGCTGTGTTAAGAGGCCCAGAAAGCCAGAGTGGTGGTAGGGAGCTCTGCTAGGAGACAACGGCAATAATCAAGGTCAGAGATGATAAGGGCTTGTCTCCAGATGACGGTAATGCAGTAGCGAAAAATGAATGAATTTGTATTCTAATCTGAGGTGAGACCAATAGGATTTTCTATTGGATGTGGGGAGAGAAGGCAAGAAGGTCAGGCCCTAAGATTTGGCTCTGGCAAGAAGAAGGAGTTGTCATTTTCATAGATGAGGGAGACTGGGGAAGCCGGTGGTAATGAGGACGAAGAGTCAGATCAGAGGCTTGCAAGCTCTGTGCCGCCATTAGACATTGAGGCAGCTGTTGAGAAAGAAGTTAGACCAGAGGACAAGTCTGGGCACGCAGATGACATTTAACGCAGTGATGTGGGATGAGATCACCAGGGTGTACACATGGAAAAAAGAAGCAAACTGAGGCCTTCACATTGGGCACACCAACATGGAGAGGTTGGGAGAGGAGGCAATCGACAAAGGAGGCTGAGAAGGGGTGGCCCGAGGAGGGAGGACCACCTCCAGTGTGTGGTGTCCTGGACGGTCAGTGAAGGGTGTCCAGGGGGAGTTGACAAGGATGTCAGCTACTGGTAGGGGAAGTGCAGTGGGGCCTGAGAACTGCCCCATGGATTTGGTGATGTGGAAGTCATCAGTGACCTTGACAAAGCAGTTTTGGTTGTGGGTGCAAGTGAGAATGGGAAGGGAAGTTGGAGGCAGCAGTGTAGACAATGTCTTCAGGAGGCTCTGCTCTAAAGCAGAGTGGGGTGAGAGCGGCAGGAAGGACCAGAGTCAGTGGAGGCTCCTTATTTATTTATTTACTTACTTATTTATTTATTTATTTATTTATTTGAGAGAGAGAGCATGTGAGTGTGAGCAGGGGCAGAGGAAGAGAGAGGATCTCAAGCAGACACCCCACTGAGTGTGGAGGACAATGTGGGGCTTGATCTCACAACCCTGATCATGCCCTGACCCCAAACCAAGAGTCGGATGCTCAACAGACTGAGCCACTCAGGTGCCCTGATTTTAAGATAGGAGATTTAATGTACTTAAATGATAATCGAAACTCTAATAGAAAGGGCAATTATAGGGGCGCCTGGGTGGCTCAGTCATTAGGGTCTGCCTTCGCCTCAGGGAGTGATCCCGGCGTTCTGGGATCGAGGCCCGCATCAGGCTCCTCCGCTATGAGCCTGCTTCTTCCTCTCCCACTCCCCCTGCTTGTGTTCCCTCTCTCGCTGGCTGTCTCTCTCTCTGTCAAATAAATAAAATAAAATCTTTAAAAAAAATAAAGAAGAAAAGAAAGGGCAATTTTATGACACAAGAGAGAGGGGAGTGAACTGTTGGCATGAGGTCTTTGAGCAGGATAAAGGGATGGGAACTAGGACATAGTGAAGAAGCTGGCTTCCAGTGGGGCGCTTAGCTCAGCTGCTCTACAGTATGGCTGCCTTGACATTCACTTTTTTTCTTTTTTAAGTAAGCTCTATGCGGGGCTTGAACTCAAGACCTTGAGATCAAGAGTCAAGTGCTTTCCTGACTGAGCCAGCCAGGCACCCCTTGGCATTCATTTTGTTTGGTCAAACAGCTTGAATGGTCCTTGAACTGACACTAGCCCCTCATACAAATGCATACCCTTGCTAGCAGCCCGCAAAGTCACAAGCAAATGCAAGTTCCTGATATGACTTCCCTAAAAGCCCTTGTGATCAAGTCCCCCCCCCCCCAGGGCCTTCCTCTTGTGTGCTCCTTAGATAAGACCCCCCCCCCCCGGAGCTTACCCACCCAAACCCTATTCATTGTGGTTTGAACTGGCCCATCTGTCCTCAGCTTGAGAACCCCAAAGCATTCCACCTCTGACCCTAATAAAGGCCTTGCCCTAGGTTCTGTCACTCTCTCTGCATTGACCTCCCTGCCATTTACTTCCCCCAGGACCAATGAGTCATCAACCTTTCTACTTCAATTTCTCTTGTGGTCTTCTATTGAACCGTGGTTCACCATCCCGCATCCTGTGTTCCACGTTAACAAATGTTACTTTAACATAGTCGTAATATCTTCTCATGAAGAAGGGCAGGCTAAGGGTATGGGGTGTGAGTGGATGCAGGACCTCTGCTGACTGCTTCTATTTTCTCTGTGGAATAAGAAATAAGCTTGTCAGCCAAGACTGAAGCCTGAAGGGGAGGTGATGGGGGTTTAAAGAGAGAGGATAGGATGTGAGATAATCATCTTGAAAGATGAATGAACTTGGGAGGTATGGTAGGATCACTGATCAAGAAACCAGGGCAAATCAAGGCTGTGGCTATGTATGTTGGCTCCAAAATCTGTTTTTAGACCCTGATATCTCTCCTGAGTTCCAAACTCATATACCCAACTACTTGTTGATATCTATCCCCTGCCTTCTCATGGGAAAATTAAAGCTATTCTCTTCCTGCCCACCTCCACCCAGTGCTCTTCTGTCCCCCTTTTTCAAAGCAGAATAATAAAACCTTTGAATAGCTCATGAACTAGTGTAAGACAATAAATATTTTTTTTATTTTCTGAGAGTGAAAATACTGAAGGAGAATCATGGTTTTTGGAGGATTACTATTTGTTCAGTATGGCCATTACTATCAAGATGTCTGTGAGAGATCCCAGTGGGAGTGGTGAGTAGTTTAGCTAATATACATTGGATGACTGACTCTCTGTCTGGTCTGATATTATTCCTCTGGTAATCATGAGGCCATATGCACCAGGCTTCGGAATCTGTAGTTCTAAAAAGCTCCCAGATGATACCAATGATACCAGTCCACAAACCTCACTTTGGGGTTTAAAGGTTAGAAGACAGAAACGTATGCAGATGATTTCAATTTAATGTGTTAATCATTATAATAAAAAGAGAGCTATAAGAACATAGGTTAGCAAGGGGCGCCTGGGTGGCACAGCGGTTAAGCGTCTGCCTTCGGCTCAGGGCGTGATCCCGGCGTTATGGGATCGAGCCCCACATCAGGCTCCTCCGCTGGGAGCCTGCTTCTCCCTCTCCCACTTCCCCTGCTTGTGTTCCCTCTCTCGCTGGCTGTCTCTATCTCTGTCAAATAAATAAATAAAATCTTAAAAAAAAAAAAAGAACATAGGTTAGCAAGTAGATTAAGGCAAAACTATGGAGACTGTTCACTTACAAACCAAGGAATGTATTCTTCATCCTGAGAAGGATATAGAACCATGGAAGGATTTGAACATCGAGGTGACAATGCTTGAGCATTTGTCATTTGAGCACTGGGGTGCAAAATGCATATTGGATGTCAACCATGTGTCAACCACTGTTCTGGCAGCAGACATAAAGAGTGAACAGTGAAAAGGACAACCAAAATCTTGTCTTCAGGGAGCTTACATCCTGGAGGGGGTAGACAGGGAGTAGTAAGAAAACAAATAAGTGGGGCACCTGGGTGGCTCAGTTGGTTAAGCATCTGCCTTCAGTTCAGGTCATGATCCCAGGGTCCTGGGATCGAGCCCCATGTCAGGCTCCCTGCTCAGTGGGGAGTCTTCTTCTCCCTCTCCCTTTGCTTGTCGCTCCCCCTGCTTATGCTCTCTCTTTGGCTCTCTCTCAAATAAATAAATAAAATCTTAAAAAAAAAAAAAAGAAACCAAATAAGTAAGGTAATTTTAGATTGAAGAAGTGTTGTAAAAAAAAAAAAATAGCAAGGGTTAATATGACTGAGCCTCAGGGGACCACTCTAGCAGGAAGTAGCTGCTGAGCCCAGAACTGTGTAACGGAGCCAGTCCTGCAGGGATCTGGGGAAAGAGCATTCTGGGTAGAGGGAACAGCGGGATGGTGGCCTTGAGCACGGGTGAGCACTAAGGGAGGAGAATCAATCAATCAAATCAGAGCCTTGTGAGCAGGGGGAGATGGTGGAGATGGGGTCAGAAAGACGAACAGGGGACTGTAGGGGCTTTGAAAGCTGTGATGAAGAGTTTGCATTTCACTTTAAATGTGGGAGTAAAAGAATCCACTTTTTAATGGATAACTTTTGCTGACATGTGAAGACGGGATTGTGAGCATGCCTGTGGGGTCAGGCGCAGTGTGGATTCCTTGGACACGCTCAGAACCGTGTGTTAGAAAGAGGGATCTGTTAGCAGCATGTGAAGTAGCCCAGGGAGGAAAGAGTAGCTCTCCAGAAATGTCTACACTTGCCGGTTAAGGAGAACATACATGAAGGGGGCAGTCGGACTCACGCTTCCAAATGAGGCTGTGGCAAGGGAGATGAGAAATTCAAATAATACTCAACTGTCTTAAGCCAGGCGCAGAGGCTAAGACTTTCTCACTAATACCCTCATTTAATCCGTTCCACAACCACACCATGCTGGCAACAAAAATCAGTTTCCAGGGTTTCAACCCAGACCTATGGAAAGAGAGATCCAAGGGCATCTGGTTGTCAATACATAAATGCTTCAGGTGATTTTTAAATTCAAAGGAGGTTGGATTCGTTGTGTGGGGCTCCATTTTCTGCTCAAAGGAATGAAAATAGCTCTCTGTGAGCCTTTGCTCCTTTCCTAAACACTACATCAAAGACTAATGATGTACTGTATGGTGACTGACATAACCTAATAAAAAATTTAAAAATCAATCAATCAATAAAAAATAAACCCTGCCAATTAATTTACAACCCAAGGGGTGACATTGCAGGAATTCCAGGATAAATCTACCTTAAAAATACCAACCAGCAAGCTTAGGGAGCCTAGGAAGGAAGCCTCTCTGCTCCCTGCTGGGGTTGGTGTGAAATGTTGCTGGGGGTGTTGAGGTAAAGGCAAATCTTGGGGTAACGCTTTAAGCTGCAATCCGCATTTGTATTTTAATGTAAATGAGTTTCAGATCCTTCTTGAGAGAATCTTTGGGCTGGGAAACCGTGGAGGGTTCTGGGCCCAGAATTGGGGGCAAAAGCCTTGAGGGAGTAGAAGGGAGAAGGGGAAAGGGGAAGAAGGTGGCACCAGGGCACTGAACTTGACTTCCTTCCCACGATTGTTGGGAGCCCACCCCCTTCCTGAGCAGAGGCTCTTAAAATGCTGAATGAAGAAGAAGAAAAATCTGGTTTTATAACTTTGCATTATTTGTGCTTGATTAGATTCTAATGTGGCCTGTGCATCTGGTTGGTTGCCTTCAAATAAGCATTTTTTAAAAAAGGGAAGCTCTGGGGGCGCCTAGGTGGCTCCAGCGGTTAAGTGCCCAACTCTTGATTTCGGCTCAGGTCATGATCTCAGGGTTGGTTGTGGGATCAAGCCCGTGTTGAGCTCCATGCTCAGCAGGGAGTCTGCTTGAAGATTCTCTCCCTCTGCCTCTCAAATAAATAAATCTGGAAAAAAAAAAAGAAAAAGGAAACTCTGATCTGCATTTTTACAACTTTCCCTTGTAGCTGCTGGGTTCTGTTCAGCCTTCTCCAGACCAGAAAAGGTTTTGTGGGCACAGGGGAGCTGTAAGGTAGAGCAGGGATGGTGCACTGACACCCAATTTCATAAAAATAGGGAGATGACAGAAGTGGAAGGAAGGAAAGCCATCACTTACCGAGGACCAGCGGTGAGCCCAGGTCTGCTTGGACGCTTCTCACGAATGGCGTCGCAGAGGCTCTTCTTTTCCTCTGGTTCTCCTTGAATCGCCAGTACTGGAGATTGGCCCCAATGGTGAACACACCTGCTGCTGAGTCATTTGTGTGAGTATTAGTAATAAGTAATATCTATCAAGCCCATAACACATGCCAGGTGTTTTACAGGAAGCTCCTCATTTAATGCTCCCAAGAGATGGGTCACATTTGTATCTTCCTTTTCAGATAAAGTAACTGAACCCTAGAGATGCTAAGTGATTTGTCCAGAATCAACAGTGTACAATTCAAATCCAGGCCCCTGGACTCTAGAGATCCCACGTTTTGCCATTATGTGATACTGCCTTTTTCTTAGACAGAAAAAGCACAAAATTACACCTACCCTGGGCATAGTTTCCCACTAGGTTTGAGGTCTTTAGCCTCCTTATTTTTTGCCTCCCTTTTCTCCCTAAAGGCATCCACTCTCCACTTTAGGCTCCCACAGCCTTTCTATACTGTATATGTCACCATGGCTACCACCTCTTTTCTGAATAAATTATTCAGTATAATTCTCTCATTCATCCTACTACTATCCGTGACTTCTAGACATGCATACATTTGGAAACTTTTTACCTCTAACTCTACAGATTTTTTTTTTCTGAGAATTTCAGCCGTCAACTCAGAGAAAAAGGATCTATTTTTCTCTTAACTGTGGTTTGGGGATGTCTCGGGGTGGCGACTAGTTGAAATGTCTAGGTGTGAGAACTTACTCTCAAGGGCTTCCTGCTTATCTGGAGAGGGTGAGCTCCAGAACCAGCTACCAGAAGTGCATTCTTTGGACGATGTGAGGTACAGGAACTGGTGTGCTGGCTCATTAGCGTCTTGGAGCTGTGATTCTGAGACCGGGAGCCTACGGTGCCTGAGCACGTATTCACGCATTCATCCATCAAGTACGCATGGTCATGTGAGTTGGCGCCAGAGACACTTTGATAATCAAGACTGGCATTGTTCCTGCTGCCACGGGGCTCACAATGCTGAGTAGGAGACAGACATGGCTAAGAAGCTTCAAGAAAAATGGGCAAATCTCATTTCCTTTTGGTCCTTTCCTTTCTCTTCCTTCCTTCCTCCACTGGTATTATAATTTCTCTCCCATCCCTTTGCTCCTAGTTCGCAGATGCTGTGTGTCTAGAACTTCCCTTCTTCCCTTGTGCCAATATGCCGTCCTGGACCTCCCTGTCTCAATTCCGCCTAGTGAGTGATGATTATGTTTGGCCCAGCTCACTGCCAGCCAGGAAAACCATGGCTCATGGTCCATTTTTTCTCCGCCATGAGCCTTTTGGTTATTCCAGACACACAGAATTTAAAACAGCTACAATAACAGTGACTAGTTGATGGTCAAGTTCAGAGCATCCATTAATTAATTCATTTATTCATTCAGTAAACATTAAATAGCCCGTATCTTCCAGGAATTGAGATGCAGAAAGGGAAAACACATGGTTTCTGTGCAGTAAAGCTATGAATTTCCGAAGGCAAGGACCCCATCTATCTTCTGCATGCCTCTGTCCCTGATATTTAACTCCTTCACACCAGGTAAGAACTCAATAAATATTTGTGAAATAAAAGAATAAATTCATATTTTGACAGAAAAGACAGATACACAATCTATAATAAAATGGATAACCATTCATTTAGTAAACATTGTTTGAACATTTCCTAAGTGCTAAGTACTATGTCAAACAAGACAGATGCCATCCTTCCCTTATGAACCTTACAGTTGAAAATTCACCCAAGTAAGTATTAGAGTTGTTTGAAGTGATGTGATGAAGTGCAGGGTTTAGAGAGCACAAACCTGGCATGTTTGCCTGGCTCATGTGAAAGCCCTGCAGTCCAGTCAAGTTCAAATTGCTTCCGAAAAACCAAAAGACTGATGTGGTTGAAGCATTTTGAGTGGGGGAAAGGGGAGAGTGGGAAAAAATGAGGCTAGCAAAGAAAGCAGATATTGGATTCCCAGAGCTTGGGGGAGGGGCAAGCTAAGGAATCAGGGCTTATCACAAGAGCAATGAGAAGATTTTCTATGAATTTAAGCAGGAGAAAGCATGGTGAGTTTTAATTTTTAGAAAATAGCTCTACTTTGAGAATAAAGAATGGGAGGAGATCAAGAGTAGACAGTAGGCCAATTAGGATGCTATTGTAGTAATACAGGACTGAGATGATATCCACTTGAACTAGGTGGGTGATTTTGGAGGCAGAAAAAAGTGGATGAGGGGCGCCTGGGTGGCACAGCGGTTAAGCGTCTGCTTTCGGCTTAGGGCGGGATCCCGGCGTTCTGGGATCGAGCCCCACATCAGGCTCCCCCACTATGAGCCTGCTTCTTCCTCTCCCACTCCCCCTGCTTGTGTTCCCTCTCTCGCTGGCTGTCTCTATCTCTGTCGAATAAATACATAAAATATTAAAAAAAAAAAAAAAGAAAAAGAAAAAAGTGGATGAATCCAAAATCTATCGTGGTTCCAGAATCAGTAGTCTACGGTCATTGGATTGAGGCTGGGGTGATGATGGAGTGATGTTAAGGGTGATTGACAAGCATAACTTTTTATGTTTCTTGCCGGAGCTAACCCATAAATGTTGGTATTATTTTCTGAGATCGAAAATGTGGGAGGAGAACCATGCATTCTGGAGGAACATTATTAGTTAGGTTTTGGATACCTTGAGATACCTGTGAGGGATCTAAATGGAAATGTTGAATAGTTTAACTGGTACGCATTGCGTGACTGCCTGGCTCAACATTATCCCTCTAGTAATTAGGAGATGTGCATGTGATCCAATCTAAATCAATCATCGTGCCTTGACTCCTAGGTCACATGACTGATTCATGGAAAAGCCAGGTAAGCCTCACAAGACCAGTCAAATTCCTTCTCTTAAACTGAGTGGGCAGAAGAGATTTTCACTCTGGTTGTAGAGCTCTGAGGCTAAGGTCAGAGCTGTTGACGAATATGGCCCTTGTAAGGGAATTATGTTGGCTTAAAAGAATGAAGATAATATGCAACCAGAGAAGTGTAAAGGAGAAAGAATCCTGAGGATACTGGAGTCTTCGTGCTTCTGGCCCTAGTTTGGTTACATGAGTTAAAAGTCTCATATCTGTCATATCTGTTTATTAACTAGTCTCCCTGACTCTGTCTCTTGCTCTCTCTCTGCCTCTCTTTCTGTTTTTCTTTGTCTGTCTGTCTCTTTTGTTTTATCTTAGCTAGTTTTTGGTATGATTTTATCACCTGTGAATCATGGCAATGCTAGTAATGTAAGCAGGCAGTTGGGTTTACAGTCGAGAACCCAGTGAAAGATCTTACTTCTAGACATATTGTTGAGGGTTGTTGTTGATATGAAATTTGAAGACAGGGAGTAGACAAGTTTACCAAAGAAGGTAGGAACGAGAGAGAAGAGTACTAAGGTCTCAGCTCTGAGGAATTCTAACACAAAAGATCTAGGAGAGGAGGGTAAACTTCCAAGGACGTTGAGAGCAATGCCTTAAGTCATTAGAGGAAAACCAGTAGTGTGGTGTCCCAGAAGCCAAGGGTGTTTCAAAGACATGGTGGTCAACTGTGTAGAATGTTCAAGAGATGACAAGTATGATAAAAACTGAAAAGCAGCCATGGGCAACACAGAAGTCATTGATGCATTTACCACAAATAACCTCCACGAAGTGGAGAGGTCAGGAGCCAGTTGGAGTGATTGAAGAGTAAATGGAGGTGAAGAAGTGAAGCCAGAGTATGGAAACCATTCTTTTGAGACCCATAGCTGGGAAAGGGAGGAAATAGAGAGGATGGCCCTGGAGATGGAGTTCAGAAAGGGACATTGTTTATTTTTTTTCTTTTAAGATGCGAGAGACTAAAGCAAAATTATATCTGAAGATCTGTTAGAACACAGAAAAGAAAACATTAACTCTACCTGGGTGAGTAGAGAAAGGTTTCTCCAAGGAGATGGTTTTGAGCTGGGTCTTGAGTAGGGAGTAAAATTTTTCCAAAGGACGAAGGCATTTCCTGTGAAAGGCAGATTGCAAGCAAACGTGCAATGGTGCATTTGGAGAATGGTCAGTAGCTCAGTGCATGGAAAATGTTAACCCTGGCTTCTGTTAGGAAGAAAGGAAAATCCACCCAAGACCTTTCTCTACCTTTTGTTTTTGTTCTCAATTTCATCTTTAAAATAATAGGTTAGGCCAGATTATCTCTAAAGTCTGTTCCATTATTAAAATCCATAGCTAATGGGGATCTGTCTTCAGTGTTTTGTTAGATTGATAAGAATATTCCCCCAAATGAATATTACACCGCAGCTGATTCCTATAATTATGCTTTATATTGTGTGGTGAGGGACTTCCAGGAGGTTGGAGGCTCAGCTAAAGTGACCCACTTAGAAAAAAATAATCATGAAATATCTTTGAAGTCTACTATGTTTTACTTTAAAAGTTCATGTGCATTTTATTCCCTATATCCTTAATATAGTTGACATGGTTTATTTATTATTATTATTTATTTATTTTCTGTGTGATGTCCCACGCAGATAGGCCAGCTTCACCCTTTAGATTTAAATATCTGCAGGTAGTTACTTCCATAGGCTCTGAGCAAGGATGAGAGTCCCTGGCTGGCTCCTATTGCCTGTCCGGTTTCACTTGTCCATTCACTCCCAGCTTCCTAGAGGCAGGCAGGCAGTCTGAGCACAGCTGTCTATGCGAGTGCAGCATGGTGGGACCTGGAGCAGAGAGGAAGGGCTCATTCAGAGTGGCTGAGCTGAGTTAATTGATCTTTATAAATGCCCTGGGCCACAGAGACTCAAGTAACGGCATTATGAGTCTTAGCAACTTAACTACCCACATATCATATTATTTGCATCCACTTGCCCATAAGAATTTTCTTTCTAAAAGAGTACAAAATATAAAAGCTACATGAAATTGCCTGAAAGGAAAAAAACACACACACACACAACACACATTAATTGGATTCTTGGCAAACGACTGCAAAAATGTCCCAGAACTGACGAAACAAGTTATTTTTAGACAACTTTGCCCAAAAATATGTTGGTGCCTCTGTGAGTGAGTTAATCACACATGCTACAAACTCCTTTGGCCAGATCTTTAAAAAAACAACAAACTTCATTTTTCCTTTTTATTACATAATAGAATAAAATGAGCAGTCTCCCAGTGTCGTCTGTTGGCTGCATTCCTCAATCGAAAGTTCTTTTTTTCGGCTTCTACCTTCATGTTTGCCTTTCTTTGTATGAGCCCTTTTATTCACATGCCCCAGTTTTATAACCTAAAGATGTGAAGAGAAATTTAAGCTCTTTCCACCATTCATTTAGGATTTTAGTCGTCCCCATTTTTTGCCCATCAGCTCACCCTGATGATTCATCAGGTGTCCATACAACAACCGTCTGCTCATTCTCCAACGACGTTGAGGACGAACGCTTTCTATGGCATTGCAGGGAAGGCTGAAGCCACTGGTGGTTACAGAGATCTGGCTTTGTGATAAGAGCCCTGCCGATGATTAGAAGACCTCACCTAGCTGGTCTTAAAACGGAATTAGCCCAAATGGTGCCAATGGGAATTAACGCGCTGCATGGTCCCAGAGCAAACACAATACCTGTCGTTTGGATGCTCTTAATCTCAGAGGCAAATGAGGGAAATAAGACTTTCTGAGGCCTAGCCACACATTCCCCAGTGATTATAGTACCAAATACTCATGACTCAAAGTGACTGGTTATCAGATACTAGAAACATCTTCTCAATCATTAAAGGATTTAAACGTCTGCTTGAGTGTGCCATGTTTTTGAAATTAATGAGTTTTAAAGTCATTTATACACATTTCTGAAGCTGTATCTACAGAGGTTTTTCAGTAATGTTGGCTATATATATCCTTAGAAGGAAAAGTAAATTTACTTCTAGAAAGCCCAACCTGGATATAGATATATTTCCTTAGTGTGTCCTGTTTACTTTGCTTACAGAACCTCTCTCTGTATATCCTGGACAGATTTCAGAAACTCTATGCAAACAGGCATACTTAGAGTGCTTACTTCTTTCTTTCTAGCAGCCTAGAATTTGACATAGGAGTTCAAGTGGATTCTCGGTATATGTACTTTTTTAAGGGCTAGGAAAATTCAGAGCCCCTCTGTACTCAAGATCTTGCTCTGTAAATTATTTCCCATAAAACTGTCTGAGGACAGAAATGATCAATTTCTGGGCTTCAGGCTTAAGCTTGAATCTCTGGTAAAATGCACATAGTCTGATTGAAACTTTCCTTATACTGTTATCATTCATTTCAACCTTAGTGGAAATGAAGATTCTGAAAGATCTTGATGCAGAGTGGAGAAGAGAGCTCAGTTTACTGGGTTGCTATGGGTGATAATGAGGAAATATTCTCTGAAGGCAAAAATGAACAAATCCTGACTTTGCTTAATTCCATAGTTGTGCATGGGAGGACCCTGCCCTCAGGATGAAACTAGGGCAGTTTCTTCAAAGAGGAGTAGCTTCCAAACTTTGAGTATTTTTTCTGTAGATAGGAATGGAATTTAGGTAGGGTGTCACAGAATTTAAGAGCAGCTCGCATTTCTGGAGGGCCCTGCTTGTGGGCACGCACCAATGGATGTCAATGTGGGCAAACCAACATGGCTTCCGTTCAGAGGTCTTAGGCATTTGTATCTCTCACACGTGCTTCGTGGCTAACTTTCGTGCTGCTGGTTACAGATTTGAATTTTGAGGTTAGTGATGCAAACACTTGCACACAGAGCTTCATTTTCTTGTGATGTCTTTGTCTGGATTTGCTATCAGGGTAAGAATTGCTTTGCACAATGAGTTGCAAAGTGGACCCTCATCTTTTATTTTTTGGAGAAGTTTATGAAGGATAGGTATTTCTTCTTGAAACATTTGGTAGAATGCACCCGTGAAGCCATTGGACCTGGGCTTTTTCTTCTGAAGTTTTTTGAGGACTGTATGTATGGAGAAGAAGAAAAAAGTTTGGCAGTTGTCTGATGACCACTAGGCAGTGACTGATTGCCTCGTGTGGCGAGGGGGAAGAGGGCTTCTTTTAGGATGATGAAAATATCCTAAAATTAGATTGTGGTGATGGTTGCACAACTGTGTGAATATACTAAAAACGCTGAATTGTTCGCTGTAAGTGAGTGAGTTACCTGGTATGTCAATTCTTATAAAGTCATTTAAAAAGCAGGTTTTGATTCTGTTCATCTCTACTGTTTTCTTTTCTGTATACTACTAATTTCTGCTTTCTTTCCTTATTTTTAATTTCTTTGGGTCTGCTCTTCTTTTTCTAGCTTATTAAGTTGCCTCCATGTGGCTCCTTGGAGTTTGCTGACCAAACAAGTCTTGATGTTGCAGGATTGGAGCTCACAGACCTTAAAGATTATGGCCTCAAGGATTAAGTTTTATGGCCAGTCCGGTCCTCGAACCAGCAGTTAGCGTCTTTCAGATCCTGGAGATGAGGCTGTTTTTATGTCCTACCAATTCAAGGAGGCAAAATTCCCAGGCCACAATTAGCAGAGATTTTCTCAGCCTTTTTTTTTTTTTTAATCAGAGGGAGTTCCACCCAGTTTCCACCTCGATTCCTATTGCCGCTTTACATAAAATAATTTTAGTACCATTACCTCTGATTAGGCAACCTGCCAGATGCCGATGCCCGCTTCCTGCTCCAGAAGCAAGCCCGGATCTCTGTGCTGTGTGCTACCAATCGCCTTGCTTTTCTGGACCATGTACCTGGTCCGTGTAGATGCTTATCGTGGCTTGAACCTGCTTATATTGTTTTACTTATTTATTCATCCTGTGCCTGTCGTTGTTCTCCTTTGAAGTGGGGGGTGGGCTTACAAAGCACGAACTTACTGAACGAATCTTGATGCTTCCTTAGGGTGATTATTGCACCAAATGGCTTTAAAAATAACTTCAGGCCAACTGAAATAAACCCTTTCTTTGTGTTTTCTTAAACTTAGAGCAGTGTTGCCCAATAGAAATAAAATGCAAGCCACGTATAAACTTTGGAATTTTCTAGTAGTGACACTAAAAATACAAAAAGAAACAGGTAGAGTTAATTCTCGTATGTTTTATTTAACCCAATACAGATCTTCCTCAACTTACGATGCGGTTACATCTTGATAAACACATCTAAGCTGAAAATATCACAAGTTGAAAATTCATTTACTACAAACGAACGTACAGATCATCGTGACTCAGCCTCACCTTCCTCAGACGTGCTCAGAACACTTACATTAGCCTATGGTCCGACAAAGTCCTCTAACACAACGCCTAATTTACAATAAAGTGACTATCTCATGGAATTTATTGAATACTGTCCTGAAAGTAAAAAGCAGAATGGTTGTGTGGGTGCTGAATGGTTGTCAGCGTATCGGTTATTTACTCTCCCGACTGGGGGGGCTGACTGGGGGCTGTGGCAGCTGCCCATGACAGATTATCACACAGCAAATTGCTAGCACAGGGAAACATCGAGATCAAGAACGTGAAGTACAGTTTCTATTGCATTGTACCACTCTCACACCATCATAAAATCGAAAATGGTAAGTTGAACCATCATAGGTCAGGGACCATCTATATATCTAGCATACTATCATTCAAAAATAAAATCAATATATAAAAATCATTAAGATGACATTTTTATTCTTTTTTCATCCAAAGTCTTTGAAATCTGGTGTGTATTTTGTACTTACAGCACATCTCAATTCAGAGTAGCCACATTTCAAACGCTCGCTAGCCATATGTGGCTGGTGGCTTCCATATTGGATGGTAGAGATTTATAGTATGTATAAAATGATAGTAAGTTTAATCAGCGCCAGTTCGGGGTTTTGGACCTTTTTCTTCCAAGAATTTCATTAAGTAGTTAAAACACACAAAACAAAATCTAGACAGCCTCAAAAGCTGTGTGTTCTTCTGTTATACTTGTCATCACCATGCTAGTATATTTGGAGAACTCCCCTTATTTTCTTTTTTTGAATTGAGGGAAGAGAGCAAAAAGCCTTATGTGTACAAATTTACAGTACAAACAAGACTATTTATGCTCTCAATCTGGGAAAACTGGTTTCTGAAAAATCAAAGTTTTCATTTTTCCGAGTTACGTGAAATGACAATATATAAGGTTTGAAATGGTCGTCACTTGAATTACTATCAGTTAATTAAGGAGTTAAACTCCATTTACTGCCAAAAAGCATTTGAGGGTGCTGGAAAGGATTGGAAAGAAATTAGAAGTATAAAATATGATGGGGTTTTATGGGTTAATACAGAATTTTTTCAGTTGAGATTAATTTTCAATTCCCTCTAGACAAAGATATTTGGTTTTAATGAGTGTTGTAGCAATGATTCTGATAGGCTGTTTACAGTCTGACGCCCCCAGGTATCTCAGGCAGATAGGTAGATCTGTTATAATGCAAGAACTCCTTGCCTCTATGTGGGTATTAACAACCGTTGCTACTTCCGGGGAAAATAATCCTCTCAAAGTATATTGTTACATTATTAAAGCATGGGACCACCTTCTCACAAGATTGCTAAATAAATCACATTACTTTATCAGACTGCTTATTTATGCAGCTTAGAAACACTAATAGTTCATCAACCTCCTGATTTTATGGCCAATCTTCAGACATGCTAATCTGTCACATCTTTTGAAACCCCTTTCTTCATGGGTAGGAGTTTTCCCCGGGAATTCCCAATCATGTCATATTTAATGAAAACAATACCAGCAATAGCATTGGTACGCAGCCCCTTCCTCTTGGGAATCTCCAAATGGTTTCCAGATTGATGGGGGTCGGTTTTCAAAGGCTGCTAGTAAAGGAAGAGGGGGAGGGGATTCGTTCCCTATCAAGGTTGGGGGAGTAAGGCTCGAAAGGAGATTGAATCATTGCCCGTGTCATTCAGTCCATCTGGGCTGTATCATTTCCATTCGGACCCAATGTTCCAAGAAGCTGAAATGCACCTATTTTGGCAAGGATTCCTCTTAGGCTGGCCGGGGAACCATCATACTGTCATCACAGCTGGCTATGACAGGTTCCAGGAGTTTGGAAATTGTTCTTGACATGGTGGGAAGCATTTTCATGTCCTAGCATCAGGAATGCGTCATTTCCGATGTACGTGGGGCCGCTCCACCCCCACCCCCCGCCCTTTCTAGCTTGTTATCGAGGCTAATTTTCCCCCGCGGCGCTCATCCCCACGTGGTATGTTACGTATTTGTCAATGTTCTGTCTTTACCCACTACCATGTAACCTCTGTGAAATCCCCAGCTTTGCCTGTTTTATTCGCAAGTGTGTTTACGGCGTGAGGCACTTAGTAGGAGCTCCTTCCATATTCAGTGAATAAAAGAGCGAATGTACATGCAAAAACCCCACCTTCTCTCAAAGAGTTCGATGGAGTCCGAGAAGCCTAGGTTGATACCACAGCGCTGTAGTCTATGGGCTTCGAGATCTTGAGAGACCTGCTCCAGCTCTGTTTTCAGGTTTCTCAGGGATGAAATGGAGTAGTAATAGGTACCTTACAGGTTGCTTGAGGATTAGATGATGTAAAATGCTCCGCTAAGCATGGGGCGGGGCTTGCAGGGAGCGCTCAAGAAAGAGTGGCCATTTGGGGGGGGCGGGGGAAGTATTACTGTTCCAGAGGTTCCTTACCTGGAAGGTGGTTAGATCTCAGAATCCTAACTTCAGCCATAGAGGCTCAAGCCTCAGGGCTAAGTCCTATTTCTTCAAGGGTTGGGGACCAAGACTTGGGATTGATTACGTGTCCCAGGGGGCTCTCCGGCTGCAGGAACGGCCGAGGGGTTTTCCAGCGAATCTAAACACAGTCTTTAAGGATACCTACTTCTACACACAGGGGCTGCAAGCCTGCTTCATATCCCAGCCCAGCGGGGACAGTGTCTGAGGAAGGGGGGGGTTGTCATGATGCCCCACAGAAGGGAAAAATTTGGTTCAGACCCTTCTGGCTGGGAGTTACCACGCTGTGTGCTGAATGGGGTTTTGCCCTTATTTGGGCAAGGAGGGAAGGGGGGGTGCAAGCAGGTAGGGGTTTCATTCCTACACCCCTGATTACCAGCTCCTTCCCAGCCCTACTGTGGCAAGAGCAGAGTGCAAGTGGCAACAGCTGATTGACCCAGCCCAACACCTCACCTTCTGGAGAAAAAGATAGAGCATTCTTGCTTCTCTTCCAGAGGCCCTCCTTGAAGGATGCTTACCTCTGAAAGCAGGTGAGTGTGAAGTGCATCATCTTATCTGCTTCTCAAAGCACAGAAAGTATATTTTACCAATCACTTTAAAAGAAGTGGCACAGCAAAAAAGCAATATGACTCGGACAAGCATTCCTGACACCCCCAGGAGTGGGTAGGAAGCACTTCAAACGAGTTAATAATATAACGTGACAAATGAGACAAAGATATGAAAAGCCGTTTTTAAGTTGTTTGCACTTTGACACATCTGAGATACTGTATCGCTCAGACATTTTTTTCAGATAAAAAAAGGGAGATAAAAAGATTTCAGAGACGGAGCACGCAGATAAAGCTTTCTATTAAAACACGTGTGTGCATGTGTGGGTCTGCTTGCACACGTGTGTACATACGCGCACGCATACCCACTGCCTTTGCAAGGCTCTCATGGTCTCGCCTCGCCTCTCTGGACTCCCTCACAGAGTGGTCCTGTGGGAGCACCAAGCCTACACACTCTGCCTCTTCCCAGCTCCTAGCACTGCTGACCCTCCACCCAGGAATGCTAGGAATGTCCTCCCTCCCCTGCCCTGCTCCCCAGGCTATCCCACCTACCCAAATCACCGTCAGTCATCTGGGCTCTGATCGCAGTGCCTGGAGAATTCTTCCCTACAGATTTCACGGTGAGCCACATTCTGCTTTCCCCAAGCATCTGTGGCATGTGGTGCTATCCCATTTTTATAATCGGAAGTTTGTTCTTGTAGCTGCAAGAGTGGAATAAACAATCCCTTCACTCTCCCACCCTAACAAGGTCGGGACGGCAGCATGTGGTTCTTGTACAGAAGGGTCATAAATCCTCACACCCCCTCTTCCTCAAATGGAAAGTCTCTGACTTGCCTCCCTAGGCCAGGGATGTGACCTGACACCAAAGTAACATTTCAGCCCTTCTGTGGGGTTTCCTGTAGCCATCTGTGATCGGACGGTCCTGACCCGTTCGGGGTTTCTTTTTCTTAACTATTTTTATTTATTTTTGCGAGAGAGAGAGAGAGAGAGAGAGAGAGAGAGAATAGGGGATGGGGAGGGAGGGCAGAGAGAGAAGCAGGTTTCCCACTGAGCAAGGAGCCTTATGTGGGACTCGATCCCAGGACCCTGGGATCACGACCTCAGCCGAAGGCAGATGCTTACCGGACTGAGGTTTCTTAAGCAGGGGTCAGGGGCCCAGAAGGCAGCCTGGAGTCCATATAAGGGGAACAGAATAAGGAGGCTGGGGTAGGAGGATGCCTTTCAGCATGGTGATGGAAGGCACCAACTCCATAAAATAAAATTATGCTGTATTAGCATGGAATGGATCACACCGTATTCAGAAAACATGCTTATTTGTGGATATTGAAATAGATCACATGACTTTAAAAAAGTGAACCAGTTCCTGCCATCCAGGAGGCTGTAGCCCTCCAGGAAGCAAGAGAAGATAAAGGCAGAGGGACGCCTGGTGTGTGGTGCGGGGGTGCGGGTGGGGGGCTGATAGCTCCAATTTGGATGAATAAGATCATTATAACATTGACGTGAAAGCTAATTATAGAAAAATTCATCTCTCCTGGAATATAAACAATTTCCTATAACTATTTTATTGAGAAATCTAATCTCATGAGGATTTTTTTTTGGGGGGGTCCCTTTCTTGACTAATTTGTTTTTCGTGTGTGTGTGTGTGTGTGTGTGTGTGTGTGTGTGTGTGTGTGTTTAACTGCCTTTGGGATTATCATATGCAGAGGCTGCTGGGAGAAACTTGGTATAGCCTGAGTCCCATGTCGCTTTTGCTCTTCCCCAAACCCTTTCGGTACTGACACCCGTGCACAGCCCCCTCCCCACACACGCACACACACATGTGCGTGCGTCCGTGCACACCCTTTGTGTTGGGAGGTCCTAAAACGCAATGACCTGGCTGACCAGGCACCTTCCATCCCATAACATGACTATGGGAAGAAGGGACATGGGAGGCTGTTTCTCTGACCTAAGACATTTTATGGTTAAAAGCAGCCTCCTGGGGCGTTCTGGGATCTGTTCTCATTCCCACTCATATCTTTTCATCAAAATTGGCTATCAACTTAATAATCCTTATGACTTGTTGGGCTGGCCGAGAAAAAGGGGCCAAGACACCCAAGATGGCTGACTCTCCCGCTAAGATAACCGACTCTCCCGCCAAGATTTAAACCAAAACCTAGGTGGGAAGCCGAAACCGTCCTACTGACTTCCCTCACCCCCCAGCAGTACCCAATAAAAACCCTCGCTGCCTTGCCCTGGGCGCGACTTCCCCGACTCACCGCTCTTTCCTGAGTCGTGGAACCTCGCCCGAGGGTGCTTGCAATAAAG
Source organism: Ursus arctos (assembly GCF_023065955.2). Classification (NCBI taxonomy): domain Eukaryota; kingdom Metazoa; phylum Chordata; class Mammalia; order Carnivora; family Ursidae; genus Ursus; species Ursus arctos. The sequence goes on from NW_026622997.1 coordinate 15,539,856, forward strand.
TTCATCCCTTGAAACACGTTTGCCTTGCGGTCTTGATTTCATTGGCGACGAGAAAAACCTAACATGACTCACTTGCAAAAGTACATAGGGAGTTGAGTTTTTCTTTTTTCTTTTCTTCTTTCTTTCTTTCTTTCTTTCTTTCTTTCTTTCTTTCTTTCTTTCTTTTTTTTAATTTCCTTTCTCTAAAGGTTAAAATTAAAGCGAGGAGGAGCAGAAAATTACTCTCCTGGGCCCAGCGGGAATGGGGCCTGGGTGTCCCAGGCCCAGTCTGGTGGTCTGGATGTTTTTCCCTCGCCACAGCTCTCTGTGATTTATCCAATGTATCCATGATGGCCTTTCTCAACTACTTGGCGAAGTCAATCCGGAAGTGATTCCAGGTGCCCTCCTCCCCTGGCAGGCTTTTCTCCCACCACCCACCTCTGGCACTCCAGCCACTCCCCTTCCTAAAAATGCTCAGGGTCTCCCCATCTCCTGGTTTGACTCACCTTTGTCCCCTTACCTAGGAGAGGGAGTCCTTTCTGTCAACCCTCCACCAGCTGCATTGCATCCTACCCCTTCTTGAAAGCATTGCTGAAATTCCATCTCCTGTAGCCTGCCCTCATTACCTAACCCAGGAATGCTCACTTCTCAGCCTGAAAAGGACTCACTGCCCTCCTGGAGTGTTGATCTCATTCATTTATTTAACAAATATTTGTTGAACACCTAGAATGCCCTAAATAAACACTGCTTACACTGTGGGAGATACAGAGATGAACGAACACAGAACAAGCTTACTGTCCAGTGGTTGGTTCCTACACTGGTTGTGAGTTCTTTATAGGGGAGGACTGGGTCTAACAGTTCCTTGTATCCCCCAGAATACAGTAAGAATTCAATTGAATATACTGAACTGATGAATGAATTCACTCGTTCTTTCATGCAATGTCATACAGAGTTCGAATCAACACTGTAAACAACCCCTCGAAATATCTGAGGCTGAATGTGGAAAGAAGAGGAATACATTCCATTCTTATTCAAAACATCGAGTGATTGTTTTCTGTATCAAATGTGAAATTCCGGTTTTATCAAACACTCTCAGAGAAACACCCCAGCCCCCAGAGCAGACAGCAGTTGTAAACATCTTTTCCTGCGGAGGGGCTGCCTGCCGAATTCCAGGGCCCAATCTGCGGAAGACCAGTCATCTGCTCCCTCCCGTGGAACAGAAGCTAAGCCCCGAGGGTATTTGTGTGTTTAGACCCTCTGCGTGATGCCTAGTGCTGGACCAGGAGTTAGCTGAACCCACAAACCACCAGCAAACGGGATGGAAAAAGACAGGACCCAGCGGAAGGGAACAGAGTTGCTCAATGGCCCAGAATCTGATCCTGGAAGACAAATCACGGTTAGCCACATCGCTTCATTATTGACCTTCTTCTTTGGCACATAGAAAACACACTTATGTGCACAGTGTATCTTTTGCTTTTTCCAACCAGTCTCCTCCTTCCCACCAATGCTATTTATACCAAAAGATGGCAAATGGCACATATCCTGGCATTTTTCTATGGCTTAAGACACAGTCAAGGCTCGCGATGATGTAAAAGAAAAACAAATGACATCGTCAATTTCCTTCCCGATTACTAGACGATGTTAAAGGAATGCTGAGGTTTTGTTTGTAAAAATACACTGATGATTATGTAACCAGTGAGACCTACATTTCTACCTTGTTTTGTTTAGTGCAGGCTCAATTAAACTTCTCAGCCCTCATATAATCTTCTTAAATCTTTGTGGTTTATTTGACAATCTGGTCAACTTTTATCATATCCTGAGGTTGGATGTGCATTTCAAAGCATCAGGAAATGATGAGCTCTGTCCTGAGGTGAAGGAGGCAACGTGGGATAGGTTTTCCATCTTAAATTAGCATAGATCAGAGGCTTCGGGGGAGTCCACGACATCAGGTGACCGGAGTGAGGGCAATAGCAGTCCGTCAATCACGTGACGCCTGGGAAGGAACATTCTCCCAACTCCAGCTGAGACTGTTAATGCCCAGAATGGGGAAGAGCGAGTGTCATCCTTCTGTAGCACCGAGCCAGGCAAGCCACGTGGGTTTTTGGAGAAGCTTCTGTTTGCATGGCTAAATAATAAAAGATGGTCTAGATAGGTCTACTCTTATACTGTGTGATGGACCATTATCAGAGGTCTGTTAACTGATCAGACATTTGGTCCACTAAAGCGCAGTCTTGGGGCTGATCAAGTCCATGCGCATTGGGGTGGGGGAGCAAAAGAACTTGTCCGTCTTCTGCAATGGACATTCATTTCTCCTCTTAATATCAGCAGAAGCTGTATTATGGACGGAATGTGCCCCACCCCCACAGTCGTATGTTGAAGTCCTACTTCCCAATGTGATGGTATTCGGAGGTAGGGCCTTTAGGAGGTAATTTGATTTAGGTGGGTCATGAGGGTGGGGCCTCCAAGAAGGGATTAGTGCCCTTGTAGGAGGAAGAGCCCAGAGCTTGCCCTCCTCTACCACGTGAGGACACAATGAGAAGGCAAACATCTGCAAGCCAGGAAGAGAGCTCTCACCACACACTGAATCGCCTAGAACGGTGATCTTGGACTTGCCAGCTTCCAGAACTATGAAAAATAAATGGTTGTTTCAGCTGTCCAGTCCAGGGTATGTTTTTATAGCAGCCCACTCGGACTAAGACAAGCTGTTTGTACTTGTTGAACAGACAATGGCTCATATTCAACTCTAAACATACCACCCTCTCTTTTCCATATTTACTTAATATTTCCAGTATTTAATTAGCACCTTTTAGTGTACAGTTGACCCTGGGACAACATGGGTTTGAACTGGGAGAGTCCACTTGTCTGTGGGTTTTTTCTTTAATAAATACAGTACAGTACTGCAAATGTATTTTCTCTTCTTTATGATTTTCTGAATACCACTTTCTTCTTTCTAGCTTGCTTTATTATAAGAATACAGTATACAATACATACAGCCTATGAAATATGTGTTAACTGACTGTTTATGTTCTTGGTAAGGCTTCCAGTCAAAGGTAGGCTATTAGGAGTTAAGTTTTGGGGGAGTCAAAAGTTACACTTTCCCACCGCATGGGAGGGTCAGCACCCCTAACCTTTACATTGTTCAGAGGTCAGCTGCATTCTCCTTTTATTCGTTCCAATATCCTTTCCCACCCCACTGCCCACGTTTTCCACTTTTATATCGTTGCCTGAATAAATCTTCCTGCATATATGTCAAGACTCACCTCAGGTGTCCCCTCCTACATGAAGCCTTCCCTGCTCTCCTCCCCTTCACCCCCAGTCTGGCTTCAGGAAAGATTCTATGCACTCCCGCTGGTGGCTCCTACCAAAGCCTCTATTTCTTTGCTTTGTGCTTTTTACTCAGTCCCTCACTAGACTGAGTTTCTCACTGAAGGCAAGAGTGTGTACTGAGCTCAAGGAGTAGACCCTGGAGTAGAGCAGTAGACACAAAACATCTTTATTGAGTGAAGTATGTTTTTTGGTGAAACCTTTGAATAGAGGTTTTAACTTGTCTGTGTAAAGTTAATATCTGTTTGCAGGGAAGGGTGGGGGAAGGCATGCTGGCCAACAGTAGATTGCAGGCAGGAGTTTACTGCAGACTTTCAAATCGGAACAGGGCCTCGGATGTTGCTGGAATTGTTGAAGACAAAGGCAGTGAAGTGACAGAGGGGTTTGACAGGAACTGGGTCGTAGAAGTTTAGAATTCAGTATCTCGGGAGGAGATGAAGTTCAGCGTGGAAGGTCAGAGGCTGTAGAATTCTTGTTCATTTGAACAGCAATTCCGTTATGGGTGGAATTGTGTCCTCCCGAAGGATGTTGGCGTTCTAACTCCCAGCACCTGTGATTGCTACCTTATTTGGAAATGGGGTCTTTGCAGATGATCAAGTTAAGATGAGGTCATTAGGGTGGGTTCTAATCCAACATGACTGGTGTCCTTATAAAAAGGGGAAATCTGAACACGTAAACAGATAAACACAGAGGAAAGACGACATGAAGACGCCAGGAGAAGGTCATCAACAAACCAATGAACGCCGAGGCTGCCAGAAACTAGGAGAAAACAGTGGAGCCCTGGGAAGGAACGAACCCTGCCAATACGGGGTCTCAGCCTTCTAACCACCAGGACTGTGAGAGAATACATTTCTGTTGTTTAAGCTACTCAGCTTGCAGAGCTTTGTTCCTGACAACGCTGGGGAACGAGTCCAAACTGCTCTACTTAAACTCTCAATTACCTGCAGACAGGGATTTGGGGTCCTTTATTCCCAAATCTCCAGCAGCTGGCATACCCACTAGATAGATGTTTGCAGAAATCTCGAGCTGCCTTCTCAAACCGAGCTCTCTTTGGACTGGAAGTTAGAGGATAGGAACTGAAAAGGATAGAAAAATGAGAGGCTGGAATTGGTATGCACCAGAATTTTGCCCAAGCTTTTACTGTCCCCAGGCACTCCCCCCACCCCACTCCTAAACCATGATGTCTCCTTCTCCGCATGCATAGAGGAAAGACTCCCAGATGCCAAGATCCAGGGCCATTCGTCTTTAAAGTCATCTGCTAACAAGCATAAGTAAGAACACGATGTCTTCACCCAGTGTCCTGCCCCCTCCCTACCCTGGGGTTTAGCTACCCCACAATTTCCTAGGGAACTCTTGTTTCTTAGTATTTAAAGGTTAACTTGAAATTCATTTCTGATGAGAAAAGTAAGAAAACTCTGGAAAGCTGGGCTTGCTAAGTGTTTTACCTTAGGCTACCTTTCCATTCCAGAATCTTTAAAAACTATAAAACTCAGAGATGGAGTTATGTGGTTCCCTGACCAATACAGATATTTGTAATAATAATAATAGAGAAAAAGATAGCACAACCTCGGATTTTTTTTCCCTTTGCTCAGCTGAAAATTAAACCAGGCAGGCAATTGCCATAATATATAATATGTGTCCACTGCACATTACATATTACATGGTTATTATTCTGCATTTTCATCCAATCATCTTATTAGCTCTGGTATTTTTATGTGGTGAATGACTACAAGCTGAAAGTCAAACGAGGAAGTCACTGGGGGAGAAATGAAACACAGACTCAGTAAAGCAGGACCCATTAAAATGCGACCCACCGCCACAGCAGACCGCAGTTGGGGTGTCGACAATGAACTCTGGGAAAATACTAAGGCCCTACGGTGAGAAGCACCATCTGTGATACGATCTTTACGGCGTAACTAAATCTGTTTCATTCTACTATCAAACCGCAATTATACCTCATTCCTCTTTCTCGAGCACCACAGTTAGAAAGCTTTTTGAATGCTTTTGTAATGTTCTCCGCACTTAACTGAAAAAAGAAATCAAAAGAGGAGAGAGCCATGTTAAAATAGAACTCGTGATATCTTTAAATATATTTTTCAGACCCTGGAGAAATCCATTGTATATATATTCTGACGTATTATTAAGAGAAAATAAAACCGCCCCATGAAATTCTAAAAATAAACTTGGACCCGTTTTTACAGCTCATTCAACTGATTTTCTAAGTTATGAGTCATTTGTTGCTTTTGGTGTTTGATGTCATTTGCCCGGAGCCGCATTGAATCCTATTTTGGGCATATGAGCAAAGATATGATGGATTATAATAAATCAGGCCGCTGTTCACATTGCTTATTTTTTCTAATATGTTCTATCTGTTCTTTCCCATTTCTAAATTCCCTAACCTCCTCTGTCTTTTCTTCTGGAGCTAGAATTCTGTTTTCTTTTATTTCTTTCTTATTTGTTCTGATGTGGCCTCTTTCTCTTTGGAGTTAATGTAAACCATCACCCCTGCGAAGTGTGGAATTTTCCATCCTAAAGATAACGTAATGTGGCTTAGTCAAGCACCTCTGAGGGTAAAATTCAACTTCTTACATCATATTCTAAAGAGTAGGATTTGTAGAGAAAGGTTTTGAATTTTCTTTTCCCCCAACATAGAAGTGACCATGTGAAATGTATTTAAACAGAAGGGGCTAAACACCCCTTATCAGCACAGTAAGTGATAGGTAAGTTGTCGTTGATTATAATTACACACTCGACCACATATTCTGATTTTGAGATTTAAAAAGCACAATGCGTATGTTAGGAGCAATTATATTTTGACCCAAAGAAGAGTAGTAAATGACAAAGCAATATGCTGGAATATGTAACTTCTTTCCTTTTTTTTTTTTTTAAGATTTTATTTATTTATTTGAGAGAGAGAGGGAAAGCATGAGTGAGAGAGCACAAGCCCGGGGCAGGGGCGGGGGGGGGGGGGGGGGGGGGGCAGCAGGCAGCGGGATAGGGAGAAGCAGGCTTCCTGCTGCGCAGGGAGCCCAATGCGAGGCTTGATCCCAGGACCCTGGGATCATGACCTGAGCCAAAGGCAGACGTTTAACCAACTGAGCCACCCAGGCACCCCGAAATATGTAATTTCTTTTCTATAATCACTAGGCGCGGTGAGCTTGTTAAAATCAGGATGTAAGACCATTTCTTTCTGCTCTGTAGCTTAACGTCTAGTTCACAGTGAGGCTTCAAAAGTTGAACTGAATCAAAATGAAGGAGCAAACCCTTGATCAAAATCAAATATTTAACTGCCCGTTGGAATAGACTTCTTCCTTCCACATGCTTCCCTTAAATTTTGGAATGTTCCTAGGGCAGGACCTGGCGTCCCTGGAGAAGGATTATGAAAAAGTGGGTGCAGAGTCCATGGACAGAGAGGATGAGAGTGGGGAGTTGTAGGGGGTCCTGGCAAACCCCAGGTTTGTATCAATCATTCTACTGTTCCCCTAATCCCCTACAAATATGATCAATGTCTCAAGTGGAAACAAAAACAGACAAAGGCAAAAAAACTGGAGCATGTGTTAGCTGATTACTTACCCTTCGTCCAACATATCGTAGTATTCTGAAGGTAGAGATCATGTTCCTTACATCTTGATAGGGCTCGATGGCCAAACAGAGTGCTCTGTGGTAGCAGGTGATTAGGAAATGTTTGCTGCGTCGGAAACATAAAACAAACAATTAAAAGTAATTACTGGAGGTTCACTCCTCATTTTACAGTGGCTAATAGTCATAGATCTCTGGCCACATTCTCAGTCCCCCAAGCCTGTGTTTCAAGGAAGCGTACCCCTAAAACTTCTGAGAATTCTTTGTAATCTTTGAGTAACTAGATCCAGAACCAAGGCACTTGACTCCAGTCTTTTGTTTTCTTATCACTTACTGTAAATGTTGAAGAAATTATGACTCTGTGTTATCTTAGCAAACGGAGCTTGTATACACACTGTGTAACGGGGAGTTAAGAAAGCCGGCTCAGCTTCTATGATCAGAACAGCTGATGTGGTCGACCAGAATGGATCTTAGAGAGTCGCTTTTTCTTTTCTTTTTTTTTTTTTTTTGCCAGAAGCAGAAACGTGTTCTTGGGTATAAAACAATGTATGGCTGAGAGCCATCAGCTAGATCTCTTAACCATCTCCTCGTGGTGCAATGCCCTATGTCGGAATCTCATGGCCTGAATTCTTTTCCTTCACGGTGCAGCCAAGACACTGCACTCCAGATTAGTTAAGAGTTCTTGGCTGTGTTCAGAGACCCCAGTAATTGTGGAGGGGGCAGTAGAATTCAAGCAGGTGGTGTCACATGGGGTCCAAATTTGGACAGAGTCAGAATCAAAGTGACTGCATGTCATAATCCTTCTTGAACACTCTCTCTGTGGGCTATTTGGGTACTTTTAGGTGATAATAGAACTCCCTATAGACGAGTCGAATGGAAAGAGCATGGAATTCAGAGATAGCCAGATCTGCTAAAAATTCTGGCTCCCACATTTACTATGTGATCTTGAGTAAGTTCATTTGCCTGCAAATGAGAAATTATGCCTATTTTGTGAATTGCTGTTTCAAATTAAATGGCATTATGCAAAAAAAGTTTGTATTTTAATTCATGGGCATATAACAAACATGAAATAAAAGCCCTTCTTCCCCATCTCTTCCCCCTTCTCTTCCTATTCTCCTTATTCTTCTTATTTTTATTTTATCTCTATGGCTGGGTTAAGTGTGGAAGACTACACCCATCCTACTTTCAACCAGATGTGAGTCAGGATGCTAGGCCTCCTCCTGGCTCTGTGTGTGTCTGTGTGTGTGTGGGGGGGTGTGTGTGCGTGCACGCGTGCACGTTCATGCTTGCGAGTGTGCAAACAAGTGTAAGCAGGGAAAGGGTTTGGGTGGAGAGGGAAGATGACACACTTTTTAAGGTATGGATATTATCTCATGCAGCAGAGTGTCTGAATTCCCCACTCCTCACCTTCAACCTCCTGCCCGCCACCAGCTAACACTCCTGGAGCACGGAGCTGATGGTGTTTTCGGTATGATTGCCATCTCTCTGCAGCCTCTTCAACCCCCTGTCCTGGGAGGGTCAGTGGAAAAAGAGAGGCAGTATCTTGCTAATGAATGGTTCTGCATCCTCATGAAGACCATGTCAAGTTCATGGGCTTCAGAGGGTTGATGGCCTTCAATCATTCCTCACTTCACCCCAGGCCCCTTCTGAGGAAAGTAGGGCCACCTGGGGGCTGTACCAGGTGGGCTTCTTGAGACCCCCATGGTGCGAGGCCTTTCCATTGGCCGTTCCATTGTTCCAACATTAGTCAAGGAATGGTCAAGAAGAAAACCGTAGGAATTAATGATGTAGAACTTGACAGAGAAGAAAAACAGTATCTTGGGCAAACCAATTGTAAGCAGATCACCAAGCTTACAGTGTGAAAAAAAAGGTGGATAAGCACAAAGTTAGAAGAAGATGCCATGCACCCTTCCATTCATCTGTTTATTTAGTCCAGATTATTTATTCAGTACTTTACTATGTGTCAGACACTGAGCTAAAAGCTGAGGTTATAATGGTAAACAAATCAGATATAATCCCTGTCCTCATGCTTGTTGAGTCTGGTGCAGGATCTGATAGCCTAGAAAATTCAAGGCTGTGCGACAAATTATCCCCAAATCTAGCATCTTAACCCACTACTTTATTATACTCATGGTTCCGCAGCTTAGGAATTTGAACAGGGTACAGGATTCCATGATGTCTGGGCCTTAGCTGAGAAGACTCAATCGTTGAGCATGACTTAACAGCCAGGGGCTGAAATTATCTGGAGATGTCTTCGCTCATTTGGCTGGCGCTTCTTGCTTAGCTGTCATCTGAGAGCTGTTGCTCTCCAGTATGACAGTCTTAGGGCAATTGGACTTCTCACATAATAATTGGCTTTCCCCAGACCCAAGGGTCTTGACAGAAACACACAAAAGCTTCAGGACCTTTTCTGATCCAGCTTTGGAAACCGTGGACCATCACTTCTACCACATTCTATTGGTTACTAAGGCCAGCCTGGATCCCGGGGAAGGAGAATTAGGCTCCTCCCACCTCTGCCCCCCAACCATTTGGTGAAGGACAACCAGGTAAAAGCAGGTGGGATAGAAGATACAGGTGGAGCCATCTTTTGAAAATACAGTGTCCCCAAAACAGTGAAATAAGGTTATGGTAGAGCAGGATAGGTTCAACACAGAAGGGATCCTATTCTTGACTGGCAGGGTCAACCAATAACTTCTCAAAGGATGTGCCTACTAAGCGGACATTGAGGATCAGTGGAAGTTAGCCAAACAAAGACAGTGTTAATTAGTTCAGGCTGCGAAAACGGATCGCTCAGTGTTGGGAAGCTGAAGTAAGAAACTTTTATTTCTCAAAATACTGGGGCTGGAAGTCTAAGACCAGGGTACACCACAGTCAGGCCATAGTGAGACCCCTTGTCCCAGTTCACCTTCTTGTGTTCTCACACAGCACAGAGAGAGGTCTAGCTCTCCTCCTCATCTTACGAGGACACTAATTCATCATGGAGGCTCCGCCTTCACCTCCCAAAGGCTCTATCTCCTAATACCACCCTTTGGGGGGCGTTAGGGTTTTAACATATGAATTTGGCAGGGCCGTCACAAACATACGGTCCATAACAAAGAGTATATGAGGAACAATATTTTAAGCAAATAGAACAACACAGGCAAAGGCCCAACATCTGGTGAAGACCTAGGCCATTATGGAACTGAAATGATTTCCATATGGCTGCCTTATTAGGTGTGAATGTGGTGCCTCGTCAGGGAGGGTGGGATGGAGTTGGCGGAGGGAGGCTAGCATGTGCGTGTGTGTGTGTTCCTGCAGGATAAAGAAAGATGAAGCTGGAGAGGTAAGCAAGGACCAGAAGGTCCTTGGGAAGGTCCTAATGAAACATCCTAAGGAGTCTGGACAACAGTCAACGAGCGGCAGAAAGAAATGTTATCTGTACATAGAAAAACCACTATAAGCAACATAAAAATGAGAACAGAATTCAAATGCAGGCAGCTTTTAATTTTCCGGTACCCAAACTCTGAAAAAGAGAAGGGTGCTTATCTCACCCATTTGGAAGAAAGTATATGGTGCTGTTTCATCACTTTATTATTTTTAAAATTTTAAGGGAAAGTGCTGTTCACTATCCCAGAGAAGCACACATAAGACCCACGGATTCAGACACTACCCCTCCCCCCCACCCCATGAGCAATACAGCATTTTCGTCACACATGCCAGATTTTCCTGATTCCTATCAAGAGCAGTAGTGCACCGAAAAGATCAACCTAATGCCTAATGTTAAGCATCGTTTATTGCTAGTACAATTTTCATAAATGTGGAAAAAAATCTCTTCAAGAGGAAATGAAAATCCCCTAGGCACCATTTTCTTCTCTAGAAAGAATCAAATTTTCCCCAGGAAGGGAAGATGCTGAGCAGGAAATGCATCATTATAAGACACTTTATGATACTGTGGACGACGTGGCAAATGGCCATTTATATGAAACCATTCATTTCCTGCAGTGTGGTTCCCAAGTGCTTGCCTTCTTGGAACAATGACGGGAAATTTCCTAACACAAGAAGGACTATGACGACAGCTCCACTTATATGTTGCTCTTACTCTAGTCTTGGAAAATGTCCCATTGTCCTTCATGCATTAGATGAATCTAAAATAGGCAAAGAAGTCTAGACAGTGGAAACCATATATAAGATCTATGTTTTTCCTCCGTTATTTAGTACCATAAAGTGAAAGTCACTCAGTAACCTCTAGTCTAAGGGAAGAAAAATTAGGGAAATACACAAGCGTAATAAATATATATGTCAAGTAACAAGTCTTTGGCTATTTTCCTAGTTCATTACCAGCTACTTCAAGTCTTTTTAAGAAGTAGGTGGGGCAAAAATCATACATAAATGAATAAAGTTATGTTTATCAAATTTGAAAGCAGCTAATTTATAACATGTCCCCAACCTTCAAGACACTAAGGTCTGACCAGTTTTGATTATATCCAGCAAGAATTCATTGGGCTCAGTCTACATGATACTTTGCCGGTCTATGTGATGCCACACCAACCTGTTTTGTCATTTACTACATCCCAACACAACGGATGTGTTATACGCTTTTATTTGGACAGACGTTGGGCAAACTTACTACTGAGTCTTTGCTGTTTTTCCTTTTTTCCATCTGAATGCTCTATAACTCAGAATTAAGTAGTGGCCTTCAATTTTGTTCTTTCCCACATTTGCTTTGGATACTCTAGGTCATTTGGACTTCCAAATGAATTTTAAAATCAGCTTTCATTTGTACAAAAAAAAACCTCTGGGATTTTGATGGGGATTATATTGATTCTGCCTAGCAGTTTGGAGAAAACTGTTATCTTAACAATATTGAATCCTCTGATTTACAAAGTATATATCTCCATTTATTTCATTCCTCTTTAATTTCTCTTGGCACTTTTCATAGTTCTCAGGGTACTTCCTTTGTCAGATGTGTCCTTAAGTAATGCAAATTTTTATGCTATTGTAAATGGCATTGTTTTCTAAATTTTCAATTGTTCATTGCTAGTTTATAGAAATACAATTTGCTTTTGTCTATCGATCTTGTATCCTAAAATTTTGTTCAACTAACTTATTGATTCTAGTAACTTTCCTGTAGATTACACTGAATTTTCTATATAGATATTCATGTTGCCTGCAAAAAAAGTTTTTATTCTTTTTCAAATGATGCCTTTTATTTCTTCTTCTTGCCTTATTACACTGGTTAGAACCTTCAATATAATGTTGAATAGAAGTGGTGAGAGCAAACATTCTTGTCTTTTTCTTTACATTGAGGAAAGCAGTCAGTCTTTTACCACTAAGTTTCATGTTAGTTGTAGGTTAGTAGATGTCCTTTATGGAGTTGAGAAAGTTCTCTTCTATTCCTAATTTGCAAAGAGGTTTTACCAGGAACAGATGTTGGATTTGTCAGAGTTTTCTACATCTGACAGATTATGTAGTCTTTCTTTCTTAGTTTGGTGAATTACATTGGTAGTATTTAAAATGTTAAGCCAACCTTGCATTCCTGATCTAAATCTCACTTGCTCATGATATGCTTTTTATTTCTTGTTAGATTTGATTTGTTAAATTTTTTCTTTAAAGAATTCTTACATCTAAGTTTATGGGAAATGTTGATCTGTAGTTTTCTTGTCTCGTAATGTTTTTATCAAAGTAATTTCAGCTTCATGGAATGAGTTAGGAAGTATTATCTCCTCTTTAATTTCTAGAAATTTTGTATAAAATTAGTATTATTTCTTTTGCAACTGCTTGGTAGAATTCACCAGTGAAGCCATCTGGGTCAGGAATGTTCTTTGTAATTATAAATTTGAGTTCTTTCTTTTTTTTTTAAGATTTTATTTATTTATTTGACACACAGAGAGAGAACACAAGCAGGGGGAGCAGCACGCTGAGGCAGAGGGAGAAGCACACTCCCTGCTGAGCAAGGAGCCCGATGTAGGGCTCGATCCCAGGACCCTGGGATCATGACCAGAGCCAAAGGCAGAGTCTTAACTGACTGAGCCACCCAGGTGCCTCTATTTCTTCTTTTCTTAATGACATATAACATTGTATTAGTTTTGGGTGTAAGCATAATGATGACACATATATGTAATATAATAATATATTATAATATATAACAATAATTATATTGTAACATACATACAATATCATATACATTGTACCTGAATTATATTCTGATATATAGTGCTAAATGATTTCTACAGTAAATTTAGTTAGCATCCATCACTATACAGTGATAATTTTTTTCTTGTGATGAGAACTTTCAAAGTTTACTCTCTTAGCAACTTTCAAACATTTAATAGTGTTAACTAGAGTCACCATGCTGTACATTACATCCTAGGACTTATTTATCTTATGACTGTAAGTTTGTACACTTTGACCACTTTCCCCCATTTCTCCATGTGCTCTACCCCATGCCTTATGAATCATCCAGTTTTTTCAGTACAACTTGTGGGAATGGGAGCTATTCCTGGCCTGTGTGAACTCAGGTACAATTTCCTCTAATCACTTTGAGTGATTCATTCTCTAGCTTCGCATGGTTTCATCACACACGTATGATTATTACTCAGCCGACTGTTGGTGGAGAACCTTCTACCAATCTCTGGATTTCCCTCTGTGGGCAGCTCTCCTCTCCTCAGCATTCTGTCCTGCGACGTCTGTCTGTCTTGGTGTCCTGAGATGGTCAGCTCCATCTTCTCAAATCAAAATCCAGTGGGTTTTACTTGAGCTCTCTCTCTCTTAGTGACAGAGCCTGAAATGACGGTTCTCTCACAGCAGCAAGCTCGGGCAATTAGAGGACTCACTTTATTTGTTTCTCTTCAGTCAGGATCACTATCCTCTGTTACCTGATGTCCAGTGTCTTGAAAACGGTTGCCTCTTATATTTATTATTTGTTTTTCATTTTTTCCCAGACAGGAGAATAAATCCAGTCTCTGTTACTCCATCTTGACCAAAAGCTGAATTTCTCCTCTTGTAAAGCAAGGACTATCGTGGGTTTTTCTATTACTTTACTTGAACTTAATCCTAAGAATCATGGAAAAGTGTTAGCAGTTCAATAAAGAATTAGTAAACTAGAAAAAATCTGAAGAAATTATTGAGAAGGTAGCACAGAGAAAACAAGAAATAGAAAATTTAAAAAGTTATAAGAGACGAGGAGGTAGAATGAGAAACTATTATAAACTATTTCTTGCATGCCACTCTTTCCTCCTGGGATTAGTTTCCTTCTGACTAATGTACATCTTTTTTTTTTTTTTTTCATTCTCTCAGTGATGGAAAAGTCCATGAGTTGTAAACTGTCAGACTTGATTTGTTTGAAATTGTCTTTATTTCACCTTACTCTTGAATAATAATTGAGCTAGATAGAACTTTCCAGGTTGACAACCATTTTCTCCCATTACTTGAAGGCATTATGCTGCTGTTTTTTGGTCTCTTGTAATGCTAATGAGAATTCTGCCTTTAGTCTAATTGTTGTTCCGTTGTAGGTAATTTACCTTTTTTTTCTGAATGCTTTTAAAATTTTCTTTTGTTTTCAGTACCCCGCCACTTGCTACTGACCACGTTGTCAGAATTTCCTTCCTTTTTAAGACTGAATAATATTTCCTTACAGGTACATGCCCTATTTCATTGAAATTCTTAATAATTTTTTAACAAAGATTCCTGCATTTTCATTTTTCACTGGCTCTGCACATTATGTAACTGGTCCTGTCTTTATTCTATCACGTGAGAGTTTTATTTGAAAAGCTGTAAAAGAATACAATATAGGAGAATTAATAGTGTGTGCTTTACAAGATTGTTTCAAGAGTCCAGAAGAAAATCACCCAGCGGGTCAGACCCTTCATAGATATACCCAGTGTGCCCACCCCGGCCCCCTGATTCTCAGGTTGATCTCCCCCTGCCCCCAAGAGGGGGCTTTCTTTTTCAAATCACCAGAATGTGATTTGGAGAAACGCACACTCTACTTGTTGGAATCAGGAATGTCCTAGAATCAATCCCCTTCCATCCATTTGCACACCTTAACCAATGCAATCCCTAGGGCAATCGCTTGCAGCAGGACATTTCCCAAGTTAAGCTAGGGTATCACTGGGAGACAGGAGTTTTTTGAAAGAAAGTCTAGGATAAATCTTGGCATTCCATATTCAATGCTCTTCAAGATTTCCCTGGTAGTATAATATGCAAACATGCTTTGTTCTTATTCTTTCTGGGTCATATCACAGATAACTACTGTCTCAGGAGAGGCAGGAAGTTTCACAACCATCACACCAAGATCCATATTAAGGATGAGAAACATTTCTCTGATGACAGCACAGTGGGCTCTGAGCTCTCCCGCGGGGATGGCAATGTATACTATAATGCACTGAAGTGACAGGCTGCCCTTTGTCTCCTTCCTAATTCCAGAACTTGACCAGAGGCCCATAGCACATAAAAAGTGAGTCCCTGTATATGTAACTTTTTCAAACCACAGAGTCATTTGCTTCTTGATGTCTTTTCTCTGGCCACACAAAGACCTACTAGAAGCTTTGACATAAGGGTTTTTCTGTAACTTAGACTAATCACCTTTGTCAGCAGAACATACTGCATGAAAAAGTGAATGAGAATTAAAATATTTCTCTAATTTAAAGCAATTCCCAGAGTAAGAGGATGGGATACTGCAGGTTGTGTGTGTGTGTGTTGGGGAGGGGGTGGGTACTGTTCATAACATGGGTTTAGAATGAATGAGAGTATGTGAAATTGAATTGGATGACAAAACAATCCTTAGAGAAACGTCTGCTAGGTAGCTGGAATTCTAAGTATAAATCAAAGAGGTCAGACCTCGCTATAATAAAAATGCAGCTTTGGCTTCATGATTACAGCTAGTGTTTTTGATCTGGCTGTCAAAGATCCTGCAAATAATTTTTTTAAAGGTTTTATTTATTTATTTGACACAGAGAGAGAGAATACAAGCAAGCGGAATACCAGGCTGAGGGAGAGGGAGAAGCAGGCCCCTGCGGAGCAGGGAGCCAGATACAGGACTCGATTCCAGGACTC
The DNA here is from genome assembly GCF_023065955.2 of Ursus arctos. NCBI lineage: Eukaryota > Metazoa > Chordata > Mammalia > Carnivora > Ursidae > Ursus > Ursus arctos. The sequence goes on from NW_026622997.1 coordinate 15,555,771, forward strand.
TGGGATCATGACCTGAGCCAAAGGCAGACGCTTAACTGACTGAGCCACCCAGGTGGCCCTCTTTTTTCTTTTTCAACGGGGCTACTAGAACATTTAGAATGTGGCTCACATTAGAGAGCACTGGTCTAGAACCCATGTAGTTTCTGATACAAACCCACTTAATTTGGGACTTTTGGTATTCTCAGATTTACTCTTATCCTGGAGATTCATTCCATTCTGTACTCATAACTTTGGTCTCAAACACATCATTTGCTGGTCAGTGATGCCCACCTCCCAGCACTCCCACCCCCGTGTCTCTCCGCTGGTCATCTTCTCCGCATGTGTTTCAGGAAACGGGAGAATCATTTTATCTCTTTGAGGAAAATACCCAAGTTGACATTCCAAGGTGGGTTTTTTCTTTTCTTTTCTTTTTTTTTAAATTTTTTTTTAAAGATTTTATTTATTTATTTATTTGACAGAGATAGAGACAGCCAGTGAGAGAGGGAACACAAGCAGGGGGAGTGGGAGAGGAAGAAGCAGGCTCATAGCAGAGGAGCCTGATGTGGGGCTCGATCCCATAACACCGGGATCACGCCCTGAGCCAAAGGCAGATGCCCAACGACTGCACCACCCAGGCGCCCCAAAGGTGGGTTTTTTCTTAATTGAAATTTAGAATAGAGTGAATAGAGGCATGAATTGTCAAATTTGGCAGAAATTTTCTTTCTAATACCAATGAGTCTGTCAATCATACCCTAAAGACATACACGACTGACAGCCACTGATGTCTTCCTCACTGTCTTGACCAGAGCAGAAACTATTCATGACGCCAGACAGACCATTTGTGCAAAAGCAGGACTTCACTAGGTTTTATTCTCCATCAGGCAGCTAACTCATAGTGTGAGGAAGTACCCAGAAGATGCTATGCACAGTGTACTCTGGGAAACTTATTTCATGGATATATAATTGTTTTGGTGCCTGGAAGTTAAACGGCAGACAGAGGAGAGACACAGGAAGAGAGGGGGCAAAAAACTTGTAGGATTTCATTAGTTAATGTATGTTAGAATATACTGTATGCATTAACTTTTCATTTTTTTTAAAGGATTTTATTTATTTATTTGACAGAGAGAGAGACAGCCAGCGAGAGAGAGAACACAGGCAGGGGGAGTGGGAGAGGAAGAAGCAGGCTCCCAGGGGAGGAGCCTGATGTGGGGCTCGATCCCAGGACTCTGGGATCACGCCCTGAGCCGAAGGCAGATGCTTAACGACCGAGCCACCCAGGCGCCCCGTAACTTTTCATTTTTTAAACAAAAGTTTTCCATTTTGATAGTTGGCTAATACATGAGTAATAAATGCAATTTTATAATATTTTGAATATTTTATAATTCATTTGGTGTTATATTGAACAAAAGATATATAAAAAGATACACAGCTAACTTGTTTTTATTTTGTATTTTATTTAATGAAGTTAAAGTGTTGAACTTATCATTTGAACTTATAATAAATATATCCTGTCATATCCCAAAATTTTGGATTCATACTTTTCTATAGCTTTTATTTCTGTAGTGTTTATTTCAACATAAAAACTTATTTAGGATTTTTTTTAAGTTTGATGGGCCTAAGGGGTACTATTCTGTTAATTTTTTCCCCCAAGCTCATTATTTAGAAACTTTTGAAAGCATCTTAATTTTTTAAACTATTTTTTTCTTGTGTGATATAGAATACTCTGATACTCCTTTGAAATACAAGTGATAGGTAGCAAAAGTAACATTTTCCTGGAAACTGCCTTTCTTGTGTAGTTACTTTATTGTGTCTGGGAGCAGTCATGGATTTTTCTGGATATTATCCAAATCTCTTCACCAGTGTTTAACATTATAATTAGGAGTCAGATCTTTTTTTCCACTGTAATTTCAGCTCTTGAATGCATTCCAGATTTTGTGTAGTAGAGTTTGTCTTTGCAACGAAGAACATTGGTCGTGTGCCTCCCCACCCCGCAGAGGGTTAATATTAGAAATTATAATACGTAAATGAAATATGGAAGCCTATTTTATTGACCTCACTCATGGCCTACGCCTGAAGTAACCACTGAGTAAAAAATAATGTTACATTTGTTTTAATGCCTCTCAAGTAAATTGTGATAATGGTGTGAATGGTGAATGAACAACTTCATTTCGTCTACATGAAATACCGCTTCCTTGAATCCGCCTAATGCACCTGTAATATTGAACCAACCCTGGTGATTATTATGAAATGCAATCTCAACTTTAATATTCTATTTATATCTAGCTCTAGCATAACTGAACGGGTGATAGCAGCACATGCGGACAGCTGCTTACTGCTGAAACCTTTAATTTTCTATCCAAGGACTTTCTTTCTGGCCACAGGAGCATTAATGTTCCGTCTATCCGGAGGCTTGAGCCCCAATGCCAGAAAATTTAAACCCCAAGAAGTAGCTCACAAGCACTGTCAAGTGAGGACTCAACGGATAAACCTCACAGTTGTCTCGCCCCTTGGTTTAACGTTGAAGCATAAGGCATATTCTGCCCCAGCACTCTACAGACTTTATCACGCGGCGATATTGTTGAAAATTCATGTTCTGACTTAGTGGGTTTGGGGTGGAGCTTGAGATGATGGGAATGATACGCTTTGAGTAAGTTGTACACAGTCCCCCAGAATTCCCTGGTGGAATTCAGCTCCGTTTGCCCTCAGTGGAAGTTGCTGGATTATTCTTTAGTTTACTTCCCTTCTCTGTTTTTAAATTATCCCTTCCCTTACTAGTGTTTGCTATTTGCATTGGATCCTTATATTAGGGGCTGCCTCTGAGGGACCCCAAACTAATAAGACACATATATATACATACATGTATCTCTTGCTATCTTGATACCTATTTCGATCTTGATATCTAAATCTAGATAGATTTATTCTATGATCCATCTATGATTGATCTATCATCTATCTATCTATCTATCTATCTATCTATCATCTATCTATCTATCATCTATCTTTTTTTTTTTTTAAAGATTTTATTCATTTATTCGACAGAGATAGAGACAGCCAGTGAGAGAGGGAACACAAGCAGGGGGAGTGGGAGAGGAAGAAGGCAGGCTCCCAGCAGAGGAGCCTGATGTGGGACTCGATCCCATAACGCCGGGATCACGCCCTGAGCCGAAGGCAGACGCCCAACCGCTGTGCCACCCAGGCGCCCCTATCTATCATCTATCTTGACCACAGCAACACAGTGCAGTTTCTTAAATCCAGGAAATGGAAGAACTAGAAGAGAAAGGAGAAAGACATCCAGGAGAGGCTGGAAAGGGAAAGTTGCTGGTCACCAGTCAAACCGACTCTCTCTTTCTCCTGATGTAGTTGTGGAAACGATTTGATATCATGGAACTCTGGTTAAAGAAGGGACCGGGCAGTTAGCTGTGGCTGCATAGATAGCGCCTATCCAGAAGTCCATGGAGTGATAGCCATTCTCCTAGGGAACATGGGCCAAGATCTTTTGCCTGATTCTATTAATTCAGGACACGCCATCCAGAGGGTTGGCCATGGGGGTCATGGAAAGTAGGTAGGTCAAATGTTAATCTTGGAAAGGACATGAAAACAGCGTAAGCAGAGAGACCTGGGCCAGGTGGCAGGAAGCTGATGCCACACTTCCGGGCTTGTGGGCCAGCTCTGTAAAGAGGAGGAAAATTAGTGAATGGGCTTTGCAGATGTTCATCCAGGATTCTTTAGGGACTTGGTGCAGCTGATACAATGTGTGCTACTTACCTTGTAGAAATGTGACTGAGCGCTGAAATTCTGGACTTTCTCAGCTCAAATCCCAACTCTGCCACTTCTGAATTTGCTACCTTCCCATTTTAGTCAATCTCTTTATGCATCAATTTTCCCATCTATAGAGTGAAGACAATAATGCCTATTTCATAACATTGTGATGAAAATTAAATGAGATGTTATGTATAAAGTAATTGTGTTACTATAACCAGCAGATAAGAGAGCCACCCTAATATATTAATTATTCCCATGCATGCTGGGAAGGTGGTGGGTGGTTGTTTCATCTGACTCAGGCATTGTGCACACACGGACGTGAATGTGTTTAATATCATATTCATAGAAAGCCACTGGAGTGATAACACCGTGGTGATGTGAACCGATCCTAGTTATGACAGCCACGAAATCCCATCACTGTTCTTAGCTGTGCATGGCATCCCTCCCATGAAGTCTTCCCTTGGGCAAAGCAAACACCTGTTCTTGGTGAAATGCAAAAGGGAAACTTGGTTTAAAGCTCTTGCTTCCCCTTCTTGTGAAGCTTGGCAACCCTGCTAAAATAGTTCCTGGCAAGGCCCACTTTCAGTTTCTCAAGCTCAGCAGAGAACCAGTGATCCGAGGTCTCTTAGGGCAAAGGCTCAGTTTTGACCCATGCCACCATATTTGAGACTTATTTGGGGCTTAAAGAGAGGCAGAATCACTTTGATTTTGCCATCAGGATCCACCCTTCTCACCCAACAGTCTCACCATTTGCTGTGGCTTCTCCCCAGTGCCCTGATGGGTTAATATTCCGGAAGCCACATTTTGGAAGGCCAAGGACAGGTCAGTTCTGAGGATCGTGCAAAAGAGAATCGGTCATTGTACTAAGCTGTTTGATTCCGGTGGTTCTTTCATCTGTTTTTTTGAAAGCAACTTCCCCTCCCTAACCAAGTTCTGCCCCAGCCTCTTGATGGGTCAAAAAAAGTGGATGCTGATGAAAATCACAGATGTGGCCATACCTCCCCAGCAGCAGTCGGGTCGGAGGTCATTTGGCCCCTTTCCCGTAACAGGTGGCACTCAGTCATCAGAGAGGCTTCTACTTTTCGAGATGGTTAGAATCAAGAGACATTTACAGTAAAACATGGTCACTTTGCATTTCATTTTCTGTAAAGCCAACTACAAGCTATTTGACAGCTGTCCTCTTGAAATAAGCTTGTAGTGGTGGGTGTCATAGGTATCAGAAACAAAGTTTCAACTCTTTCAACAGTGTGAGGCTGCTATCGTTTCGAATTACATTTCGGCAGACCACAGAATAGATGTTCCCCCCACGCATACACACTCTCGCACACACACACACACACACACACACACACACACACACACACGTGGAAGTATGTAGCTAGAGAAGCATGGAGAATGTGTGCTAATGTCTATTGAAGAAAGAGTTGTTAGTCAAACAGATTCCCATTTGCACTCTTCTACTATTAGGAAGGATAATCATTTGTTAGTTAATTAACACGCTGGCCTTGAAGGTGGCTCCCATTTGCATGGAAACACAAAATGTGTGTCCTCCCCTCTCCTTCCTCCCAGCTGGGAAAAATAAAAGATACGCCGTTCACACACACTCATGAAGTTCACACATTTCATTTCGTTTTCAAAGAATGGATAGGCAGCAATTCTAACCTAAAGGATTCATACTGAAACCATTGATCACAGAAATCTAAATAGGTCCTAATTAATTAAGAGTCTCAACCATTCCTTTCCTGGGCTAACTGCCCAAGTTCTAAAACGCAGACCTGACATTCGTACACCATGCAAAAACCTGGGTGCGGATACACAGAGACCCTGGGAGGGGGGGATCGAGCTCCAAGGATACCATCAGAAATAGAAACGTTACGTCTGACAGTCGTGTGATCTAACACCACTGCCCTATAAGGAAGATTTTCTCTCTCCACTTACTCTCCCAGAGGTAACGGGATTGCAGTGTGACCTCCTAGGGATGCACACATGCATTTTCCCCACACATACCTTTAGTTCAAGAGTCGTATTTGTAGCTCCCCTAGGAAAGAATCAAAGGCCAAGAGCGGGTGGCGCAGACTCTCATTTGGATCGTAGAGCCCGGGCAACAGCTGCAGCTTGTCACCGGCATTGACAGCTGATGGGGAAACGCATTGACGATTTCCCTCGACCTCATAGATCATTAACGACAGAACGCCCTCCCACTAATTGGAGACCGCCGTGGTAGCTATAGTTGGTTTGATTGAAATCGCTATTTAATTTTTTTTAAATTGGGGGGTAAAATACATGTAGCATAAAATTAATGATCTTCACCATCTTTAAGTTCAGCTCAGTAGTGTTAAGTACATTCATATGGTTGCGTAACCCATCTCCAGAGCTCTCTTTATCTGGTAAAACTGAAAATCTGTCCTCATTTAAGCAGTGACTCCCCATTTCCAATCTCCCCCAGTACTGGGAAACCACCATTCTACTTTCTGTCTCTGTCAATTTGACTAATTTAGCCAGTTCGTACAAGTGGAATCATACAGTATTTGTCCTTGTGTGACTGGTTTATTTCACTTAGCACAATGGCCTTAAAGCTCAGCCATGCTGTAGCATGTGTCAGAAGTCCCTTCCTTTTTAAGGCTGAATAATATTCCACTGTATGGATCTACCACAATTTGCTTATTCATTCCTCTGGGGATGAACACTGGGATTGTTTCTATCTTTTGGCTATTTTGAATAATGCTGCTGTAAACATGGGCGTATGAAATCACTTTTAAATTACAACAATACAAGGCTCATCTGCCATTGCATGATTAATCTACTATCTGGTCCTCAAGTCATATATTTTGTAAAGAGTGTAAAATTGTTTTGTTTCAGGGAGCCCTTTTGATCCATGATACTCACTGATACAGCTGAGTGTGGTTGGGGAACCTATGGGCACAGAGCAGAAATGAAGCTAACTGGTTGATTCATCTATCTCAATTTTAATATCTGCCTCCTTAGCACTTAATTTTAATTGTCCAAACTATTCCAGCTAAGATCTATCAAATGAGAAATACTATCCAATAGTTCTACCCTTTTTTTTTAATGATTTTTTATTATATTATGTTAGTCACCATACAGTACATCCCTGGTTTCCGATGTAAGGCTCGATGATTCATTAGTTGCGTATAACACCCAGTGCACCATGCAATACGTGCCCTCCTTACTACCCATCACCGGTCTATCCCACTCCCCCACCCCCCTCCCCTCTGAGGCCCTCAGTTTGTTTCTCATAGTCCATACTCTCTCATGTTTCATTCCCCCTTCTGATTACCCCCCCTTTCTTTATCCCTTTCTTCCCCTGCCGATCTTCCTAGTTCTTATGTTCCATAGATGAGAGAAATCATATGATAGTTGTCTTTCTCTGCTTGACTTATTTCACTTAGCATTACCTCCTCCAGTGCCGTCCATGTTGTAGCAAATGTTGAGAACTCGTTCTTTCTGATAGCTGAGTACTATTCCATTGTATATATGGACCACAACTTCTTAATCCAGTCATCTGTTGAATGGCATCTCGGCTCCTTCCACGATTTAGCTATTGTGGACATTGCTGCTATGAACATTGGGGTGCATATGGCCCTTCTCTTCACTACGTCTGTATCTTTGGGGTAAACACCCAGTAGTGCAATGGCTGGATCATAGGGTAGCTCAATTTTTAACTTTTTAAGGGACCTCCACACTGTTTTCCAGAGGGGCTGTACCAATAGTTCTACCCTTATTGATATCAGTCATGGCTCATACTTGAACAGCACTTAAAATGTTTCAGGCAATGAATCATGGAACACTACATCAAAAACTAGTGAAGTACTGTATGGTGATTAATATAACATAATAAAAAAATGTTTCAGGCACCATTATTAGCTATTATTCTATCAGTATACCTGTTTTACTAATGGGACAATGAGTCCAAAAGTAACGAGGCATCTTGCTGAGTGGTCCACAGGTAGTCAGGACCATTATTTGAACCCAGGTAGTTTTGCTCCCGAGTTCATGCACTTTACCACTATACTACACTGTAACTCATTTATGGATGTATATGGATAGATGTATGTATGTGTGGGGGGTGTATCTAAGTGTTACCTTTTGACAACCAACAATGAGAGAAGACACATGAGAACTTCAATGGATATTGCTAGAAAATGGTGCAATGATGTATGATAGAAAGTACTCTGGTTTGGTCATTGAACACAGCTAGTTAGAATCGCAGCTCTCCCACTAGCTGCCTGGTAACATGGACCAACTGTTTTATCCTTTTGGCTTCAGTGTCCTCTCTGAAAATGGGGATAATAATAATATTTACTTGACTTTGCTGAGAACGCTTAAGGACATAATGTCTGTAATATAATTAGCTCCTAGAAGGTACTCGATAAATGTTAGTTCTCTTAACTCTTATGAAGCAAGGAAAGAACATGATCTCAAAAAACAGATGCATGTTTTCCTGAGGACATGCACTGCAGAAACACATTTACTATAAACACACTCCGATTTTCTGTGTACTAGAGCCCTTAAGAATTACATTGCCTCCTCTCTCTGTTGCACTCTGCTAAAGTCTAATCAGAAATACAAAAGACTTGCCATGTTGGAAATTGAATAGTAGGTCCTGATAAAATCAACTCCGTACTTACTTCAAGTGGGGAAAGAGCTCCAAATACCACCGCTTTGGACATTTGTCATAAATCAGCCTTTCATGCCAACGCAGGAAGTGCTCTCTCCCAGTCCTGACTCAAGGCCACTGTTGTGCAATCGTGTCTCGACAGTCACATAATCGATTTTGCCTCTTCCCTTGGTTTAATGTTTTAAAGGGTGTAACAATTCAAATAATAGAAAGGATGATAAATTCGCTATTTTATTGATAAAAATTACTCACATGGAACCTTATATGTTATTTGTCTAGTAAGTGGGATTGCTTGAAAAACATTCCTTCTGAGCTCAGTTGATTCAAGAAAGATCACCCATAGTAGAATTTTGTTGTGCAAGAAAGATTTCTTTGCAATGCCCGATACTCCGCTTTGACGATATACACAGTGAGGCACCAAGGGGACCAACGAGAGATGCATACAAATGCAGGTCTGCCAACTCTCAACAGACTTCCTGACAGCCGAGGAGTTTCTTCATAGAGATTGAAAGATAGCACATGTTTCCTTACACACGTATATAAAAGAAATACAGGTTTTACATTGTTTCTCACTATCCCCTTTCTCTTCCTTGTAACGTTTTCCTTTGAGCAGCATGTTTTCATTATATGATTCCCAAGGACTGATTGCTGTTAAGTCCAATACCAAATAAATGGCAAGTTTAAATGAGTTTCAGAAGTTTGGAAACTGTAAGAGAGATTCAGTCCCCATCTGTGCACTAAGTGTCTTGTCATCTACCTGTTTGGAGGTTCCAGGCTACTGATGGAGAAAAACGTTTGATTGGATTCAAAATGCAGGAATGGAAATGTGGGTTTTTTTTAAAAGACATTATTTTAGAACAGTTTAAGGTTCACTGCAAAACTGAGAGCAATGTACAGATGCACCCCACACGTGCACAGCCTCCTCCCTTATCACCATCCCCCACGACGTGGTCTGTTTGTTACAACTGATGGACCTGTATAGACACGTCATCACCCACAGTCCACAGTTCACCTTCAGTGGTGCACATTCGATAGGTTTGGGCAAAGGACCTATGAATGTATAAGGTACACTGACAATGGAGGTGTGGGTTGTTCCCCCTCATTGCTCTCTTTGGTTTATTGCCTCGGGAGACGAAATGCACGTCTCGCATCCAGGTAAGCTGCGTGGAGGGTTAGTGACTTCCTAGATGCAAGAGTTAGCTGGAAAACTACCGTTTTCTAGAGCTGGATCCATTCTTCCAACTTTTAAGATGTGCCTACCAGCTCTGTTGCGTGTGTGTGTTGTGTTGTGTTGTGTTGTGGTAGTTTGTGCTTTCTGATGTCTCTTCTTGAACAAGTAGGTTCCTCCTTGGGACGGGGTGGAATGTCTCTGCCAATACATGGCAGATTACATTTTCCCTTTAGTCCAACTCTGCTTACAACCGAGCTTTTGAGCTGTTGAACTATTCAGTTACCACGCTGAATGAGATGAGAGCATAGTCTCCTTGCTGAGATGAAACCAAGCATGAAATAGGGTGGTGACTGGTTAAGAAGCTAAAATGAATTTTGGTTCAAGGTGAGAATTCACAGGCCTTGGTCCATTGAGCCATGTTTCCCATGCTTACCTAGCTATGAAACACCTGCTATATATTGAAACTCTGAGAAGTTTTCTCAGCAAAATTGAAGATTAAAAATAAATAAATAAAACCACCAAACTCTCCCTTCCCCCTCTTCTTCTGACATAACGTCTGCCACATTCCTCACAGCTGCCCTTCCTCCTTGGCTTGAGAGCCCTGTGACGGGGGGCTCGCTGCCTCACAAGCAACTCTACTCAGACCCAAGTACTTGGTCTGGGTAAAAGGCGTTCCTCTGTTAGGTGGAACCCTGTGTCCCTAAGAGTCTGCATCTCGGTCCTTGAAATGTGGCCAGCATTCTATACAAGGATTTTTAGAAATAATTTTTTTTAAAAAGATTTTATTTATTTATTCGACAGAGAGAGAGACAGCCAGCGAGAGAGGGAACACAGGGGGAGTGGGAGAGGAAGAAGCAGGCCCACAGAGGAAGAGCCCGACGTGGGGCTCGATCCCGGAACTCCGGGATCACACCCTGACCAAAGGCAGACGCTTAACCGCTGTGCCACCCAGGCGCCCCTAGAAATAATTTTTAAAGGAGGAAATGTTGTATACCCTAGCAGCTGAGTCATTGAACTTGAACTCCCTGAGCCTTACTCCTCTATTTGATTAATCGGTTTAGTTTTTCGTTTAGTTAATCATCCTTTTGCCTTTGACCTCGGCCATTTTGCTCTATTTTCCACTTGGTTGTCTTCCTTCTTTCTGTGTATATGTCTCTCTTTTTTTCTCAGTATCTCATGTGTATATTTCTCCCTGGGGTGTTTTTCAATTTTTCTCTTTACTTTTTTTTACCTTTTCCCTTAATTTTAGTGACTACTTATTATACAACTACTTCGGGCTGAGGAACGGGCTCAGGTACTTAGAGAATATAATGAAATTCTTTGCCTATCAAGAAAATTAACTCCTCTGTCAAATCTAGCGTGTCTCCCTTAATTAACTATAACAGAAAACCAAATTATTTGTCCTGGCTTTGTCTTATGGTTCCTCCCAGTTAACTGAAAAAAAAGCAAATTGAATATATTTTTTATTGTAAGAAACACAAAATATCATCTAAGTGGATTTAATGGTTTACCTTTCTGTGGCACCAATTGATTTTCTGCCTTTTACATCAATGGGACTTGCCTGCAAAAAAACAAACAAAACAAAACAAAACAAAAAAAAACTTCATCCCTGCATTACTCCCCTTTCTTCAGCAGAAGGAGAATGTTAAGAATAAGGCCAGGTGCTCCAGAGACGCTCTTGGTTTATCTGTCTTATCAGTAAGCGATGCCCTATGGCTGGCTTACATTCAGACACCTGGTGGTCTTTCAGATAGTGAAGTGTAGCATCCAGTGGTCTTCAAGCTTGAGCCTGCATTGGAATCACCCGCAGGGTTTGCTAAAGCATCCATTTCTGGGTGCTCCCTCGCCCCAGAGGGTCTGATTCAGCAGATCTGGGGTGGAACCTGAGAATTTGCTTTTCTAACAAGTTTCAGAGTGGTGCCAATGTTGCTGGCTTGGGGACCACATCTTGAGGACCACTGTATTAAATTGATTTTCAAATGATTGAGAGACAGGTTTGCCAGTAAGGGACTGCATGTGTTCTCAGTTTTTTGGTTCAGAACAGTGAACTTTAAAATAAACCTTTATTATTATTTTTGGTCAAGTTTATTCCTAGCTCTTTTATTCTTTTTGGTAATTTGGTAATTGGAAATGGGATGTTTTCCCTAATTTCTCTTTCTGCTACTTTATTGTTAGTATATAGAAATGCAATTGGTTTCCACATAGTAATTTTGTATTCTGTAACTTTACTGAATTCATTGATCAGTTCTTACAGATTTTGATGGAGTCTTTAGTGTTTTCTAAATATGGTGTCATGTCATTTACAAATAGTGAAGGCTTTACTCCTTCTTTACCAATTTGGATGCCTTTTATTTCTTTTTTTTTGTCTGATATCTGTGGCTAGAATTCCAGTACCATGTTGAATGAAAGGAGTAAGAAGGGACATCGTTGTCTTATTCCTGATCTTAGAGGAAAAGCTCTCAGTTTTTCTCCAACTGAGTATGACATCAACTGTGGGTTTCTCGTAGATGGCCTTTATTATGTTGAGGTATGTTCCCTCTAAACCTAGTTCGTTGAGAGTTTTTATCATGAATGGATGTTGTAAAAATAAACCTTAAAATAAAAATATTATTGAATACGTTGTTCCTATTTAAATGTTTTCCTATGAGTGAAGAATATGATGGTTCTCGACAGTCAGAACTTCCAGCCCTGGTATGGATGGAAAGGGCAGGAAGCCGGCGCTTCTCCTTAGGTGCCGCTAAGTGTTTGCACGCTCCTCTCCAACGGGGTCATGCTCTGCTATGCAGATTTTAGGTTAACGCTGATGATATTGTTTCTTGAAACGAAGGAGCGAAAACAGGAGCATGACTCAGATTATAAAATGTTGATTGTAAAGGCCTACGGCTCTAACTGTTTTTGTAATTTAAAGAAATCTAATCCCCTCAGACTGCCCTGCTGTGCTGCTCCCTGAAGTCATGTTTGTTTGGGCTTTGGATTCAACGTTAAGATCATGATTTAAAAGAAAAAGAAAATGGCCCCCTTAAAAGTCAGAGCTTCTCTCAGACCCAGGGTGTGGACCAGCCAGCCGTTGTGGGCATAGACATACACCCCTGTACACACGGCTGGGGTGTGCGCCCATCTCTGCCAAGGGCACGTGGACAGCCTGGCACTACCCACCTCACGAAGCATTCCAATGCTTTATTGTTTAGGATTCCTGAGGATCAGCTTGACAGATGGGCTAGGAACACAGGAAAAAATTGTAGAATTTACGAATTCCTAGAAATTATGCTTAAATGTTATTTAATAACTCAAACTTCCAAGACAACAGTTTTATTAACTTGCTGATTTCCAGCGCACCCCAGGAATAACAAACGTATTGCTGTGGTCCTCAAAGGAGAACCTCTTTGGTTTTCTGAGACAAACTGTAAGCTTTTACAATACTTCTCATCTGAACTATAAAAAAAATTCAATGTGAGTCCTGGGACTATTTCATTTACAAATGTTACGCTATCCTTCTTATTAATTCAGCAGACTTACCTTCAGACCCCAATGTAGTAGTGCAGAGAACACTTCATTTCAACTTACTTAATTTGCTTATGCGTAAGTTGGTAGAACTGGAAAGATCCTGACATATGCACCTGTCTGGGAGAGAAGAGATTTTTAATCTTACGACATAGCATTTAAAACCAACTCTATTTCAAAGGAAGGGAGGGAGGGAAGGAGGGAGGAAGAAAGTAAGGAAGAGGCAAATTGAATATGTTCTATTTCTCATTAGAAGGAAGAAAAGAAAAATCTAAGAGGGTCTTTTTTTTTAAGCTTTATGTGCTATTCAGTTGATATTCCACTTTTTCTATCAATGGCGAGGAAAAAAACAAACTCCATCCCTGCATTATTCTACTTCTTTTGCATGAGAAAAATGTTAGGAATAAGGCTCAGGTACTCCAGAGACCTTATTGGTTTACCCGTCTTATCAATAAACAAGGCCATATGGTTAAGAAGGAAGTCCCAACTCTATTCCAAAGTATCTTTGTGATTTTCCCAAGACACAAACATCACACCATCCATCGTATTCTTTGGTCATTGGAAGAACCTCAACTTTTTGGGGACATGGACCCTGGAGACAATCGAACTAATTAAGAAAGGAATTCCTTGTCCCCGAACCAGGCTAACCCAGAATAAAGTGGGTCTTATTGTCCCTGTTGACTATTTGTAACCTGTTTCAATAGATGGCATGTAATTTATACAGCAGCACACAGTTTATTTGTGATGATTAAGTGAATCAATAAAGGGAGGAAGGCTGATGATATGTGCTCAGAGATGGAGCCGATTTCTCCCAGGGAGATGTTCCACTGGTTCACACATTTAAGAGCAACCAGTGCTCATTTCTGTACAATTGTGGTTTCACTAAAGCCCCGTTCTGCCTTCCCAGTCATTAGAGGCTGGAGATACAGGGAACGTTTTTCATTTTATTCTTCTCTCTACATGGTTTTTCATGTACCAGCCTTTGCAACTTTACTGGTTTCCTTTGCTAATATTAAGAGTAAATGTTCTGAGGGTGGGTGGGGACAAAAGAGCAAACTGTAAAGAGGACAGAGACAGGGTAGAGGATGACAGACCTGAAGCTCAGAGTCAGAGGCAGAGCCCAGCAGAATGATTTAAGACCTCAAGGAGGATGAGAACAGAATGCTCTAAGTGAATGGATCAGAGACCAGGAACTGATGAACTTCCTCGAGAAGAGACAGCGTGAGGCATGACTCCCAAAGTCAGAGCCAAAGAAAAGACCAGTCAATGGCTCACAGAGGTGACCCAAGGAGATGACTGGAATAAAGGTAGAAAGTCCTCGGAGAGTGACTCTCCCCTGGCTGTGCACGAGAATCACCCAGAGCTTTGGAAAAGTGCCAATGCCTAAAGAGCTATCTGTCTTTTATAAAACAAGCAAAACTAAAGAATATATAATATATATGGTACCAATTATATATATTATATACATAATACAGTACATATTATATATACATATATAACAATTTTAAAGCAAACATAAACTTTCAGGGTGTAGTTACTTCCGGTATAGGCAAATGGATGAATAGACGAGAAGCACATAGATAATAACCTACTTATAATGTTCTGGTTCTTAAATCGGGTGGTAGGCTCACAGGTTTTTGTTACGTTTTCAAAATTCAATTAAAAGAGGGACATGCATGGACAGTGTTGATAGTGTGTGATGAATCATGAATCAAGATTTGAACTTATCGAATTCTGAGCACCTGGGATCTGGATGCCAAAATTACTGATGCAGGGAGCTGACCCTCACATGTTCTGGTCTAAGTATGAAGTAAGGCCCAGGCATCAGTATCCTGTAAAAGCCTCCCCGTTGATTCTCATGCACAGCCAGGTTTGGGAACCAGGCTGGTAGAAGAACACAAAGGAGATTTCCCAGGGGGGCAGGAGAAAACCAGGTCGGGGAAGACTTCCCAGAGAAGGTAGCATTTAGATGGGGCTTCAAAGTACAAATATGATTTTGACAATGCACAATACATTTCTAGGCGGAGGGAAAAGCACAGTTGATCCTATGAGATGGACGGATTCATGGCATGCTCAGACCAGCAGAGCAGCGTGCAGTAAAGCTACATTGCGGGCATGAGGCTACACTGAAGGGGATATGGGGAATGGGTAGGGAAGAAATGAGGGTGGAAAAATAGATGGGAAACAAATTACACATGGCCTGTGCTATGTAAGAAATTTGAATTTTGGTGCAGGCAGTGGAAAATCATTAATTTTTAAATGAGAAAGTGATTTGTTTTTTAAAAAAGATATCTGCATTTTAGAAATATAATTTGTGAAAAAGCATGAAAGAAAAAGCACTGTAGAAAGAAAAGAAACCAGTGCCTTCGTTAGTAGGCTATCTAGTAGACCAGATAAAAAATAAAGTCTGATTTTTTAAAAGTGGCCGTGAGAATAAGTCATGGATTTGAGATACATTTTGCAAAAAGAATTTACTTGACTAAGAAAGAAAGAGGAAATGAAGTTGATGCCCATTCTTCTAGCATGGTAGACGAGGTGGGTGGTATTAATTTTGAGCAAGCTAGGGAATAAGGAGAAGAACCCAGTTTGCAAATGTTGAGTTGGACGTGTCTAGGGTAAAGGTGACCCGCAGTAAATGGGGCTGAAGTTCAGGCAAAAAGTCCAGGTGGAGATATAGACCTGGCAGTACATGGTGAATAAGGGGCCTAAGGAGAGTTTTGAGTAAATGAAGAGAAGTTGGCAGTGGCTGGGACCGTGGGAACCACCAGTCTTTAAAGGGTAAGCAGAGGGGGAGGGGCTAATATAAGAAAAAGATGGAGGAAAGAGTTATCAGAGATGTAAGGGAAACAACAGTTCAGACATAGACAGCCAAGCCAGTCAAGGGAGCAAAGCTACGGAAAGGAGGGGATCAAAAAGGAAAGTGAGTTGGCCTCCTTAGTGGGCCATTGAAGAACCTTGAAGAACAGTCTAGCTCAGCTAAGGAAATGCTTTGGTTTCCTGTGTTGTAGGGTGGGTAAGATTTGAATGAGTAGGGAAGTGAATGGGACTTTCCAATGGGAAAGACGGTCAAGATGTAGAATTGGAAGGAGTTAGATCCCAGAGGACGGGCTGGAGGATGGATGTGAACACAAAGCTCTGTGGTCATAATCGTTGAAACACGCATAGGAAATACACAAGCTCGGATGATGGCGACAATGTTAAAAAATTGGCTGGGTTACAGGAGATACTTTTTCTTTCTTGATATTTTTACATTGTTATTTTACAGTATTTTTTGTAATTCTTTAACTTCACATCTATATTGGAAGATGAAGTTTATTTTTAAGAGTGATGTGAAGGGTTAGCTTTGGAAATGAGTAGATATCTCTTCTAAGATAGGGAGAAAGCTGGTAAGAATTCTCTACAGCTATTGATGATTTTGGAAGCTGAGAATTTAGGAAGCTCATCTCCGATGGTTGTTGTGAAGCTTTTCCTGCCTTTCCAAGTGGAAGTAATAACCCTTACTTATGTTTCCTTTGCCGGGTACTACCCACCCATTCACCTACATGGTTTGACTATGCTCACTTCTTCTGCGTACCTCCCTCTAGCCAGATCTAAGCCCATCCAGGGCAGAGATCATGCCTGCTCTGTTTTGTAGTCCAAAAACTTTGCACAATTCCTACTTCATGGTACATGTTCAATAAATCGTTAGGTAAAACCTTGCATAGAGGAGACAGGGATGTTTTATCCCATGACTTTAAGAGCAACATTAGCAGCAATAAGGTAATTGATGCAGGCACGCCCTTGTAAGAAAAAACAATCCAAGTTGAGGCTTTCAAAGAGATGTGAGTTACCAAGTAAGTTTCCTAACACGCCTCTCAGGCACTGTTGAGTGCAGAGCCGGAAACCAGGGTACCTACAGCTCTCCCTTGGCCTGAGAGATATTCTTCAGTGTGTCAAAGACTGGGATGCATGAGCCTGTGACCCCCTCCCAGACACCTGGCACGGGAACAATCAAAACGCCCCTTCTGCTGGCAGAAGGTCATGATCCAAGATTACAGGTAAAGCAAAGGTCGCAGGCACATGGTTCTCGAGGATGCCAACTGGCTTTACCATATCGGGTGATTTCACATACTCCCTTGGCCAGGTCTCCTGTTTTGTAACAGCTCAGTCAAGGATTTTACTGAAGTAGACAAGCATGAAATGAATTTTCCAGAGAAGTTTCCGAAGTGGGGGAAAGTTCATGGCTCAAAAGCACTGGTGGGTAATGAAACAGGCCTGTGAGCTTCTGTTTTTCTTTATAAAGAGAGCTCTCCAGGTTTTCAAATCTGAATCTAAAACTTGAGCTGTATGCTCAGTTCAAGCCCTTATTCTCTGACTCTGCTGTTGCGAGTTTATTTTATGCCGCTTCTGAACTGCCCGAGTGGCTTATGCAGGTTCCGCCAGGATTTTGTTTGGAACATGCACGGGCTGGTCTCTCTTTGCTCTGGAGACTATTGGTGTGTAATTCCTCTCCCGCCCGGGTCACAGTGACCCAAAGGAACTCACCGAGAGCAAATTTGTGAAAGGTGCTTGCCTTAACTAGCTGGTAACCATGCCTTATCGAACTTTATTAGACTGTTGTTTATTATTAGGAACTCATTTTTCATTTATCTAAAAACCAATGCACAGTTTTAAGCATGAAGAAAGAAAACGAGAACAAAACTGGCCATCCCTTTCTGCTTTGGGCGTTACCTACTGAGCCCTTGTCCTTGAAATACAAACACACACAAACCAACATGAGGTTCTCAGACTAGGAGAAAAATAAAATAAAATAAAAGTAGAAATACAGCTTTCTAAAACAAACAAGTGAAAATACTTGGATTCAACCTAATTCAATCTGATGGTTCTTAATCTGCTGGTTCTAAACCCTGGTTCCACCATCTGACCTTGAGTAAGTCATTTAATAAGTCCCTGAGATTCGATTATCTCTATATTGAAATAATAATACCTATTGGGAAGGGTTGGTTTGAGAATTATGTATGTAAAGTATAGAACACAGGACACTTGATAAATGTCTGTTGCCTTTCCCTTTAAACTGCCTCTTGGAATTTCTCCCTTATTTCCATTAAAATTACCACTGTCAGAAGGTAGATCTTTGATTGATTACATCTTACAATCTTAGTATAGAAACAACATCATGGTATGACTCTAAGCTTACCTTCTTGCAACCCATTTTGCCTGATGCTACCAAGAGTTCCCTTCCTAAAACACACTTTCTTCATGACACCCTTGCTGGAAGTTTCCAAGAGCTTCTTCCTGTCCCCACACACTGCACCTAGAGTTTAAAACCCTGCAGGTTCACTGCATTCATTTCTTTGGACTACATGAAATGCCCCCGTGTTTCCTGGGGACAGGGAAGTCTAACTTGTTTTCTCTAACTCTTTTGTTTGTTTGCTTCTGGGTATGTGTCTCTCTTCACACTCTCTCCTCTGTGCTCCCCTTTCTCCATCAAAATCCTGATTGAGCAGAAAATCTAGCAAAAGTCCAAACCTTTCTGTGAAGTGATTCCTACCTTCTCTGGACCACACTGACCATTAGCCTCTCTGAGCTGCAATTGCCCCTGGTTATAACCATGGTTTCACGCTTCTCAGAGCTGAAACACACAGCAAAGTATGGAAACCTGGAGTAAGTGGTAAATAAATATTGACCATTATTTTCTTGATTGCACACAACCCAAGAGACTGAGTTCCAATGGTCGAGCTAGCTCAGGCATGGCATCTTGTCAACAAACCCTGCCTTTCTTTCTCTTGCCCTTTTTCTCCCTTCTTTTGTTTTTCTTTTCTTCCAATAAAAAGTATTTTGCATTGGGGGCGCCTGGGTGGCACAGCGGTTGGGCGTCTGCCTTCGGCTCAGGGCGTGATCCCGGCGTTATGGGATCGAGCCCCACATCGGGCTCCTCTGCTAGGAGCCTGCTTCTTCCTCTCCCACTCCCCCTGCTTGTGTTCCCTCTCTCGCTGGCTGTCTTTATCTCTGTCAAATAAATAAATAAAATCTTTAAAAAAAAAAAAGTATTTTGCATGGGATCTTTTATCTTGACCTGCCAGGTTTTATATTCAATTTATCATTTTTTTTCCTAAGGCTTTTGAGAAGTACTTTTTTTTTGCTATTTTCTAGAATGCTGAATGTGATATCTCAGTCTGACCTTCAGTTTTTGTAGGCATTTCAACCAGTCAGGATTTTGGGTTGCTGAGTCCTATGCTTGAAACAGCACACCTGTTAGTTGCAACTTTGTTTTATTTTTTACTTTAGAATTACACGAAAAAGTAGTATGCCCCGAAGCACCGATGGTTTAGTATCCATTTCTATTATGAGCTCAGAGCATTACCTCAGTGTTTTATAGATACAATTTCACATCTCCAGGTATTGTTGCAATGAATTCCAAGTTGGCATCTTTATTTTGTAATTCCTGGAATAGGAAGAGTTGGCAACCCCTAGTCTTGGGACCAATGTATCTAAAAATAAACAAAAAGATTAATTTTGTAGCAGTTCTAGAATTTCAATAGTTGAAAATTACGTCCAAAGCTTCCATAGCTATGACCACAGTCTAAATTTAGGCAGAATAAAATTCATGAAAGGGATGGAAAATAAAAAGATTAAATCTTGCCAGTGAACGTCTGATTGTTCTCCTAACTCAAACTTCGGTTATTCATCATCATTAAGGGATATACTGCTTGAGGGTTAGACATAAAAGCTAGGAGCCCCCTCCCACCTGTTAAAGTTCTACATTCTCTTTGAACATAACTTGAAAATGAAACGTGTTCCTTACTCTCCCTGCCGGATATTTTACCAAGGAATAGATTAGCGGGCAATCAAGAAAAAAAAAAAAAAAAACAAATGGTTTGAATAATCTAAAAATTCATTTGTTCATTCGACAAATACTTACTGAACATCTACAGCAAGAAGGCATTGTTCAAGGCAGCAGTGATGCAGCTGCTAGTAAGACAGAGCACGGCCCTTCTCTTAGGGCCCCTGCATTCTTATGGGAGATGAATGACAACAAATGAGAACACAAACAAGCCTGTAATTACAGCTTGTAGTGAGGGCTTTCCTGGGCAAGAACTGGGTGTGGTGATGAGAGGGAACGCTTCCTTTGAACAAAGTCATCAGGGAGGTTTTATCAAAGGGGCTAACAGTAACCTATAAATTAAGAGCTGACGAATAAGAAGGAACCAGCTATGCAAAGGGATAAACGAGAAAGTATATACAAGGATCCTGAGGTGGAAAGCGTAACGGCATATTGGCAGAAAGACTGCCAACATGGCTTGGATAGAAAAGCTGAGGGAGAACTGGTATAAGGTGACGAGGAGTTAGGTAGGGGCCAAGTCAACTAGAATCTTGTAAATTGGGGAAAAGAGGTGCTTTTTATTCGAAGTGCTTTTGGAAAGGAGATACCTAGGTGGTTTTAAGCATGGAAATGACACGATCTGATTTATATTTTAAAAATTTCTCTCTGGTTGCTGTGTGGTTATGGATTGTAGCAGGGGAAATGGAAGGAGGGAGACGTTCAGAGGCAATTCTAATCATCTAAGTAAATGGTGATAGTGGTTTGCATTAGCATGATTGCAATGAAGATGGAATGAGGTGGATGGATTTGAGATATATATTGACGATTAAGCCCCCAGAGTCATTGATGGAGTAGAAAAGAAAAATCAAGGCTTGAGCTCTTGACCTGGGAGAGATGCCATTATCTAAGATTAGGGAGGTCTGGGGGAGGAAACAGTTAGGAGGGTAGAAGAAAATTAACTTTATATTTGAGCTACCTATTAGAGAGCTGGATGAAGAGGATAAACACGAAGTCAGATATCTGGTCTGGAGCTCAGGAGTGAGGTAAGGATTGAAAAGGTGAATCTGGGTGTCATGGCATATCTGCTGTGACAAGCCATAGGACAAGATTATTTCCTTAGAGAGATGATGTAGGTAAAGAAGAGGACCTAGAACTCTCCCGTGGGGGCCCTCCCACATATCTGAGATCAAGCTGAAAGGAGAATCCACCAGAGAAGACATAGAGAATGCCAGAGAGGTGTGAGGAAAACCCAGTGAACAGAGATTCAGAGAAGTGGGAGCTTCCAATGAAGTGGAACAGCTTCATTAAAAGATACTGAGTGAGGCGTCCGTGAGAGGAGCACCTTCAGAAGAGTCTTGGATTTGGCAACATGGAAGCTGTTCAGAAAGAATCTAAGGGGGTGAGGACATAGATACAAACACCATGAAGGGCTCTGTAGAGAATTTAGCAGGTAAAGGGAGGAGAGAGATAAGGCAGTGGCTGGAAAATGGTGTGGGGTCAAAGAAAGAGCTTGTATGTTTTGTTTAATATTACGCTGGGGGACAGCAAAGTGACAGGTATGGTGAAGGGAATGATCCAGTGGGACTGCAAGCCTGATGATGATTATAGAAGTGGGGCCAGTCTTCATGGTTCTACCACCCAAATGAAAGCCGGGCTGAATCCCCAGGAAAGGTTCAGGCTTGATACTTGTATTCTAAGACAAATCTTTTGGCTTCCGCAATAAAACATAAAATCTGAATAGAAGGGCTACAATTTGTTTTTTATAATTCCTAAAATCACAGAGCAGGGATATAAAGGAAGGTCTTTAACACTCGTATTGACAACTGTGTAGCTTCCTTTTCTGCTTCTCTACTTATTACTTGGAGCAACTCTTAATCAGACAGGAATCTAAACTCGTTAAAGCATTTTCAAAGCTTAATCCAGCTTAAGGGTGGAAGCACATTCCCTGTACCCTGGACCCTCTCCCACCATGCGGAATGTCTGAAAGTAAAACAACTTTATTTTCACAAACAAAGTAGCTCTAAGTTTGGAGAATGATTCAAGATGAACTTCCTTAGCTGAGGAAACAGACACCCTAAAAAGAAAACATCAATGAAATGAAAGGAAGAAGGAATATATTTTTAGAATAATTATTGAAAAACTTCTGACAAATTAAAAATATAGTTTAAATATGATGATTCCATCATGCAGATAAGAGGGAGATTTAGATCAAGGACTCTCCCATTGGGTTATTAGGACAATATATAAAAGGAAATATATTGTATGGGGACCAAAGGCTACCCAGAAAATTGTGCATTTCTGCTGCAGTTTAGACACAGTGAATAGGAAACTTTGCACTTTCTTGAAGCAGAACTAACAGGTTGAAATGGGTGTAAAGATAAGACACTGCTACAAAAAATGGATTCACTACATTGTATTTATTAAAAATAAACAGGTGAAAACAATGGATCAATAGTGACACAACTGTTTCCATGTCCATCTCTGATCTCTCTCCAACCTTCCACCACGACCATAATATCCCTCTTCTCAAACTTATGATCCGAATCCCATTTGCTAACCTCAGGCATTTATCCTCAGCAAGTTCCCAAAGACCAGTGTGTGGGGGTGGGGGTCATGTGTTAGATACAGATTTTAAAGAAAGCTTCAAATTTCTAATCTTGGGCAAGCAACTTCACCTTGAGCTAAGTAAATAACCTCTGCATTCATACCCAGTTTTAAAGATTTATCATTCTATGGTTTTTCAGTGGTGACCTTGTAGCTGTCAAGTTCATTGATTTAAAATGAACAGTTGAATAGGTTAAATAGGGGCTGGGGATTGAGGAGGGCACTTGTGGTGATGAGCACCGAGTGATGTATGGAAGTGTTGAATCACTGTATTGTACACCTGAAACTAGTATTACACTGTATGCTAACTAATGGGGATTTAAAGAAAAACTTTAAAAAATAAGATAAAATAAATAGTTGAATTCCATGTTAATGCATCATTGCCTTTAATTAGGAGGTTTTAGACATTTTAATAGGAGCTTTAGAATTAATTTGTTGTTTCAACTGAAAAGTTCAATAATGCCTAGGAAGGAAAGAAGACAAATTCGAAGACTCACATATAATTTATTTTTAAACTTGACAACACACAAATACTAACTTGAATTTTTAAAAATGAGCTTATTTCTTCTCCCTTAGCTTTTTTTTTTTTTTCCATTCATACACAGATAGACATCACTGGAAAATAAATAAAGGAAGGAAGGAGGAGGGAGGGAAGAAAGAAGGGAAGGAAGGAAGGAAGGAAGGAAGGAAGGAAGGAAGGAAGGATGAAGGGAAAAAGGAAAGAAAGTGGGAGGAAGCCTTTTATCATTAGTTATATAGAATATATTAGCTGTCCCAACAAATTGGAAATCCCAAAATTAGAGCCCCTTTAGCAAGTTGCTCTTTATAAAAATTATCAGTCGATATTCAGCAGGAGTTAACCTGAGATAAAACTAATACTATTTGTCACCTCAGCTTCAAGGACACTCAGTGTTTGCCTGGTCAACCACAGAATAACAAGCAGTGGCCGGGCCAAAGTCCCTGAAGTGAGAAACATCTGTATTAAATGCTTTCCCTATTGGCAGCCTAAAACTCCTTAAGTTCTGAGGGCCTTTCAGCCTTAGTATTTCTTCCTCTTTGCTTCTAAAAGATTACCTCCGTCAGAGGCCAGGAGAAAGGTCCAGCAACATCAACAAATATGTCACTTAAGAATTCACTTTACAACTTGTTAGTTTACTGGATATATAGCATTCCAGTAACTATTGCTATGCAGTAAGTTACCCCAAAACGTAGTGGCATCAAGCCATCATTTATTATGCTCGTGAGTTCTGTTGAACAAGAGTGTGTCCAGAGAACAGTGGGGACAGCCTGCCTCTGCTCCATGATATCCAGGCTTCGGTTGGAATAATCTGAAGGCTTGCTCGTGAGCTTGTGTGGAGGTTGATGCTGGCTGATGGCCATGAGTGTAGCTGGAGTTGTCAGCTCACATGTGGCCTCTGCTTTTGGCCTGAGTTCCAAAACATGGTTTCCAACATGGCGGTGGGGTTCCAAAGGTGAGTGTCTTGGGAAAAGAGGCGGGGGAGAGGATGAGAGAGAAAGAGAAAAAGAGAGACAGACAAACAGAGACAGAAAAAGAAATAAAGGGAAAGATAGAAAGGAAGGGAGAGCGAGAGGGGAAGGACAGAGGAAGCCAAGGATGAAGCCACATGTCTTTTATGATCTTGTCTAGGAAGTCACTCAACTTTGCTTGCAGGGCATTCTCTTCATTAGCAGGCAGTCACAAAACCCTGCCCATATTCTTCACCTCTCAATGGAGCAGTGTCAGTGCCACATTGTAAGTAGGGCACAATGGGATGAGATATATTTTTGGTCATCTTGGAAAAATACAATCTGCGAACATGGGCAACCTGTATTTGAACTAGTGAATGGGCTTGTTCCAGGTGCATCTAGATAGCTCTACTCCTCTCTTCCCAGTGTAGTGAAAGATGTTTCATTGTTCCCGTTTCTCAGGGACAAAGGGACAAATTCTTGTCATCAAAAGACCCTTAATCTGGATTTAGCACTTCACCTCTTACCTTTGAATTTTCTATGTGAAAAATCTGTCCTGAAATTATGGTAAACTTTAACAGATTGCTTGAACATTTAACTATACTGATTCAGGAACATCAAGAAGCAGTCGTGAAAATTAATACTTTCATCAAATGTTTCAGAGTATTTTTGTGACTTTATTCCGAGATATCCATATTATATTTTGCTGTATAAAATATATACTAATTTAGAGATATAAATAATTAGGGCTTTTTTTTTACACAGTTCTTAGGAAATCTGAGGATCAAATTTTTACTCATGTAAAATTAAATTTCAGAACATGGCAAAGAATGGTATCAGAATTTAATTAAGAGGATAATGTTATGGGTTGAAGAGTGTCCCCTCCAAAGAGATATATTGAAGTCTTTCCCTTAGGACCTCAGAATGTGACCCTATTTGGAAATATGGGTGTTGCAGTTATAATTAGTTAAAATGAGGCCATACTGGAACAGAGTGGGCCCAGTATGACTAGTGTCATTATAATAAGACAGACACAGAAGCATGGCCATGTGAAGAGCAGACATAATGGGGGGATGTCATGGTGGAGGCAGAGCTTGGAGTGATCCATCTACAAGCCAAGGAATGCTTGGAACGACCAGAAGCTGGAAGAAGCAAGAAAGGAATCTTCCTCAGAGGTTTTGGGGGAAGCATGACCCTGACAACACCTTGATCTTGAACTTCTAGACTCCAGGACTGTGTGACAATAAATTTCTACCCAGTCTGTGCACTCTGTTACAACAACTCTGGAATTCTAATACCGACAGAAAGTAAATCTCTGTTTGTTCTTCTAATGAAAAAGATCAATATATTTCCAGCTCCCTTGGGGTCTGGACTTTAGTTATTTCTTATATCTTAGGAAAATCATGATATTGTTATTTAATGCTCCCTACTTCTGTCATAGGCTTTTGTTACTTTCTCCCAGTGGAATGAATATTTAGGTCCTCTCAGCCACCATATTTGCATTTGAGGAATCAATACCAGTGCTTTTTCCTTCATGAAATCTTTCCCAATCTTTCCAACGGGAAGTAGTCCCTCTCTTCCCTAAATTTCCATAGCACCATGTCTGTGTCTTATGTGGCATTTTTTACTGTCTTCGTGTGCATACAGTTATTTATATTAGTGATGTCTTCCTTATTGGGGAAAGCACTGGGTGGGAGAGATAAGGCTTTTAGATCTTAGTATTTCCCATTGCACTTAACACGGTGCCTTGTCGTTAGTAAGTGTTGAGTAAACATGGACACACTGGCTGAAAAGTTTTATGAGATTGTAAGAGATGAAGTTGTCTGTTCTAGAGCAAAACTTGTAAGAATGTTTGGATCAGAAGATTATAATGCAGCCCTTTTCCACCAGAGTCCTTGCTTTACATGGCCTTGGGCACCGCTAACACTGGGCTCCATGTGAGTGGGGCCCCTAGATCTTTGAAATGAAGCATCCTCTTTTCCTATTCAGGCTTTTCATCAAAACAAGGTTATGTCTTTCACTACACACCCGGAAAGTATGAGGAGGCTGGCATAGCAGAATCCTGAAGCACATGGACTCTGGTGCATGTGGCTTGGGTTCCCCAGTGTCCCACTCAGATCCCTCTTCAAAGAGCCTACTACAGGTGGTAGAGCCCCCAACGTCTGCTGGGACTACTGCACTAGGCCATTCATGCTCAATGAGGGATTCTTCCAACTTTGACCCAAGACTCCTCATCCATCGGCCTGTTTGAGACTTTGTCAGTGGTCAGAGACTTTCCTACCCAGTGCTTCCTTCCTTCCCTTCTTTCATAGATATCACACTCATGTCTTGGTCTGGAGCTTTACCCTGCTCACTCCCCCTGCTTCTTCCCCCTTCATCTTTCACAGGTGTTTCTCTCAATAAACCTTATGCACATCTAATCTCACCCTGGTATTCCCCCACCTCCCCCGAGGATGCAGATCGATACAGGGTTAAATCCTGGCTCTTTTATTTATAACCTCAAGGTGTGACTTTGGGCAAATAGCTTTTATTTTTTTTATTTTATATATTTTTTTAAGGTTTTTTTTTTTTTAATTTTTTATTTATTTATTCGACAGAGAGAGAGACAGCCAGCGAGAGAGGGAACACAAGCAGGGGGAGTGGGAGAGGAAGAAGCAGGCTCCCAGTGGAGGAGCCTGATGCGGGGCTCAATCCCATAACGCCAGGATCACGCCCTGAGCCGAAGGCAGACGCTTAACGACTGAGCCACCCAGGCGCCCCAAATAGCTTTTATTTTTTACCTCTGTTTCCTCATTGCAAAAATAGAGAAAGAAGAGCGTCAACTTCCTACGACTGTTGTAAGGATTAAATCCTTCCCTGTGTGCCAAGCACTCAGGACAGTGCCCATATAGCAAGCATGTTGGGTTAGCTATCATGAACTCTTCAGGCCTGATGCTGAATAAATCAAGGTGTGATGAATGTTAGATGAATGTTAGATCCCCATTAGAAGCAAACACCATTGTTATTTCAATTATCAATGGAAAGTATTGCAGGCTCTGTGTTATGTAAATAACATTAATTCTTCACTCCCCTTGATGGGTATTGCAATGTTCTTAATCCCCAGGTTGCTGTGTGACTAGCATTCTGAAACTATTTTAGGATACTTTCCTGAGTTCCTAAGTGTTTCATTATTATGGAAAAAAAAACAACAACCTAGAAGAATTATGTTAGTTAAAGTCAAATTCTTGCTTCTGCCTGTATTCACTTGTTCTTCCTTACTCTTTGGTGAAAAAGAAGAATTGCCCTCGTCCTGTTTATGACAGTTGGGAAAAGCATGCCTCTACTTATTCTTCTTTCTCTAGACTAAACATTACCAGTTCTCCTCATGCTTTCTTTTTGATCTTCATTTCCAAACTATTTATCACTAGTGCTCTCTTTTCCTGAATGTTCTCCAGAGTTCCAAAAAGTTGAGCCACACACTGGAGAAACTTCTCCAAAGGGGTTTAAGTGACTGCAAATAGAAGCAACAAGAACTCTGTGCTGCCTTCCCCGAAAGGCCTGTGATTAATAAAATCCAGGGAAAGCACTTTCTTCCTTTAATTTATAACTTCACTCTATTGGGGGGGGGGGGAAGCAGTAGATTAATAAGGAATTAAGTGGAAGGGATTGTTTTTGTATCTGGTTACAGTTAATATAAAAGCAATTCAGTATGAAGAGTTCCCATTTTTAATTGCTACAAGACGCATGTGTTTATCATTTTTAAAAAGCTAATTTGAAAGGCTTACTATCAATTAATTCACATATCATTGGCTGATAACCACATAACTAAGAAAACTTGTCAAGGGCCAGAAGTTAAATTAAAATGGGCTCTAAAGTTTTCTTAAAAAAAAAAAAAAGCAACAATTAAAACTAGTATTCTGTTCTATAATGCATCTTTTTTTGGCAGTTAAACTATTTTATGGTGCCAACATAAAAGCCTTGATTAGAATGTTCTGTTTCGGATCCTGTTTTTAAGTAAGCATTCACTACCTTTCGTGTTGCTTAGTGGTCCTTATAAACGAGGCCTGGTTTTGCTCCTTCTCCATTTGCTGGAAGCGAAGGTAAGGCAGAGTTTCCACGGCCGCCAGAGTGCTGACCTGCAGGACGCCCAGCAGGACAATTACACATAGCCTGTGTAGACCTGGTTGGCAGTCTCAGCTGCCTGTGTTGGTCTTTGTGATTGGCTGTCTAGGCCACAAGCCACCAGGTTCACAACACAATGCCTGGCACTGTGTCAATCCTGCCAGTCGGTGGAGACAAATCCAGAAGCTTGAATTTCCTCTATAGAACTGTGCATGAAACAATGGGGTTTCTGAGAAATAGCCTCTAGGCATTTCACCCTTGTTTTTTGACCTTGGGATTATACAGAGATACTGCCCAATGGACTAAGCTCAGCGAGCCAGGCCTTGTTCAGATTCAAAAGCTTTGCCTTATCTCTCAATAAACTAAATGGAAGACACCACTCAACGAGGGAAATCAGAGATTTGGAACACCCTGGTCGATGACAACAACAAGAGGGTAGCAGGGGACAGGAAGGCTACAAGACAATGAGTCTTAAGGCTCTAAAACTAACAGGGCTGTGCTTTTAAAAGCTTGTCATCTGAAACCAACAGGGGATCGAGAAAGAAAATGAGTTTGGCATTCTGAGGCCCTAGTGTTAAAAGAAAAAAAAAAAACCCTAAAAGGTACACATGCTCAGAGAAAAACAACAGAAACTAAGACTAAAATAAAATGTAATTACAAATCACTTCAATTCCCCCACCACGAATCCCCCAGCTGTCCCAGATTCTCTCATCAAAGGAGGTTCTGGAAGACAGTCAAGAAATCAGAGTTGTAAACACCAAGGAAAGAATCAGGTCTCCTTGGTTAAATTTAGGTCTCTTGGTCCAACGTGGTTTCTCGTATTTAAAAATCATGCTGAAGTCACTTTGGAATGTCTACGACCAACCGGTTTTCCCAATTAGGAACAAAGCAAGGAATGGGAGAGCCGATGCAAAATAACAAAAGTCATCACCAAGGTAGCCTGAGAATCACTGGAGTTTAAAAGAAGCTATGAAATCATCCCTTCCTTTCAGACAATGGACTGGAATACCTCCTTGATACAGAGGGTCAGTGGAATGGCCAGACAGCAGTCAGAACACACTGCCTCTGTTGGGGCTCTGCTGTGGGGTCACCCCACTGGCCATTGGTCAACCTAGTCAAGGCTGACTCCCGTCAGCTGTCTATCTCTGGTCCTATCAACCTGATGATGAGACCACATGGCTCTAAGTCAGGTGACCGACGGCTGAGGACTTCTTTGAAAGGACATTGGGTGTTCTGGGTTCTTGAAGATTTCATAAAAGTGGGAAATAGATCCAGTAGGCACCTTAGTAACTATTCTCAGTATGTCTCACCTCTTCCCGTCTAATGACCAAGAAGCTACCGAGTAGTTTGTCTTCTTTGCCTTCACTTTCTTACCTTCATTCCCTATCATCCTAATACCTGAAATCCTCTGACTTCTGAACTCATCTTCTTTCTTTTAACTGTAATTGAAATTACCTCTCAGCTTCAATATCCGTTTATCATTTTCTCCTCAACTTGCTGCTGCCTTTACAACCACCGATTGAGCGTTTCCACCAGCAAAGCCCCGTACCTTGGCTTCTCTGACTGCATTATTCAGGGGTGGGGAATGGACAGCAAGCTGTAGGGAACGTCTTGGCATCAACGGACCTGGATGTGAATCCAGACTCTCCCCACTACGCAACATCTACCTAGCATTGTGCATGTGAATTCTACTCAGTTCAAGAAATTTATTTCTGTGTTCCTGCTGTATTTGTGATGACTGTGTAATGGGGAGAATTCCAGACAGCACCAGGTGTTGGATTTAGATGGGTGAGGAAATAAATGTGGAAATAGCCAAACCTTACTTCTCATACCCAGTTAGATGCCAAGATCTACTGATTCCAGCTCGGCAGTGTCTCCCACATTCATTCCTCTTCCTCTCTGGTACCCTGGTGGAACCCCTCACGACCTATGACCTAGCTTAGTGGTTAGCAAACTGAGCGCTGAGCAGCTCTTGGAAAATTCCAGGGAGACCCTCAGGGACTTCTGTGGGTGGGAAAGCAAGAAAGCAGTGTGTCTCCTCGTGAGGTCCATTCCTGCCTCTTCAATTTTAAGAAAGTCAGTTCCATTTTTATGGTTTACATCTTTTTATTCAAGGAAATATTTTCTATTTTATTTTTTAAAAACCCACTGGCCCACATATTGATGTTGTCCCATAACTGGACTCTCTATCTTTATAGTCCTCTCTTACAATCTACTTTATAGTCAGCTTTCAGGTTATTTCCAAAAAAGCACACTTCTGCTCATGCCATTTTCTTTCTTTCTTTTTTTTTTTTTTAAGATTTTTATTTATTTATTTGAGAGAGAGAGGGAGACAGCCAGTGAGAGAGGGAACACAAGCAGGGGGAGTGGGAGAGGAAGAAGCAGGCTCCCAGCAGAGGAGCCTGATGCGGGTTTCGATCCCAGAACGCTGGGATCACGCCCCGAGCCGAAGGCAGACGCTTAATGACTGAGCCTCCCAGGCGCTCCATGCTCATGCCATTTTCTATCACCTGGAAATGCACTACTAGATATGGTAGCCATCAGCCAAAAATGACTATTTAAATTAATTTAAACTAAATTAAAAATGTAGTTCCTCTGCTGCATCAGCCATATTTCATTCTCCATCCCCACACATACCTAGTGGCCGCCATATTGCACAGCTCATGCTTGGAACATTTCCATTCTTGTAGACATTTCTGTTGGACAGAGCTCGTCTAGATCACTATATAAAATCTTCGGACCTTGACTTAGCACTTAAATCTATCCTTTCGAAGCCAGTCTGCGGCTGTTTTCCTTGATGTAGTGCTCCTATTAGTCTGAACTATTACCAAACATACATGTTCACTTCCTGTCTTCATGGTCCAGCCTACCCAGTTCCACTTAGATTTCCTTCGCTCAATCACTGGATGCTTAAATCCTACTCCCCACTTAGGAACTCTCCTCCCTGAAGTCCTTGTAAGTTCCCTGACTCAAAGTAATTTGCACTTCCTGGGAACTCTCATAGGATTTTAAATGATGCACTCTACTCTCATCTTTCACCATTTCTTCTAGAATTACAACTATTTGTGCATATGCATCAGCTCTTGAGTTGGTAGGTGTCTTCCAGAAGCTGATTCTGAGACAAGGATTCAAATATAAGTAGTTGAGTTGAGAGGAGCTTCCAGAAATCACCAGTAGGGGAGAAGCAAATCAATAAAGAATACATTAGCAATTCAGATACTACTGTGGACAACCGGAGCTCTGCCCCATGGGGAGACAATGTCAAACAACCGTCCTTGGTCAAAGAAGTTGGGGTATTTATTCGCCAATGCCTCTTCTGTTTTTTAATTTGAGGGCTGCTTTCAAGGAACATAATTCTTGGGTACTTCCAGCTTGTCCAACATTCAGGCCAAACACACTTGACCAGAAAAGAAAAATCGCTCAGAGAGCTGGGAGGCTCCGTATGAAGGCTTCTTGCGTAGCAGTGGATGCCGAGGCGTCCGGGCTGCCCCCGCCGTCGCACCCACAACCTGGAAGGTAGGTCCTTGGGGGCTGAGGCCATTGGAGTCAGTGACGGGTGCCTCCCTCAGTCACCTAACATAAGCGGTCGATAAACAGTTATCCTGAGGGTCTTAGGCGCTAGAGAAGCCTTCTTAGCGGGATCAGATGGTTTGGATACCTGAAGCCACTCACTCTTCCCCCAGGTAGTCTCTGGACAGACTGACGCGCAGGGGGTTCTGTTGGCTTTCACATCAGTCCTTACGGACCAAATACTGTATAGGCGTGGGAATTTGCTGAGGCAAACTGGAAGGGAGCTCGGGGATTGTTTCAGAAGCTGCCCTGAGCAAAGGAGGTTGAATCCGGAGAGGAAGGCTCAGTGGAACATCTGTAGTACTTGCCTTTAACCCTGATTTCATCAGTGACTGGGCAGGGTCCATCTTCCGTGGCAGTCAGGAGATGGAATTGCGTGAGAGTCGGGAATCTAGGAAGAGTGCGTGTGTGCGTGTATGATGTGTTTGTGTAAGCGTATGTAAGTGGGATGTGGTGTGTGTATGTACGGTGTCTATGTGGTTGTGTGTGTGTATGTGGGATGTGGTGTGCATGTGTGATGTGTTTTGTGTGGTGTATGTATGTATGGTGTGTATGTGGTTGTGTGCGTGATGTGTTTGTGTATATGGTGTGTGTATATATGCGGGATGTGGTGTGTGTGTGTGGTGTGTGTGTGGTTGTGTGTGTGTGGTGTGTGTGTGGTTGTGTGTGTGTGATGTGTTTGGGTGTATGGTGTGTGTATATATGCGGGATGTGGTGTGTGTGGTGTGTGTGGTTGTGTGTGTGTGGTGTGTGTGTGGTTGTGTGTGTGTGATGTGTTTGGGTGTATGGTGTGTGTATATATGCGGGATGTGGTGTGTGTTTATGGTGTGTATGTGGTTGTGTGTGTGTGATGTGTTTGGGTGTATGGTGTGTGTATATATGCAGGATGTGGTGTGTGTGTGTGGTATGTATGTGGTGTGTGTGTGTGGTGTGTGTGTGGTTTTGTGTGTGATGTGTTTGGGTGTATGGTGTGTGTATATATGTGGGATGTGGTGTGTGTGTGTGGTGTGTGTGTGGTTGTGTGTGTGTGATGTGTTTGTGTGTATGGTGTGTGTATATATGCAGGATGTGGTGTGTGTGTGGTGTGTGTGTGGTTGTGTGTGTGATGTGTTTGGGTGTATGGTGTGTGTATATATGTGGGATGTGGTGTGTGTATGTGGTGTGTGTGTGGTTGTGTGTGTGTGATGTGTTTGTGTGTATGGTGTGTGTATATATGTGGGATGTGGTGTGTGTGTGTGTGGTGTGTGTGTGGTTGTGTGTGTGATGTGTTTGGGTGTATGGTGTGTGTATATATGTGGGATATGGTGTGTGTGTGGTATGTGTGTGGTTGTGTGTGCATGATGTGTTTGTGTGTGTGCACGTGGGAGGTGGTGTGTGTGATGCGTGCGTGTGCTCACACATAATGGCACGTGTTGCGTCCCGGGAGCGTGGCTGAGCAGCCTGACCACCTGCGCTGCACTGGCCCCTGCGGCGGGGCTGCCACAATACAGGCACCCCCGTGCCCGTGTTCCCTTTGCCCGGGCTTGAGAAACCACGCAGAGCACGGAGCTCCTGTGTCAGCAGGGCTCACGGAGTTCCTTCTCACACACCGCAGAGGGCCGAACAGTGCCCTTAAGCCAACAGGGTGCATGGCCCTGATCTTCCTGCTGTCATTTGCCATTTCTGCAAATTAAACATTTAAACAACAGGAATGAACTTTCAGTCTCCATCTTCATTTATTATAGCTCAACTCCTACCAATTCTGTCCACTTTCATGGATTCATCCTGTCCATTCACTTCTTTCCATTTTAATGGACATGTAGCTTCCAGGACGACCGATGCCCGTAACCAGATCTTTGGAAACAGAAGGCACGGCTGCGATTTCTCAGAACGATGATAGAAAACAGGGGCCAGGGTCTAGCCCCAGGCTCGCCCGGGGCAGGAGGGGGCACACACAGAGGCAGGGCTGCTGACAGCCGAGGTTTCAGGAGGAAAACCAGAAACCCTATGAGACGGCTCTCTTCCATGTCCAAGGGCATCTCGAGTGATGGAAGACTCACAGATGATGTCAGGGGCCCACCTTCGGCAGTCAGGTGTCCCCCAAGACGAGGGCAAAATTGCAACAAGAAGAACAATGTATAAAAGGCCAGGCAAGGTGAGCTTGGTATCCTGGGTCCCAGTCACCAGCCTAATTCACCTGGTGAGAGGTGGGACTAGACAGATGGCCAAGCAGAAGCTAGAACAGATGTCAAAGTGTCAAAGTCACACAGATGTGACTCCATGTGTAACCTCGCGGTAGAATCATAGCCCGTAGACCAGGATTTCCAGAATGCTTGTCCTTCTAGTCCCAGCTTGATGCTCAGCTGGGGAAGTTACGCCACCTCCCTTGGGCCTCAGAATCCTCAACTTTAAGATGAAGCTGGTAAAAGTGCTCAGCTCGAGGCCTGCGTGAAGAGGAAAGGAGAGACCAGATCGTAAATACCTGGGAGGGCGGCTAGCACTGTGGACGCGCGATCTCATCCGTGCTTCCCCATCCCAGGCCACATTTGCAGTAAGGGCTTTAATGCTGTAACAGGAATCAGGGTTGTCGTTCACTCACCAAACCTTGAATGACACACTAGATTTGTAGGTCGGGGGTTTGTAGTTGCTTAGACAATTCCAAGTTGGTCTGGGAACCAGCATGAGCTGAGCCTGCTGGTGTGGGCATCAGTGGGGCCCGGGTTTGGGGAGGGGAAGGCAGTAACGGGTATAGGATTGGGGTCTCATAGACTTTCCCCCAAAATTGGTGAAGTAAAACTGGGAATAGGGCAGCACAAAATATAGGAATTGTGAAAATGGTCAGCCCAGAATAATGTGAGAGACCCTCGACCACACCATCTCCGAATACTCCTTGCCAGCCCATGGCTCTGGTTACTCCTGCCTGGGATTCTATCTGCTGCGTTTCCTAATTAGGCGACCAAGAATGGAGCCTCCTCTCGGGATGATGACTATGAAAATGCATCTTTTAGCAGGAAGCAGAGATTCAGGGGTGCTGGCGTGGGTAGAAGGCTTCCCTCGGTTCTATCCCTTTATCGCCATGTTGGGACGGCCCATGAAACAAACAGGTTTCCAGCTTATAAATAAAATCCCTTGAATTTCCGTGTTTATGATAGAGCTCTTTATCACTTGGTCAGTGTCGCACATGTGGTCTAGCAAACCTTCCCCTAATACCTCCTCATAATTATAAGCGCGGACAACAGATCCTTCTAGTAACACCACCACGTTTAGCTTTCCCCCGTTCTGCCGCTGTCCTTATTTGAACTCAGAAGCAGCAGGGGGAAACGCCAAACTTACCCCCCACCAGAGCCAATCTTGGCACATCATTAGAATCCGAGAGGCCTCTTTGGGCTGGTCTAATGAAAGGTGATAGACATAGGCCTGGCCTTACCAAACCACAGGGTAGAAAATTTGGTTAGGGTTGTAAAGCAAAAAGGACAAGAATGTGAGGGAAGGGGTCCAGCAGGGAAAAGAGAAGAGCCATGCCCTTGGAGAAACTATTTACCCCCAGGTGGTCAGTGTTGGGCCAGTTCGTTAGCACCCCCTGTTAGGCCAAAAAATTCCACATCTGATGGAATGATGTTGCAAGACCCCTTGCTGAAAAATTACCAGAAAAGGACACAGCTCAGGGAGCTGAGTGGAAGTCAAGATGTGCAGACAGAGACGAGGCTGGCCGGCCCTTGAGGACATTCTAATATCTGTACATGGTGGGGGAAGGCTGTGGAATATGCTACTTTCTTATAGAAAAGGGCAGACACCCGAATTGACTGAAGCCTTGCAGTGGGGCCCCTGCTCTGCCTGTCCCTTCCAAATCTCCACCAGCTGCCTTCACCCCAGAAGGGCCATCATACTGGACTGCATCCAG
The DNA here is from genome assembly GCF_023065955.2 of Ursus arctos. Classification (NCBI taxonomy): domain Eukaryota; kingdom Metazoa; phylum Chordata; class Mammalia; order Carnivora; family Ursidae; genus Ursus; species Ursus arctos. The sequence goes on from NW_026622997.1 coordinate 15,591,247, forward strand.
TGACTCCATCCCTTGGAAACAGGCTCCCTTGAAAAAGTTCTACCTTCCTCCAAGATTCTGAGCCCTACCGTAATCCATTCCAGATTCAACGATTGCAAAAAAGAAAAGGCTCAAAGACAAGGTGCCCAAGCGCTCTTGCCCATGTGGGGGCCTATCCACAGCACAGGTTTAAGCTTGAGGAGCAAATGGTTTGTGAGAAGAAAGTCATCCCAGAGAGAGGCACACAGACTTGGGCCGCAGAATGGGCTCTTCCATCATTTTTGGAGGGGTGGGAAGACAGGAGGCTCCATCAGCCCTTCAGAGAATTGAAAAGAAAATGAACCCTAAGAAGTAGCCCAGGCATGGGGGGTGGCAGCTGTAGGGACACAGGACGTTAACCTTAGCTCGGCAGAGTCCACTCACTGAGCTGGCGGCCACAGGGGCCATGGGATGAAGTGGCAGCCCTCGGCGGGGAGCGCTAAGGGCCATCCCAGCGGGGACCGGAATCTTCGCCGCCAGCATCAGTCACCTGGGCACCCAGCCAAGCAGCCTCTAGTGGCTGTGTCAGGGCCACAATTCAGATCTGCAGCGCGGTCTGGGGAGCCAAGAGGGTTTCTTAGGAGCGTCTGTATGAAACTCCCTGGGAATTTCCAGAGTGCGCTGGGAGGGAGCGGAGATGTCCTGAGGCTGTGTAGTCTGCAATTTGTGGTCAAGTCAAAGAGGACAGTGTTTGCCATTACCGGTGCGTTAGCGTAAAGCGTGCCCCATGTACATCCCGTGAGCACCAAATGGTGAGACGCTGCTGTAAATGATGCCGATACATTAGTCTCCTCATTTGCAGGCACAGGATGGGAAGGGACATTATTCTCCTGACTTTACTGTACATGGTGTTTGGTTTGCTTTGGTTCGGTTTGGTTGTAATCCCCAGCCCAAGATAGGGTTTGTGTTGGTCCCACGTTCCTTTCTCCGTCAGTTCTCTTTGTGATTGATCAGCAGGATGGAAAGTCGGCTGGAGGCAGGGTTACAGGACACCCTCAAAGAGTCCACTCTTGAGAACTCCATTCTCCCCCAGCCTGGCCCCCTCTGATTTATACTTCACCGGGCTGCAGATTCCCGACCTCACAGTGTAACGCTCTAATCAGATAAACTGACCACAAAACCTTCTTTATTCTCACGACCACTGCTCCCTTCGAGCCCAGCTGTATTTGAGCTACTTCGGGGTAGGGGCCAGCCTTCAGGAGTGACATACAGACTGGCAGGCTGTCATGGTAAATGCAGGCTGCCAACCCTCTCCAGTTACTAGGAATGATTATGGGTACAGCATGCTTTGAATGTTGGAAAAAGGGAGACTTAAAATGTATTTGGCTCAGGCAATTCATTTTAAGGGATTTGGTTCCAAATTTCCTGCAATCATAATCATGGCCCATTTTCACAGTCACTAGACTCTCAAATCCTGTGTATACAAAATAAAGAACCATAAAAAGGGGAAACTTGAACAATTGTAAGTTACAGTGGTGGTACAAATGTGATTTGGGACAGCGTGAAACCGTATCAGAAGCTAACTGCAGCATAGAGACTGCTTTTCTATGTGTCTAGATATGACAGAGATTAGATACAGCATTGTTCAGAAATCATACACTTGCAGATCCCTTCTCTTTTTACGGGATTAAAGAGAATATAACCTGCTCTGCTACATTCAAAGCGGGGGGGGGGGGGGCGGTGGAGGGGGGAGAGATTTTCTGATCTTTTGTTTGCACATCCAGTCCCAGGGCAGCGTTGCATAGCAAAATAAGCTTCCTTGTTTTTTAGAATGTGTTTGCAGAATGTCCTGTAATAAAGCTTCCTTATGTATGCTAGCGTACTGGTTCTAAAGGCTTCTCCCGTTTTTTTGTTTTTTTGTTTTTTGTTTGTTTTTGCCAAGTTTACCTCCTGCAAGGGACAGTGAAAAATTAGGGGCTGGCTCCTCCTGGTGGCTTTGTTGGAAAACTACACCCGCTTGCCTGAGGCCCTCGGTCAACAGATGGAGCGCCCTCTAGTGCACAGAAACGCAAAACTACAGAAAAAGGCGATCAATTATGCTCTTCCTACAAGCCAGGCGTTATGCTAAGGGCTGTGTATTGTTGCCTTGGTTGTCGATTGCTGTGGCTTAAAACACGAATCGTTTATCATCTCTCGTGGGTTTCTGTGAGCCAGGAAGCAGGAACAGCTCAGCTGGATGGTTCTGAGTGAGGTTGCAGTCAGATGGCGGAGGCATCGCAGAGCCTCATTCGCTTACGTGTCTGGTGGCTGAGCTGGTCATTCTGGAAGAGCTGGGGTAAGAACGCCTCGCACGTCTCCCTGTCTCTGCGTAGCCCCTCTGGGGTATTCTCCAGCATGGCCAGACCAGTTTCAGGCTGGCTCGGGGCTTCCAAGGTGGTGTCCCCCAAAGGAGAGCCGGGAGGAAGCTGTATTGCTTTCTCTGACCGGGCCTCAGAAGTCATGCAGCGTCACTTACGCTGTGTTCCGTTGGAAGAGGCAGCTACCCTTGCACCAATAGAGCATCTCTATGATTCCATTTTATCTCCACTATGGCTTGTTTTTCCGTATCTCCTTTATGGCTTTCTAATGATTGCCCTAGGTTTGATAATACGTGTATATCTTTCATTAGTCACATTCTACCTTTAAATAAGACAGCACTTCCGGAGCAGCTTAAGGGTCTCACAACTTACAACTTCTACTCCCAAGTCCCTTTCCCCATCCTTTGTGCTATCGTTTTCTTAAATTTTGATGTAAATAGTCTCTAAGCCCACACCTGATAACTTTTTTTGTTTTAATCATTGAATGATCTTTTAGAACAATTATCAATTTTAAAATGTTCTTTATATTTACTTTCTTTATTTCCTCCCGGAAAACAAAACCATTACGATAGCTACATCTGTATCATCTATGTTGGGTATGTATATGAATACACACACGCACACACAGACACATGCATGTGTGTGTGTGTGTGTGCGTGTGCGTGTGCGTGTGTGTATGCACATATACAGTCCCCAACTATGATAGTTTGACTTAGGACTTTTCAACTTTATGATGGTGTGAAAGTGATACGCATTCAATAGAAGCCATACTTAGAATTTTGAACTTTGACCTTTTCCTAGGTTAGCAACGGGCAGTGTGATCTTCTCCCGTGATGCTGGGCAGTGGCCGCAGCTCCCAGGCTGGATGACGAGGGTAACCAAGCAATACACTGACGACCATTCAGTACAGTGTTCAATCAATTACATGAGAGAGTCAGCACTTTATTATCAAGTAGGCTTTGTGTTAGATGCTTCTGCCCACCTATAGGCTCATGTAAGTGTTCTGAGCATGTTTGAGGTAGGCTAGGCTGGACTATGATGTTAGGGGGTTAGGCGCATTAAATACATTATCAATTTATGATACTTTCAATTTGTGATGGGTTTATTGGGACCTAACCCCATTGTAAGTCGCGGAGGATCTGGGGTGAGAGAAAGAGAGAGAGAAAGGAGGAGGATTTATTATGAGGAATTGGGTCACTTGGTTACAGATGCTGAGAAGTCCCATAATCTGCTGTCTGCAAGCTGGATACCCAGGAAAGCCCTTGGTGTAATTCCAGTCTGAATCTGAAGGCCAGAGAACCAGGGAGCCAGTGGCGCATGTCCCAGTTCAAGGGCAGGAGAAGACTAATGTCCCAGCTCAAGCATGCAGGCAGGAAGCAAAAGGGGAACACTTCTTCTTCCGTGGCCTTGTGTCCTATCCAGGCCCTCAACAGACTGAATGCTGACCACCCACACTGGGGAAGACAGTCTACTGAACCCACTGATTCAAATGCTAATCTCATCCAGAAATACCCTCCACATACACGCCCAGAAATAATGCTGAATCTGGCACCCTTTGGCTCAGTCAGTTTAACACATGAAATTAACCATCACTCCTTATTCTTCAGTATTTCTATAATCTTCATTTCTTTGTGTACAACTATGTTTCCCGTATTATTGTCCTTCCGCTAACGTACGTCTTTAACTTTTCTTTTAGCACAGGTGTGCTGGCAATGAATTCTCTAAGCTTTTGTTGTTCAAAACAATATTTGGCTTCATTTTTGAAAGACACAGAATTCTGGGTTGATAGGTTATTTTTCTTCCGGTACTTTGAAGATGTCACTTCATTGTCTTCTGGGTTGTGTAGATTGTAATGAGAAATCTGTGTCATTTTATTTGGACTGGCTTCAAGATATTCTCTTTATCTTTGGTTTCCAGCAGCTTGAGTATTATTTATCTAGGTGGATTCTTTTTTCTCACACGTGCTGTGCGGGCTTCCCTGTACATTTTGGATATGAATATTGAAGTCTTTCATTACTTTGTTATCCCTACAAATACTTTGCCTCCTCTGTTCTCCACCTTGTATGGCATCTGGTTTCTCGTCCCCTCATGCTTTGCCCCAGGGGTGACAGTTCTTGTATTCTTAGGAAGGCCTGTCTTTCTTTAAATGTCAGACTTCTTGGCTGTTCTGCAACCTTGCTTCTCTGATGGATTCGAAAAGAGTTGTAATCTTACAGATTATCTAGCATTTTCTTGCCTTTAGGGTAGAAGTTATGTTTTCCCTCCAGTTTTCTATATTTTAAGAATCAGTGGAACTTACCATCATTTTTAATTTTGCTATAATTTAAAATTTAGATAAAAGTTGGAAAAAATGACAAGAGAAACTCCCATATAAATTTACCCAGATTTGTAAATTATTTATATTTGCTTTCTAATCCTCTCTGTCTTTCTGCCTTTCTCTCCTTATAAATCTATATCTATCTACGTCCATATTTATGTATCTTGTAAATTATTTGAGAATTGGTTGGAGTCATTTTATCTTTTACCTTAAATATTTTAGCGATTGTTTTTGTGAGGACTTTTCCTCATAAACAATAGTATATTTATCAAAATCAGGAAGCTTAACATTAGGAGTGTACGTCAACATAGCCTATATCTAAATTTTTCCAATCTTCTCAATAATCTTCTTTTTAGTTACTTACTGTTTGGTCCAGAATCTAATCACACACTTGGCTGTTATACACCACTTTAGTTTCCTTTAATCTGGAAAATTTACTCTGTCTTTCTGGACTTTGACGTATTTGAAGACTAAAGGCAAGTTTTTATATAGAGTCTCTTTCAAAGAGGTTTGTCTCATGATTGGATCCAGGTTATGAGGCTTTGGCAGGAAGGTCACAGAAATGGTTTTGTGTTGTTCTCAGTGTGCTATGCCGGAAGGCACGTGATGATAGTTTGTCCTAATATTGGTGACTTTAGCATAATCGCTTGGAGAAGGGGGTGTTTGCCAGGTTTCTCACTGTAAAGCTACTATTTTTCTGCTTTGTAACTAATAAATTATCTGTGGAAAGATATTTGGAGGGTACAAACAGATATATTATTCCTCATAATTTTTTTCACTTCCACTTTAAGCATCCATTGTTGATTTTTTTTTATTTTAGAGAGAGAGAGCTCATGCATTCATGAGCAGGGAGGAAGAGGGGTAGAGGAAGAGGGAGAGAGAAAATCTTAAGCAGGCTCCACACTCCGTGGGGAGCCCAATGCAGGGTTCAATCTCAGCACGCTGAGATCATGACCTGAGCCTAAATCAAGAGTCAGACAATCAGCTGACTGAACCACCCAGGGACCTACCATTGTTGATTTTCTTTTTTTTTCTTTTTTTTTTTTTTTAAAGATTTTATTTATTTATTCGACAGAGATAGAGACAGCCAGCGAGAGAGGGAACACAAGCAGGGGGAGTGGGAGAGGAAGAAGCAGGCTCCCAGCAGAAGAGCCTGACGTGGGGCTCGATCCCATAATGCCGGGATCACGCCCTGAGCCCATAATGCCGGGATCACGCCCTGAGCCGAAGGCAGACGCTTAACTGCTGTGCCACCCAGGTGCCCCCCATTGTTGATCTTCTAAATCCATTCTATCTTCATTGACATTGTATTTTTAGGAAGTGAGTTCTTGGGGCACCTGGGGGTTCGGGGGGTATGTGCAAAAGTGTAGTCAGAGAGGGCACGATCACGGATGGAGGTCAATAGATATCTGTTCAGCCCATGATCGTGGGCAGGGAAGGGGACTTGTGAGGTATGGTGTTCTAGACCTTCTATAGTTATCAGGGCTTTTCTGGTCTGGCAGTTGGAACGTTCCAGTCATTGCAAAATGTCTTCATCAATGCCTCAAGAAAGTGCTATAAGAAATAAACACAATGGGTTTCAGTTACAGCATGAATTAAGCAGTCTTGTCTATGTCTGGTTTTAACTGTTGGGCTCTATAGTTGAGCAAGAGGACTCTCTGACACTAGAAAATACGTATCTATGCCTGTGTATGTGCGAGCATAGACATGCATGTATATGTACATATTTATCTATCAATTATATATCTATATAGTATTTCTATAATCTTCATTTCTTTGTGTAGAAATATCTATCAAATAATTGATAGATAAATACACACATGCATATAGAGACAGACACATATATCAATAATTATTTTTATATCTACCTATTTATACTGGTATTTTCTATTGCAAGCAAACACTACGATGTACATTGCCATTTGACCCATTTCCATATGGAACTCCTTCTCAATGGTGAGAAACCTGGCTCTCGCTCTTTAGAGATCATACCTATATTTCTATCTTTATATATAGATATCATATGATACATAAATATTTTTATTAAGTCTAGAATACACAGAAAGACTTCTCAGAATTGCCAGCCCTTACCTCTGTAGAAAGCAATCCTACTTACTGGAGCTCAGCATCTCTGTATAGTATTTACGTAAAATTTACACATGTTAAAGTACATAAACCTTAATTGTTTGATTTAGTGAGCTTTAAAAATGTACATACTTCTAATATAACCCTAAAATTTAAACTTTTCTTTGAAGACCACCTAGGTTAGTCTCCACATGCAACTCAAACATTCTTCTATTACAAAACTTACTGCAATTCTTTCTCTGTAGATTATGTTCAGTAGATGATGAGCTCATTAAAGAAAGAGACCACGCCTCTTCATTTTTGAATACCCAGTTTCAAACAATGTCTAGCATATAAGTAAATAAGTAAAATGTCATTGCAACAAAGAGTCTGCAGCTTTCAATGAGGGGGTTGTATAATTTTAAAGCTAAGACCTGCTTATTATTTCTACTGAATCACCAGCTAAGGACATTATGATAAGAATTGTCAAGACATAAGAAGGGGGAAAAAAGGCAGCAGTTGGAATGTTAATAAATCATTGGTTTCTTCTAACTCTTTACAAAGCCATAATACTCTTTTAAACATTCATCTAGTCTTTGAAATTGGTGGGTGGTATGAATTACTACCACTATTATTTATACTATTAAGACCTTCAGTTTTAGCAAGATATTTAAAGGTAAATATAGGTTACCTGTCCAAAACTTAATGGAGAAGAACATTTTTGTAGTTCCTGGTTGATATTCTGACACCTAAGATTTATTATTTTCAGTCGTCTCAAAGCAGTGGGTAATCAAATTTGTTGACAGACAGATATTACTATAATACCACTAATGGGCTTGGCAAAGGGAGAGGCTACATGAGTTGAAATTTGATTATACAGTTGCTTCAGAGTCATGTCTGGAGCTGTTCTTCTTTTTCTTAAAAAAAAAAAATATATATATATATATATATATATACTCGTTTGAATATATTAAACTAAGTAAATATTTCTAATTCCTATGAGAAATTATGGCAGAGTAGTTTTGTGGCGGGAACCCTGGAAAGATACCAGAACACTTGGATTCCGGCTATGGATCATCCACTTGTCAACTTGAAGTCCTCTGTAAGTCGTAATACTTTAAAATATATGATGACAGTAAAGCCACTTCATAAAGTTATCATGAAGGCTAACGAAGATGATACTGATGCTGACGCTGCTGGTAGATTACATTTATCGGGATCTTATCATGTGCTGGGCACTCCTGTTTATTTTTCATTTAATCCTCACAAAACCCCATGAAGTTTAGTATTATACTTTTTGAAAGATGAGAAAACCAGAGTTTAGGAAATTAGGTGACTTGTTCAAGGTCACACATTTCATAAAATGGTAGAGCAACACTTCAAATCCAGGTGTCACCAATGCCAAAGTACAATTGCAGTTGTTCTTTATCCTAAACATATGCAAAGAATATCAGAATTTCTGACGAATATTAAATAATCCCATTGTGCTGGTTCCTTTCACTTTTCCTTCTACGCTCTCTGGGGCATCTCAAGCATGCTAACAAATTTCACAACCATCTCAAACATATTATGCATCAAGTCTGTGTGTCCAACTCAAACTGCCTTTCTGTAAACTCAATAATTATACATCCAACTTCCTCGAATGTTCTGTAAGCATCTCAAATTCAATATAGCCTTAACCAAACTCATTATTTCCATGTTAAATGTGTTCTATCCATGGTCCCTGTATCAGTCAGCAGTTTTCTGGTAGTTCCCTTATCTCCTTCAAGTCTTCATGGCTTATTGCTATGCTATTTATACTCTCTATCATGACGGATCCAATCTTTCTGCTCATTAAAAATTCAGCTTGAGAAATCTCTTCCCCTTTGGATCTTTGTAATATCATATAAGTAGCATCACCTCTATTCAGCTTTCATACTTTGTATATATATCTATTCTTATATTTTATGATTCTATATTTTAGTAATAAGTAAACCTTTTTTTCCCCACTGCACAAACACAGTCCATTAGAAGTTTTTGGATGATGGAAGTGTTCTACATGTGTTCTAGTAACTACTGTGATGGACAATGTAGCACTAGACTCTAAGGTCCATAACAACAGAGACTATATCTTTATTCATTTTTATATATCCAATATCTAGGACATGGGAGATCCTCAATAAATATGTAGGAAATCAATCAATCAGTCAATGAATAAATAAAATATTTCACAGTGGCTGTGAAAGGAGAAATATGCTTACCATAAACACTAGGGAACTGCTACATGGAGGTACTGGGGAAACTGATTAATAAACTGTGACTTCTCAGTGAATGAAAAGTTAATGCAAATAGGTTTCCAGTAATGGAGAAATAGCTTCCATCAAGTCAACCCACTCTCAGATAACAAATATAACTCTATTTGAAATATAAAATACAATAATCCAAAGGCACTCCAGAAGAACTAAAAGAAACTGAAAGGACATCTACATTGGAAAGAAGTAAATAGTGCAGGATAATTTTCTTGTTTTTAGATAGCTTTTTATTTGACGCTAGGCTCTAGCTTTAGCTTGCCACATGGCTAAAATTCTAATAGAAATCCACAGGCTTACTGGCTACATGAGCCATAGGACGGAGTTTGGGGAGACAACACAACTGAAAAGTGAAGAGGGAAATCCTGGAAAGTGAAAACCACAGGCAGGGCAAGGTTAGGAGGGTTCTCCATATAAACTTGACCCAAATCTCTGACTGATCCTTGAACTCCATACACACAAGGTAATATATATACATATATATTCATATGTTGAAAATATATATATATATATATATATATATATATATATATATATATATATATATATATATAGAACTGAGTTTTCAAAACAGAATTGGAGTTTGAATCAAAGCCAAATTAGCTGCCTGCTTAAAAATAAAAAACAAACAAACAATGAAAACATACTCTTCAGAGAGACATATCAGAATCCAGTGTCTCTACGATGTATTACTCACAATGTTCAAGCTATTTAAAATTACTTGACTGATGAAGAAACAGGAAAATGTGATATAAACTCAAGACAAAGGAAATAAGTGGAGACAGATCTTTAGATGACCCAGATGTTAGAATTAGCAGATAAGGATTTTAAAGCAGCTATTATAACCATCTCAAGGGTTTAAAGAAAACATGCTCATAATAAAGGAACAAATAGAAAATCTTAGAAGAAAAATTGAAACTACAAAAGAGAACCAACTGAAAATTCTAAAAATGGAAAATATGGTATTTGAAGTGAAAAATTTGCAAAGTGACTTTAACAGCAGACTGAAATGAGAAGAGTCAGTAAATTTGAAGATAGATCAATAGAAAATATCTAAACTGAAAAATTAAAAGAAAAGATTGGAAAAAAATGAAGAGAGTCAGCAAGCTATGAAGGCACTATGGAAAGGTTTAACATATGTGTACTTACAGTCTCAGAATAAGAAAGAAAAAATTTGAAAAAATAATGGTGATAATTCCCCCAAATTTGGTGAAAGGATACATTGACACATATAACAAGTCCAGGGAACCTCAAGCAGAAAAAACAAACAAAGAAAACCACATCTAGGCACGTCAAAGTCAAAATTCTGAAAACCACAAATCAAAAGAAATTCTTGAAAGCAATCAAAGATTAACCACAGATTAATTCATTACATGCAGTGGAGGGATATGGATTAATAATTTGTCAGAGGGCGCCTGGGTAGCGCAGTCGTTAAGCTTCTGCCTTTGGCTCAGGGCGTGATCCCGGCATGGCGGGATCGAGTCCCACATCGGGCTCCTCTGGTGGGAGCCTGCTTCTTCCTCTCCCACTCCCCCTGCTTGTTCCCTCTCTCACTGGCTGTCTCTCTGTCACATAAATAAATAAAATCTTAAAAAAAAAAAGAAAATGAAACCTGCTTTCCTTTAAAAAAAAATGATAATAATAATTTGTCAGAAACAATGGACAAAGATGATAGTGGAATGATATTTCTAAAATGCTGAAAGAAGAAAAAAGTCAACTCAATGCAGTGAAAATAGCCTTCAAGAATGAAAACAAAATGAAGACATTTTCAGATAGACAAAAACTGACAGAACTTTTATCAGCCAACCTGCAGTACAAAAAAATGCAAAAGAAGTTCTTCAGGGGAGAAGAGTTGATGCCAAAGGGACACTCAAATCTTCAGATGAGAACGAAGTAGAAATATGGTACATGTGTAGCAATATAAAAGATTGTTTTCTTCCTTCCAAGTTTTTAGAAATGTGCATGACTGTTTAAAGCAAAAATTATAACAATTTATTATGTGATTTATAACATTTGTAGATTAAATACATATGGTAACTAAAAAATGAAGGAGTTTAAAAATTTGTATTTTTAAAAAGGTTATTATAATTTATATGAAATGGTCCAATATTACATCTAAGTTGACTGTGAAAAATTAAGGGTGTATATTGTGATCCCTGAAGGGACCACTTGAAACAATGCAAAATGATGTAATTACCAAAACCCATTAGAAGGCAATTCTCTCAGAGATTCAATTAAATCAAAAGAAATTAAGAAAGTGGAATTGGAGAATCAAAGAACTTATTGTTCTTTGACGAGCACTGGGTGTTGTATATAAGTGATGAATCACTGAAACCAGTATTGCACTGTATGTTAACTAATAAAATTTAATAAAACCAATGAAACAAACCACCAAACACAAAAAACAGATGGAACCAACAGAACACAGTAGTAAAATGATTGGTCTAAATTCAAATGTATTAATAATTGGATTAAATGTAAATGAACTAAACGATCCGACTAGAAGTCAGAAATTCTCAGAATAGATAAAAGAGCAAGACCCAATGTAGTTTCTTCACAAGAGATGAACTTTATTTAAATATATATTTTAAGAGATGAACTTTAAATATAAACACACAGATGGGCTGAAAGTAAATGACAGTAAAAGATAAATCATGTGAACAGTAAACTTAAGAAGGTTGGAGTAGCTGTTTTAGCATAAAATATAATAGATGCCAAGGCAAAGAGTATTACAAAGAGATAAAGAGAGACATATTAGAACAATAAAAGTACAAATTTCTGAAAAGACGTAATAATCATACACGTATATGCCTAATAAAAGAGGTTCAAAATATATTAGATTAAAAAAACGTAATTAAAGGGCAAAAGAGTCAAATCCACAATGATAGTTGGAGTTTTCTCTCAGCAATGGATAGAGTAAATAGACAAAAGACCTGAGTAACACTATCAACCTCCTTACCTAATTGACATTTGTAGAACACAGCACTAACAACTGCAGAATAAAACATTCAAGTGCACGTGGCATGTTAACCAAGAGAAACCATACGCTGGACCTTTAACACCTTTAAGAAAAGTCTTGACACCTTTAAAAGGATTGAAATAATGCAGATTATGTTTACTGACAATAATGAAATTAAATTAGAAACAAATAACAATAAGATATATAGGAGGAGTAAAGCCCAAATATTTGGAAATTAACACACTTGTCAATAATCTATGGATTAAAAAAAATCACAAGATACACTAGAAAATATTTTAAACTGAATTATAATGAAAATAAAGCATATCAAAATTTGTGGGATATGGCTAGAGCAGTGCTTAGAGGGAAATGTGTAGCTTTTAAAGGCCTAGATAAGGAAAGGGATAAATATATAAATCAATGACCTCATGTTTTACAGTAAGATCTAGAGAAAGAAGGGCAAAGTAAATCCAAAGTAAGTAGAAGGAAATAAAAAAGAAGAGAAATCAATGAAATGGAAAAAAGATAAACAGTAGAGAAAATGATATGTATATCCTTTTTGAAAGGATAACAAAGTTGACAAGCCCTAGATAGACTGACCAAGAAAAAAATGAGAGATATTACCAATATCAGGAATAAATGTGTAAATATAGTATTGAAGCTACAGGTATCACGAGCAACTTTATGTCAATATATTCAACAACTTAGATAAATGGACACATTCTCTGAACAATGCAACTTACTAAGACAGACACAAGATGGAATGGTAAATTTAACTAGGCCTCTATCTACCAAAGAAATTGAATTTGTTGTTCACTCAAATATGAAATTGGGTCCAACGGTTTCACTAGTGAACTCTGTTAAACATTTAAGTGAGAGAATATATCAATCTTCCGAAACAGAGGAGGAGGAAACCCCTCACAACGGGCTTAATGAGGCCAGCATGACCATGATATTAAATCTGACAAAGACATTTCAAAGAAAATTAATACACTAGTCATGTCAAATCGGCCACCTAGCTTGGTTTCCAAATTGCTCTGAATTTGGGGGTTGGGGGGAGAGGAGCCTGGAGGGCTGAAGATAATGCAGTCCAATCTGATGTTCTTCAGGTTCCTGTGAGATCTGGACAGAAATAAGAAGCGAGTGAATTAAGGTAGGACGGCTGATTTAGAAGATGAAAGGCTTGATCAGCTAAGTAAACATTATTGCCAGATACTTCGAGAACTCTACGATTCACAGTATTTATAAGAGAGTTCTGTGAGATTATGCGATGCCAGCTGTACTTGGCTTTACCAGTCATCTGAATAGTCCACGTGGTAGACATTGGAAAGGAATAAAATAATTAAATAATGATGGATTCAGAACACAAGCAGAAAAATAAATAATGACACTTTTGAACGGGAGCAAGCACCTCAAGAAGGAAACAACAGTAAAACTCAGAGCTCCAAGGCAGGGGAAGAAGGTAAAGAGCAAGATGAAGACATTTTAGCTCTAAACTTGGCAGAAAATGAAAATGAAGATTACTTAAAATCTTTATTTGGAGTTGGATTCTTATAAAGCACATGTGTGGATTAACAGGGTCCCTTTGAAAACACAGCAGGAACAGGTGCTGGAGATCTGCAAGAGCTCCACTGGGAAGAAACAGGGAAACGAAAGACACGTCTTTTGCACTATCATAGACAACACGGTAGACGTAGCAGGGAGGAGTAATCACCAGTATCGGTGAAGTTCATCCATGAATCCCAAGCCCAGAGAGAGAATATGGGTGTTCTACCTTTGGGAGCCGATGTAGACATTTTGGCTGCAAAATTTCACACTAAGGTAACTGAAAAGTGGGGAACTAACCTGGAGTGCAGGTGTGGGTTGGCTTAGAGTATGTCTGGTGGACTGTCTCCCCCAATGCAGGTCATGGGAACTTGATCCTTAGAGAAATAACCCCAGCACATCCACACACTCTAGTCTTCCTTTGCCTTAAATACCTAAATGGTCAAAGGTAGTGTCTGTGGTGGGAACATCTGTTGCTTGGGGAGCAATTAAAGATGTTCTTTTTTTCTATTGATCACCACTGCTCTAGAGCTCAGTGATGGAATTTCTGTCCTCTCTCAGAACGATACGGGAAGAAAGGCAAACGAACTGAAGGAAGTTTGCCGTTCTCAATGGATAGGCGGGTATGATGCTTTTGAAATTTTTGTGGAACTCCTGCAAATACTTGTTTTATGTTTGAAAGGTATAAACAATGATATAAATGTTAGATGGGAAAACTTCATAGCTGGTTGAACCTTTGTTCTTTATAGTGCCTTAGCAGATTTTGTTTTATGTATCATCATTGTTGATAAAAATGTCCTATTTTTGAAAAGAACCTTTAGAAAAAAATCTTCATGGCCACACCTCCACATGTCTTCTTTGCAGCCAGCAGATTGTCTACATAGTTGAATTAAGTAAAGAGATGGAAAATATTAATGTTTATTATAAATTTTGATTTGAGAACACCGCAGACTTGGGACCACTTGATATTTAAATGAAATTTCCTGAGAAATTCCTCAGGGCTTAGCAAGATACTCTAGAACATCAAGAAACCATTGCAAATTACTTTGAAGAAATACTGTTCTAACAACGAAGGACATTATTCAGGACCTTAAGGCTATTTTCTTAGAATAGCGCCTCACAAGTCTTAAATGCTAACCTCTGGTAGTCTCACAGAACAGCTCACACTCAACACCAGGCCAACGTGTATGGAAGTAACTTATCCAATCCCAACACGCTCTCTGCCAACATTCTTTGTTGGAAGATGGAGCCAAAACACAGAGAAGACATACAGCTTCCATCCACCATGTACAAAGCTCCCTATCTGTCTCCCTTCAAGATTTTTCTTCATGTCTATGTATTGCAGAAGGGCCTGTATATTCTTCCTTGATAAAGTTTGAGAACGAGAGCTGTGAGATTAGATGAGAACATCTTAAGCATATCTAAAAAATACTTCAACCTACCAGAGGTCAAATAACTTTGCATAACAAAAATCTTGAAATAAAAATATGATCTTAATTTAATGGTAGGCACATCTATCAAGCTATACATTTAAGCCAGAGCTTCCTACAAGTACTTTAAAAACCACTGGAAATACCTGAGAGAAGTTTTGCAGATAGCTTTATCCTTATATTTGGTATTCGGAAGAAATAGCTGCTGTGTGTATATACATCACCAAATATTTGCCCATGGGCCTTCCACTGAAGGCTGTAAACATTAATAAACCACCTGTTAAATGGCCACTGTCTGAACTTTCATTCTTCAAAGAACTCTCTTTTCAGAAGACAGCATTGAAAGAACATTTCATTTCTGTGTGATTTCTGCTGTGGTACTCTGGGAATATCTTGGTTAAGTCATTTTGAACATAACATTATTATTGCCATAGATCTAATCATCAGGAATCAGTTTCCAATTCTTTGAAGAAGTAAGTGTTGAAGAGGTGTGGGGAAAAGGAATATATTTCATACAATATTATAATAGAGCTCAGGACTGACCATTGACTAGTGGGTGTTTTAATATGTTGTTTTAAATCTCTAATGGTCGGCTAAGGGCATTACCAACAACTAGAAGAGACTGTGAACTCCAAATCTCCAAACAAATTTATTTCAGCGTAGATTTTAGTGTGGATTCCATTAAATGAGCGTAAAGAGAAAACTGAAGTTTGAGTAGAAAGCAATTCACTATTGTTTGGTATCGGATTCTTATTTATGTTCATTTGTTGAATTTATACCCTAACGAGCCATAAACTTTCCCAGAGGAGAATACATCATGGTCAAGACAAAATCAGAGGCCAAGGATTTTGACCGCATATTTGTTTTCTTTCTGTAACCATAACCCCTATCTTGTCTTGATTTATAAAAATTACCTGGGGAAAATAGAAATGTTGTTGTTTTTATAAAAATAATACAGTACGTGTTGTTATTTTTGGTGAGAAAAAGAAAATTTGAATAATGTATATTAATCCAAATAAAATGTGAATTTTGTTTTCTTAAATTTTCTTTCTTTATTTTCTTAAAAATTATTGAAATCCTTTATTACCTTAACAAAAACACGCCTTTGTCAAACTCTTTAACAAAATACTGGCAAGTTAATCCAATGATATATTAAAAGAATGATACACCCAACAAAGTAGTTTATCCCAGGAAGGCAACGTTGGTATCACAGTCAAAAGCCAATCAATATTACCCATCATATTGACAGAAAAAAGGAACAAAACCATAGAACCTTCTCAAAAGATGCATAAAACCCACTTGACATATTAAAAAACTAATTCCTGATACTTAAAAAAAAATCTCTAAGTAAACTAGAAATAGAAGGCAACTTCACCACCTGATAGAGGATATTTATTAAATCGTACATTTAATATAATGCTCAAAGGTGAGACACCGTTTTCCCTATTGTACTGGACATAGGGCAAAGATTTCCCCTCTTCATGTTGTAACGGAAGCTCCAGTCAGTGGAATAGGGCAAGAAAATGAAATAAAAAGCAAATGTGTGTTTGTGTAGAAAATTCTAAGCAACCTATATGCAGCTACAGAAAGAATAAGCAAATTTAAAAATGTTGCAAGATCAACAGTCAATATTCTAAAATAATTTGTTCTTTTATATTTCATTGATTTGCTGCTAATATTTAAAATTCAGTTTGCAATAACTGTTAGAAAAACAAAGTACTTAGAAATAAGTTAAACAAAAACATTTAAGACCTCTCCACTAAAAATTACAAAGAATTGAGGAGGGAAATTAATAATAAATGGACATATACACCGTGTTTATGGATTAGAAAACTCAGGTAAGTTTGAAAAAGAAGAAAAGGGTTGGAGGATTTATACTACCTGAACTTAAAATTTACTAATGTTACATCAATCAAGACAGTGTGGTACTGGCATAAAGATGGACAAATATCAATGGAACAGAATAGAGAACCGAAAAATAAACTCACACTCATACAATCAATTAATTTTCAATGAAGAAACCAAAGAAGTTCACTGGGGACAAGGAAAATCTTTTCAATGAAAGATACTGGAATAATTCGATATTGAACTGACAAATGTTTATCCAAAGGGAACTTGGATGTTCTTCAGTTTTGCTCTTTTCTAGTAAACGAATCTGATATGTCATCATTTTCTGTTTGCACCTTGGTAATATGGTATCAACCAATCAAGGGGCTGTTTCCACCATCATAGTAATATTCCTGCTGTAGGAGTATTCTTTATCTTCTACGAAAATAATCTTTTTACGTTACAAAACCAATAGTTTTTCATTAATGAAAGCTCCAGTGTTAAAGTATGAAGTGACATTTAGGGGGGTCCTTTTAATCTTCTACATGTGATGTCATAAAATTTGTATAACGCATTTTTAACCTAATACTGTTTTGCCTGTGATTTTCTTTTTTTCAAGACTCTTTAAGAGTTTATTATTTTTGTTTGCATGTAATGTGACAATATTTAATTTCAACATATTTTCATGACATTTGTAATTGCATTTTCTGAACACACAAATTTGAACTACAAGCTATATCCCAACTACTCTTCCAATAGACATCTCTTTCTGGACTATATGCCAAACCCATAATGACTCTTCTTCTGTGGAAATTGCCCGTTTCACAATCCCCTCTCCAAAATGTAACTTTGTTGCTGAACAAGCATGGCTCAGAGACGTGATCATGGAACAAATTTTGTTGTAAATTTTATTTTAAATTTGAACTTTAAGGTTATTTCGGATGTTTCGTTCTTCTCTCGCCCCTGATGACATTTAGGGGAGGTCACAAACTGAGCATTTCAAAACGAAATTTTATATCCTGTTACAAAAAGAACCCACAGAAGCAGTCCTAAGCAGCCAGAGTTACAGCAGATAATCTGTTCCAAGACCACAGTTGATTGTAAAATTCTGGCAACCTGAACAAAATGGGCCAATTATGCTCTCACGCAGGAATTTCAAAATGAAGCCCAGAGTAAAGTTCGCCTCTTCATGTGGCCTGCAATGAGAACCCACTTTGTGGAATGAGGGACCAGACAAAGGCAGTCTTTAGAAAGAAGGAAGCAGGAGGAAATGCACAAAGGAGAAGCAGATATGGACCAAGAACACTTCCTGGATTCTATCAGCTGTCAGTTGCTGGTTTCACTTCCTTCCAGAAGGCCAGTTGCATTCCTGCCTTTGAGTTCTGTGAAACCCCTCAACCATTGCAATACTCAACTCCCAACTTCTCTGTTTTTGGTCAAAAGGAGTTTCTGTTAAAAAGGTCCCAATAATGCAAAAATAAATATAGCTTACGGGAGGTTTTCTCCTATAAACAACCAACCCTATTATGATTAGTATATTTTTCAACTTCGCCCGTGGAAGAGGGCCCTTCTCTGTTTCCTCAATCGAAGAGTCCATGCTAACTTTACGTTGCCCGATGATGCTCACTCGCTGCTTATACTGCTCCCAACTCACCCAGTAAGTATATACCCCCCGCTACTCACTACTTATATGCCCCCCACTACTTATTTGACTCCCCTCCCCACTCGCTATTTATATGCCCAGCGCTCACTCATGATGTATATACCCCCTCACTGGCTACTTAAATGCCCCCCACTTATGCATTACTCACCTGCCCTCTGCTCACTCACTAAGGTGCTGAGTATAGAGTTGTTCCGATCACCTCTGCTCTTCTGCAGCTTCAAGGTTAAACTCGGATCTATATTTTCCAGAGGTGAGAGAGTCGGTTGTCAGAAAGTGCACAGGATTTTATATTCAGCGACTCCTTCAGATGCGTTTTTAATCTGAATCCCTTTGTGTTATTCCTAGAAAGGAAATCAAGTTTTATTTGCCTAGTATTACTAGCATTTCCGACGTAGTCAATAATTTTAATACTTTGACAATGAAGGACCTGGTTTTTTTGGCTTCTGAATGTCAGTAAGTTCTGTTTTCAGAAATTTTGCCTTGGGTGAAGCATACATTTACATGTCATATTTTTAGTGACCAAGGCAAAAAAAAAAATGACATTCACTCACCTTGCTAAATAAACAATTTTCCAGTATTCCATATATATATATATATGTATATATATATATATATATTTTTTTTTTTTTAATATTTTTTTTTTTGCTTCCTCACAGCAGTGTGGACTCAGGAGAGTTAGACTTCTCACATGAAGACTGGCTTCCAAGAGGTCATCTTACAGCCTAGGCTCATCTGACCAATATAATTTTTATTGGTTAGTGTAGTTCTAAGGACACGTCTAGAAAACCAGATAGAGTAGAGAATGAGAACAATTCTAAAATGTCCTGACAGTTTTTCCTCACAGGATTTAGAAAATTATCTTTTTAAGTCATGTTGCAGATTCTGTCTGCCTTCGGTGAAAAATTTTTAGCTTAGAAAACTGATCTGTAGAACATACTAGGTTTTCGAAACTTGGTTTCTCTGCACTCTCAAACTATTGTGAAACTGTTTAAGTACGTTAATCAAGCAAACAGTATTTATCAATAAATAGCCTTGTGCTAGGTGATATGTTATAGAACCCCTCCGCCCCTCCCCCAGGAGATGTGGACTTTGCCCTCCTTTGTCTTGTAAAGTAGGTGGGAAGAGTGGTGCCTGGGTGCCGCAGATGGTTCAGTGTTTAAAAAAAAAAAAAGATGGTTTAGTGTTTGCCTTCAGCTTGGCTCAGGGCTCAGGTCATGATCTCTGGGTCCTGGGATAGGGCTCCCTGTTCAGTGGGGCGTCTGCTTCTCCCTCTCCCTCTCCCCCTGCTTGTGCTCTCCCCGTCTCTCTCTCTCTCTCTCTCTCAAATGAATAAATTTTAAAAAAATCTTTAAAAAAAGTAGATGGGAAGAGATATAAAGCACCAGTAATAAAACAGTGTGGAGTAATATACTACATATGCTAATTTTTAGAAGTTTTGAGACAGGAGAGAGAGAAATGGAAAAAGTAAACACAGAAGCTAAGTAACAGAGGACACAGAGAGAGAGAACAGTCTGTATTTCTGACAATTTTTCCGTCCTCCCTTTATTGAGGCTTAACTAAGATGAATTAAAGCTAAAATGGTCAGGGAGAACTTCCGAGAGAAGTGGGATTTGATTTGGGACAAGAAGGAGGAGATAGGATTTGAAAGGATAAATTGCCATGCGAACAACATAAGCCTAAGTGTGAAGATGAGAATACACTCAGTTTTGCAGAGAAGCAGTTAATCTTACCAGAGCATAAGTGCATATTGGAAGCCACTGGAAACAATACTGGGTGAATATGGTGAATAAAGACAGGTCAGAGGAATTTAAACATAAGGGGCATTGCGAATTTCTGAGCAGAGAAATAACAGGATGAAAATTGGGGTTGGGGAGATTAGTTGGCAAAGGTCATGAAAGATGCATTGGAAGGGTGGAGACTAGAGTCTGGCAAGCCAAGTAGGGCATTGCTGGAGTAATCCTACTGTGAAGCAATGAGGACGTGGGCTGGCCAGTGCCATTGCAAATGTAGTGGTTCCGTTTCATTCCTTTGCATGATGCTGTTCTGTTTTCCCAGCACCATTTATTAAAGAGGCTGTTCTTTCCCCATTGTATGCTCTTGGCTCTTCTGTCCTATACTGATTGACCACATATAGGTGGATTTATTTCTGGGCTCTCTCTTCTGTTCCATTGATCTATGAGTCTGTTTGTATGCCAATACCATACTCTTTTGATTATTATAGCTTTTAATATAGTTTGAAATCAGGAAGAGTGATGCTTTGTTTTTCTTGAGCTCGGTTCTGTCTTAAGATTGCTTTGGCTATTCAGAGTCCTTTGTGGTTTCATATAAATTTTAGGGTGGTTTGTTCTATTCCTGTGAAAAATGCCATTGGAATTTTGATAGGGATTGCATTGTATTGCTTTGGGTAGTATGGATATTTCAACAATAGTCTGTCTATCCATGAGCATGGAATATCTTCCCATTTATTTGTGTCTTCTTCAGTTTCTTTCATTAATGTCTTATAAGCTACATGCTTCAGAGATTTATTATCATTTATACTATCCTTCAGAGAAGACACTCTGGAAGGTTAGATTCTTATTTTTTTTTTTTTTAAAGATTTTTTATTTATTTATTCGACAGAGATAGAGACAGCCAGCGAGAGAGGGAACACAAGCAGGGGGAGTGGGAGAGGAAGAAGCAGGCTCATAGAGGAGGAGCCTGACGTGGGGCTCGAACCCGGAACGCCGGGATCACGCCCTGAGCCGAAGGCAGACGCTTTAACCGCTGTGCCACCCAGGCGCCCCTAGATTCTTATTCTGATGATGTTGCCTTTACTTTGAATACTTCTGAATTTTCTTTCAAGCCAAGTTATGAACTATGGAGATGAAGGTTTCACTACTTAAGTTACACCTAATTTTTTAAATAGAAATTCAATTAATTAACATATAGTATATTATTAATTTCAGAGGTAGAGTTCAGTTATTCATCCATTGCATGTAACACACAGTGTTCATTACATCCCATGCCCTCCTAAATGCCCATCACCCCAGTTATTCCATCTCCCCACCAACTTCCCCTACAGCAACCCTCTGTTTGTTTCCTATAGGTAAGAGTCTCTTATGGTTTGCCTCCCTCCTTGTTTTTATCTTATTTTATTTTTCCCTCCCTTCCCCTATGATCATCTGTTTTGTTTCTTAAATTCCACATGTGAGTGAAATCATATAATTGTCTTCCTCTGATTGACTTATTTTGCTTAGCATAATACCCTCTAGTTCCATCCACATATTTGCAAATGGTAAGATTTCATTCTTTTTGATGGCTGAGTAATATTCCTGTGTGTGTGTGTGTGTGTGTGTGTGTGTGTGTGTGTGTACCACTTCTTTATCCTTTCATCTGTTGATGGACATCAGGGCTCTTTCCATAGTTTGGCTGTTGTGGACATTGCTGCTATAAACATTGGGGTGCAGGTGCCCCTTTGAATCACTACATTTGTATCTTTGGGATAAATACCTAGTAGTGCAATTGGTGGATCAGAGGGTAGCTCTATTTTTAACTTTTTGAGGAACCTTCATACTGTTTTCCAGAGTGGCTGCACCAGCTTGCATTCCCACTAACAGTGCAAGAGGGTTCCCCTTTTTCCACATCCTTGCCCAACATCTGTCATTTCCTGACTTGTTAATTTTAGCCATTCTGACTGGTGTGAGGTAGTATCTCATTGTGGTTTTGATTTGTATTTCCCTGATGCCGAGTGAGGGCTTGTATCCCAAATCTATAAAGAACTTATCAAACTCAAAACCCAAAGAACAAATAATCCAATCAAGAAATGGGCAGAAGGGGCGCCTGGGTGGCTCAGTGGTTAAGCATCTGCCTTCAGCTCAGGGCATGATCCCGGTGCTCTGGATTGAGCCCCGCATCAGGCTCCTCCGCTGGGAGCCTGCTTCTTCCTCTCCCACTCCCCCTGCTTGTGTCCCCTCTCTCGCTGGCTGTCTCTCTGTCAAATAAATAAATAAAATCTTAAAAAAAAAAAAAGAAATGGGCAGAAGACATGAACAGACATTTCTCCAGAGAAGACATACAAACGGACAGCAGACACATGAAAAAATATTACACCTCATTTTTGCTCAAAAGAAATATTTTCTCAGGCTGGTCACTCAGCTGATATTACACCAGGCAACTTCTGACTATTTCCAAATAACAAATCCACCGTCAAATGATAAACATTAGTAGCATTGATGGCATTTTTAAAAAGCATGCTAACTATTTATTAAAGTAAGCCTAAAATATCCAAATGTGAAGGAAAAGATTCTGATTTCAAATAGAAAAGCAACCTTATGGGCATAAATGCTTGACTTCAAACCAGGAAAACTTTTTAACATAACTTTTTAAAAGTATATATTACATAGCAATCTGTTCCCATATACTTAAATAGTTAGCCCCAACTGGCTACTATTACTGAAGCAATGATGAAATTTTCAAGGATGCATTTCCAATGGAGGTCAACTCAGCAATTTCAAAGTAAGTAACCAATTTAAATACATGCATTTGTTTTCTTCCTCATCTCTTAGGCCTCAGTATGCATGAGAAGGAAATGGCCTTGTTTTTCAAAGGCTCACAAAGACTAGTAAGGAATAAATAATGATTTCAAAATGCTTAATAATCTATTCACATCATGTTTAGACTTTCAGAAAGGAAGGACAAGCAAAAGAAAAAGGGTCTTTAATTTGTCCCCAGTTTAAGTAACTTTCTCAGAGTTTCTGGACACCCCCCGCCCAAATAAATCATTACAAAACAGTCACTCTTTTTAAAATGTGATCTTTTTAAGTGGGTTCCTTAGTACACATGGACCACAAATTTTTCACCGCTGATCCTCACTCTGGAGTAAATGAATATGTTTATTCATCCTTCTGTATTTTATGTATCATATTTCACAGTAAAATACTAAACTGAACTTTATTTGAGCTTAGAAATCCACGATAAATACAAGGAGGTTGAATTAAAGGGGAGGCTCCCTTGGAAGCCAGGCTCTGAGAAGCAAGAAATGCTCCCTGGCTGCAGAGAGGAAGTTACACTTTATTGTGCAACTTGTTTGTTATCCGGAACCCTTGGCCTAATTCTGAGAGATGCCACTTCAACCGTTGACCTAACTTAGAGCCTTGCTTAATCAGTATCTGTTAATTTGATTTTAAGATACTGTGTTCTATTCCGTCGGTCATTGGGAATGATAAATTAAGAGAGGGAGCTGAGAGGTCTAGTTGATACAACCTTTTCTCAGATTTGGAATTGAGTCACATGATTTTGGCTGTGAGGAGGGCTCCGATTTATCCTATTTTTGTAATTCCTTCAGCATTTATGGAATATGTACATGTATGTATATGTACACTTACATTGTTTATGTATATATGTAATATATTTTACTGAGTACACACATATACTTTGTAATATATGAAAGTATATAATGTATATTATTCATATAATGTGTAATACATATGTATATATTATACATATCACATATAATACATATATAATAATATGCATATACATACACATATACATAAATAATTTGATTGTATATTATATACACATGTATAATACATGTCACATATGTATATTTTATATGTACATATTACACATGTATATTTCATATATGATGTTAGTGTATGCTCAGTCTCAGGTTATTTTTTTACTTGTTTCTTTATTGTTTCTAACGTATATTCTGTTCTTCCTTAAACCGATGCTGAGGTCTTCAAGGGTAGGAATAACAGCTTCTTTTTAAAAAAACCATATATAAATAGTATGAGGAAAGAAAAATGATGAAAATTATTAACTTGGGTTCAAGGTTGTACTTTAACAATGAGCCCAATGTTTTCCTTATATTCCCAGTTACCCCAGATATTTTCTATATGAGCTTGAAAAAGTTATATTATCTAAGATGGCATAAAAAATGGCCACTAAAAAATTTATATTCAGAGTTTTACTTTTCTTTAATGTGACGAGATATTTCCAGTTGACTTCAATCTATGATAGATTGGTTATGTAACTTATTGGATGGAAATTTAACATGGACTGGAGTGGTGGGGTAATGTTCATTCTGTATGTGATATAAAAAATTAGGCAGTTGGAATGGGGGCCGGAAGTTGATCTGGGTGAGTTCTCCAGGAAATGCCTTCCTTAGCTGCAAAAGTTTTGCTTGGGTAGAAGGGTTTTGTGATAAACAAGATCCACTCAAATTGTTTGGGTCTGATAGAAAATTTGGATCACCTAGATTTGATTACATTGAATTCACTAGTAGATTCCAAAAAATAGAATCACATTGAATTCACCAGTAGATTCCAGGAAATAGAATCAATGAAAACATCAAGTACAAGAGAATGCATTCTCTATCAGAAAAGTGTTGGAATATTAATTAGTTTAGCTAAACTGCTGAAACAAAAGTTCCAAAATACAATAGTTCAGTACCGAGAAAGTTCAAAGTAGGGTCCAGGTCAGTAGGGGTGCTCTGTGCCCTATTCCATGCACCCTTCCAAGAACCTGGGCTGATGACCGCTTTGATGTCTTCAAGCTGTGGCTTTCAAGGCTACTTGGATATCACCATCCCAATGGGACAGAAAAGCAAAAGAGTGTAAAGGAACAGTTATAAGAGATTTTTGTACACCAGGCCTGAAAGGGGCACACAGCACATCTGGGCACATTCTCTGGCTGTTCCCTAACTCCAAGGAGGGCTGGAGAACATATCTGGCTGTGTGCCCAGAAGGAAAGGAAGAATAGAATTTGGTGAACAGCTAACATCTCTGCCACAAGTATCATACAAGAAGATCTTCTGTAGTTTCTATAAATTTCAAGTCTCAGAAATCTTACTTAAAGAAAGGGGTATTTTGGGAGAGTAACAGTTAGGTCTTGGGGGTCTGAAGTTAAATGGAATTATGCTAGGGGACCTTGGCAGGTTACTGTCTGCTCAGAGCTATACTTTACTCATTGGAAAAGTAGAATAACAGCCGACCCTTAAAAGGCATTGTAAGGGTCGTAGTCGAGCAACTGGGAGATAGAAAACATCAAATGATAGCTTTTAAGCTGTTTGTAACACTTTCACCTTTCATTTCAGAGCTTCTTCCAATAATATGAGGGATATCCCCTCTGTTGAATATATTCTATAACCCAGATGTCTTCAAGGTTTTTTATTTATTTTTGAGAGAGGGAGAGAGAGAGAGAACACGAGCGGAGAGAGGGGCAGAGGGAGAAGCAGACTCCCCGCTGAGCAGGGACCCTCCCCCGCCCCCCCGATGCAGCATCATGACCCGAGCCGAACACAGACACTTAACAGACTGAGCCACCCAGGTGCCCTAACCTAGAGGTCTTCAAATCTCCTGAATTTCTTAGGTTACCCTTGCGATGGTTAATTTTATGTGTCAACTTGACTGGGCTATGAAGTGTCCAGATACTTGGTCGAATATTGTCCGGGGTGTTTCTTTGAGGGTGCTTCTAGATGAGATTAAGGTTTGAATCTGTAGACCAAGTAAAGTAGGGTGCCTTCTCTAATGTGCGTGGGCCTCACCCAATCAGGTGAGGCAGGACCCTTTTCCTGCTCTTCAAGCCACAACAAGAGGACTTCTCCTGGGGCTCTCTCTGTTGGCACCTATGTCCCTGTCCAGGTTCTGTGCTGTCCTGAGCCTGGGCCAATGAACACCAGAGGAACAAAACATGGGAAACTCATGGTCTGCTTGGTGGCAGTTCAAATTCTTGTCCTCTTCTCAAAGCCATTTGCTACTCTTTACTTTTCAAAGTTCCTCCCGCTTTCTGTCTAAGCGTAATAGCTGAATTCCGCAGAGGACACCAGGTGAAGGGTTTACTCCATCTTTCCTTGAACTGGGCCGTGACTTATTAGTTTTTTACTTAATCAAGTTTTCATTTAAGTATGAAGCAAAAACAACAACAAAAGATTTTAAGGAATTTATTGTATATTCCACAGACATTCTTAATGTCAATGATGAAGTAATATCGTGTAACTTATAGAAGTTGAGAGGGCAGAAGGTAAAGGGAATGTTTAAACCTATGGATTTCCTCATCTTTCATAGCTGGGATTGAAATGATATTTAAAGTGGCTAAGACTTAGAAAGAATCTGCAGAAGAGTTAATACCAATGGATGCCTGAGGAGTACCAAATGGTTGGGGACCAGGGGTGGAAGAAGGCTTTTCATTGAATATACTTCGTATGATGAGAGCTTTCATGTATTATGTCTAAAAAAGGGGTCAGAGCACCTGGGTGGCTCAGTCAGTTAAGAGTCTGCCTTCAGCTCAGGTCATGATCCCCAAGTCCTGGGATTGAGCCCCACGTCAGGCTCTCTGCTCAGTGCGAAGTCTGCTTCTCCCTCTCCCTCTGCCCCTCCAACCAATTTATGCATGCTCTTTCTCAAATAACAAATAAAATCTTTAAAAAAGGGGGGTTGAGGAGAAATAGAGGTAGATGTTTATCCATCAGAAGAATTCCTTACAAGTCCTTTTTGTGTATTCTTTAGAAGAAATATTGTTCAGAAAGTTGGCATTTCCATGTAGTTTTGTAAAAATCTATTAATATTTAAATAAGGCAATAATAAAAGCTAGCTTTAATTAAATATTTATAGCTCCCAGACTCCATTCTGAGTACTTGTCTGACCCTCACATTAGCTCTAGGAAATGTTAAAATAAAATACATAATATATAAATGAATAGTAGAAAAAATAAATATATATATTTTCCATTACAGGAGTACATTGGAGATTAGACAGGTTAATTTGCCTAGTGTTAAATATTCACATCTGGAAAAACATTCCAACTAGGATTAAACCCATGTAGTTTAGCAGTAGAAGTAAAGAGTAGAAAAAATATATAATCTACTATAATCTGTTGGGGAAGAGGAGGAAAAACAGATGTGAGGAAGTGGAAATAAGTAATTATAGGACTGCTTACAGTGGGTCAGGAGACAACCTAAACAGAGGATGATGTGTATATTAGTGATGGTAATAGAGATTACGATAAGAAATAAAAATAGAATCTACCCTTTTAGATTATAAGAAACACATAAAAGAAACACAAACCATACTAATTAAATACCTCTTTTAAAAAGCAACACAAATAGAAAGAATAATAAAACTATGCTACAACTGATACCACATACCTATTATATCAACAAACGGAAATGGTTTAAAATTTTCTATTAAAATAGTCTCATGGTGCATCACAAAGTCAAACTCAACAACAGAACTGCTAGAACAAAGTTATTCAGAAAGGTTGAAAAAGAATGGACAAAATTATGCTTGGCAAATACAAACAAGCACATTTTATTTAAGTCATGACCTTAACATCAGACAAGATTAAATTAAATGTTAAAAGCTTCTATAATACAAATAAAAAATATTATTTTTTTTAAGATTTTATTTATTTATTTGACAGAGAGAGCACAAGCGGGCAGAGTGGCAGGCAGAGGGAGAGGGAGAAGCAGACTCCCCACTGAGGAGAGAGCCCCATGCAGTCCTCCATCCCAGAACCCAGGGACCATGACCTGAGCTGAAGGCAGGTGCTTAACTGACTGAGCCCCCCGGGAGCACCAAACGAAGACATTTTAAGTTGAAAGGTGTTAACCTTAAAAATAAAACTGCCAGTTATTTTACCAGCAAAAATGTGTTTATTTGGGAATAACAGAGAATTGAAATCCTGGACACGCAAACTAAGGCAAAAACCAAAGGCAAGTCCACTGAACAAAGCAGGGGAGTGCTCTTTACAGAGGAGAGGGGCAAGTTGGGAGGCTGATACAAACAAAAAGTCCATTGGAGTAAACTGGGAGTTAGAAGTATAGTGACTCCTCATTGGCTGAGGTGTGACCTGCTCTAATTGGCTCGGCTGTTGCCTGGGAAGGAGGAAAACCTTTCTTCCTCCTGCTGGGGTAATAAAGTAGTAGCCAGGAGCAAGGTCTGTCTCTTCCTGTCAGGTTTGCAATTGATAACAAGTGCTAGGGCCCCAGGGCTCCAGTCGTCCAAATTCTAGACTCCATTTTAGTGAGGTTTCCTTTTGTTGGTTTTCACAAGAGTAAAAGTCATCATTAAATTCTAATATACTTGAAAATCTGTTCACTGAAAAGTATAGAATCAAAATTCATAAAGCCCAAACTACAAAAATAGGAGAGGGGCGCCTGGGTGGCACAGCGGTTAAGCGTCTGCCTTAGGCTCAGGGCGTGATCCCGGCGTTATGGGATCGAGACCCACATCAGGCTCCTCCGCTATGAGCCCACTTCTTCCTCTCCCACTCCCTCTGCTTGTGTTCCCTCTCTCGCTGGCTGTCTCTATCTCTGTCAAATAAATAAATAAAAATCTTTAAAAAAAAAAAAACTACAAAAATAGGAGAAATAGGCAGACACATTGAAAAGGTTCTATTCAAAGTCCCCTCTCCAGCCAAGCTTACAGACAAATCTCACAGGTGTCTGTACTTGGCCCTAACTTTGTTTTTTTGGTCATGGTGCCCCACATTCTCAGAAAAGAGACCACAACTACCAAACATATTTTTCTCTAGCTGGACCACAACCCACATCGTGGACCAGCCCTGGACAGAGCCCTTTGTGAAGTCTGTCACCTCCTGCTCTACCTGGCCAAGGGTTGACCTCCTCCTCACACACCCTCCCCCATGGGCACAGCTGCAACCCTCTCACATCCTTAAATTCCCTAGCAGAAACACAGGGCTGACATATCTCTTGATGACTGGCCCCTCTCCTCCCCTGGAGAGTGAATAAACTCTGTCCTCTTTGCTACTCTACTTCTTGGTGCAATTCTTTGCTGCCCATGTCACCGGCCACCCTAACACATATGTTATTTGTAGGAGACTGACCTCACTCAGACTGTTTTGGACTGTATTATTTGTTCAGATTATTTGTTGCCTTCATGCACCCATCTTTCCCCTCCTTCCTTATAGGTAGAATATACTTCTTTTTCCTATTCATTTTGGTCTTGATCATGCAACCTGCTTTGGCCAAAAGAATGTGAGTTTATGCGACATGGACCATGTCTGTTCATAAACTTTAAATGCACCTGCTTAGTTTGGCCCTGCCTCTCCTGTTCCTGCCAGCCCTAGAATCAGGGGTGAGGCAGGTGAGATAGGGTTATGCAAGTGCAGGGTCAGATTCTGTTTTTATTTAAAACTTTTGACATTTTGTTCATCATGGATTTTTGTATTAATATTGATTTTTTAAACTATTACACGAGAACATTATTTATCTTGATCACTGAGTTTTTGGAGTCCTCTTGAAATTTGCAGGCAAGGCCAGAGTGTTTGCTGTGACCCTGCTTCCTGCCCTAGACCATGAGAACAGCATGAACCCAGACAATGGCTCCTCCTCCAATCCCACATCTGAAATGAATAGACCTGGAGCTGGACTGAGCCAAAGCAAACAGATAGCAGGGGAACCAGCAACTGATCTGCACTCCTCGTGCACCACAAGCAAGAAATGAGATGTGTTGTTTAGGCCAATGCAATTTTGAGTTTCTTGGTTACGTAGCACAGGCTAGTGAAACCTAATGTATGGACAATGGACATCTAGCAGGTAAAAATAAGTGGAAGACTGTTAGTAACACAGTAAATATGGTAGATCTTATTCATAGACACCATGTTATTTCCTAAAAATAGAATACACCTTTTTTTTGTGCATACTCATTTACCAAAGTTAACCATATCCTGGGCTACAGAGAAAATGTGAATAAATTCCTCAAAGTAGAAATGGTATAGATAACATTCTTTGACCAGACTGTAATTACATTATGAATGGCTAATAAATATAAAACCTCCTCCCCCAAAAGCCAAAAATTAAATTATCTCTTTGAAATAATTTTAAAGTAGAAATCAAAACTACAATGGCAGAATTTCTGGAAGGTAATAATAGGAAATATTAATGGAACACTATGTTTCAAAAGCTCTAAGATAGAACTGAAATAGCTCTCAGTGAACACTCAAACTTATGTACTTATTAAGAAACAAGAACAAAAGTAAATGAATCAAACAGCTAATGTGATATTAATAGAAAATAATAAGACAATACAAAGGAAAACAGAAGAAAACTGATACTGATAAAAGTAAAAAAGTGAATGAATATATAGACACATGGAGAACTGATAAGTATCTCTAAGACCTAGTTAATTGGGAGAAATATAAAATGATCAGCAAATATAAATAAGATAAAACAAGGGAACCTGTAAATTCACAAAATAAGCAATGTCCTGGAGAAGTTAGAAGAATTACAGGAGGGATTGGTTAACAATGAAAATCGTTTTTTAAAATGGTGTCAGAGAGCTAAAAGTAGGTCAGAATAAAAAAATTATAAAAAGGAATCAAGAAGAGAAAAAACATAGCCAAATGGATTGATTGCCACAGGGAAAAAATATTAAATAGAAAAAGTTGACAAAGAGCTGCTTCCCCAAAACATCAACAGCAGTTTTATGGTTGAACTCCTCCAAACATTTAAGGAAGAGAGAAACCCAAGTAAGGGCAGCTTCCAATTATTTTGTATAAATCCAATACAAAATTAATTAGAAAAAAAATCCCTAAGTTAAACATGTCTCTAAACAGAGAACTGCAGATTAATCTCACGTATATCATCAATGGTACATTTTTTTTTTTTTAATTTTTGAAGTCTTTTATTTTTTAATTTGTTAGAGAGAGAGAGAAAGAGCACAGGAGCAGGGATTTAGGAGCAGAGGGAGAGGGAGAGAATCTTAAGCTCCACACCCAGTGTGGAGCCTGATGCGGGGCTTGATCTCATGACCCTGTGATCATGACCAGAGTCAAAATGAAGAGTCAGATGCTTAACTGACTGAGTCACCCAGGCGCCCCTCCCACCTTTTTAAAAGATTTTTTTTTTTTAAAGATTTTATTTATTTATTCGACAGAGACAGAGACAGCCAGCGAGAGAGGGAACACAAGCAGGGGGAGCGGGAGAGGAAGAAGCAGGCTCATAGCGGAAGAGCCTGATGTGGGGCTCGATCCCAGAACGCCGGGATCACGCCCTGAGCCGAAGGCAGACGCTTAACCGCTGTGCCACCCAGGCGCCCCTAAAAGATTTTATTTTTAAGTAATCTCTACACCCAATGTGGGACTTGAACCTACAACCCCGTAGTCAAGAGTCACATGGTGTACTGACTGAGCCAGCCAGGTGCCCTTGATGGCACAATTCCAATAAAAAATTAAGATACAGAATTGAGTAGCGTATTAAAAGAATGAGAGATCATGACCACGTGGCATTACTTGTAAGAATTCAAGGAGAATGCATTAGGGGATATATTAATACAATTCGCCATGTGTGGAAAACCAAAGGGAGAATCGCACGGTCATCATCAATAGATGTTAACCAGACATATTCAACCCCTTTTCAAAATCCAAATTCTTAAAATATGAAGATTTCTCAATTTCCCCTAAACTTATTTATAAATTTAACATAATTCCACTAAAAATATAACCAGTAATATTTTTAGAATTAGGAGGCTGATTTTAAAGTTCCTCTGGGATAATACACATTCAAGATTAATCAGAAAAAAAATTTTGAAAATGAAGAATATACAAGAGGGAATTTAGATTCTGAAGCATATTCTACAGTTAAAATAAAAACAGTGTAATACTGACACATGAACAGACAGATAGATGGAAAAGAAATGAATGTCTGGGGGCACCTGGGTGGCTCAGTCATTAAGCGTCTGCCTTTGGCTCAGGTCACGGTCCCAGCATCCTGGGATCTAGCCCAGCATCGGGCTCCCTGCTCCGCGAGGAGCCTGCTTCTCCCTCTCCAACTCCCCCCTGCTTGTGTTCCCTCTCTCACTGTCTCTCGCTGTCAAATAAATAAATAAATAAATAAATCTTAAAAAGAAAAGAAATGAATGCCTGGAAATAGAAGTATATAAAGAATTTTGTACATGATATAGCTGGCATTTTAGGTGGTTAGATATTTTAGGCAGTTAGATATTTTAGGCATTTAGGTGGGAAAATGATGGATTATTCAATAAATGTTTTGGGACAACCAAGTGGCCATCTGGAAAAAAAAATTGGATGTCTACCAAACTCCTTAAATTAAAAAACTTCCAAGTGGACCAAAGTTGTGAACAAAAACACTCATAAAATGTTTAGAAAATGTGTAAGAGACTTTAAAAATCAAATCTGAGAGAGAGGAAGACTTTTTCTAAAGCATGGCTGAAGACTCAGATACCATAAAAGGAAAGCCTGACAACGTAAATAGCAGAAATTTCTGTAGGACAAAAGGATTTTGCTGAAATTAAAAGGCAATGGAAAAACTTTATGGAAAAGATAAATGCAACACATATCACAAATGATTCACACTTGTTAAGTATCTAAAAGGTCTCACATGTAATTTTTAAAAGATAAAAGACCCAAAAGAAAAATGGGTAGAAGTCCCTGGAAAAGGTAATCCAAATGTTCCTATAGACATGAAAAAATGTTTAACCTCACCCAAAATTAGAAAAACATTAAGTAAAATACAATGAAATACCATTTTCACCATTTTGTTCTTGGCATACAATGTTCGCTGATGTTTAGCTCAACAGTGAAATAATTTAAGAACTGAATGTAGTGTGGACTATGTGTCACAAATTTACAGTTGCTGTTCAGTCAACAGACTATTTAATGTTTTATATTTGGCCTTCCATCTGTAATATGAACAGGATGGATGCAGGGTAATTTGTAGACACTGTGTTTTAGGGTGAAAACTGAGTCTTGTATGTTGCAAATGCAGGATTTTGTGTGTATGTGATTTTAGTAGTATTTTTCTTCTTATGCTCACATTTAGGCTTCAATGTATGAATTTTTAGAGTCCAACTATCATTATGTATTCTCTCTTTTTAAGACTTGGGATAATAAACAAGGTGGTTTGAATACACAGGTAGAGGGAGGGCACAAAAATAAGGTGGAAAATGGAGCTGGGGGCACTGAGAGTTATCTATCTGTCCTTCCATCTCAAACATACCCCTGATACTTCGTGACTGTGGATGGATGTCATATCCATCGCCAATGTGGAGAAGCTCCTCCTTTTCTGGGCAGCTCCATAATGGTAGCTTGGCATTCTAAGTGTGCCATATCTTACTGGGGAGATACAACAGGACACACCTTTGTATTTCCTGGTCCCAGAAATTTCAGCTTTTTAAATTCCCAAGGTGGGCAAAGTGGAATGATTCTAATTGTGGTAGGTAGATTACATTTAGGATGTGAATTTCCACATTTTCATTTTGCAACATTGTTTTTAGAATTACAGCTTTTAGAGAAGGAAATACTCTACCTTGTTTCTCTGATTTCATGTGATGGAAACGTCTCTAGACTGTAATAGGTGTTCTGAGAAACATTGCAACATGTAAATTTCAGTGCCATAGCTATCTTAGGATAATATATATGACTTCTTCTTCTTACTTCTGTCATTTCTTTCAACTGATTTTATTTTCTTCAGAAAACAACCAACAGTGCTCTCAATTTGTGTGCGTGTGTGTGTGTGTGTGTGTGTGTACAAAGAAGATTTGGACAGCTTTGTGTATGGATTTTGAAAACAAAATAATTTAATAGTGTTGTGAAATTTTAACTCATTCTTGTGAAAGTTAAATCTATAATATTTGACACAAGGCCTGACATGAGAAAGGAGCTTGGCGTTCATCATTACTACTTCTTAAAGGACACCAAAAATTTGAAGAGAGAGATAATATTATTCCCATGTTAAAGCTAGTAAGTGTTGGAGCCAGTGTTCAAACCATATTTTTCAGATAATCCATCTTTTTAACCTACTCCACCACTTAGGGTTTGGAGCCGCTGAAATGTGCAAGAAGATGAAATTAGATTGCCTGCATAATGTGATTCTATGCTGTACTACTGTAGAGCAAGAAAGGAAGATAATAAAGTGAAGGGAAAAAATTCTCAATAATTAATGTTTTTCTCAAAGGATCAATATCATTTTATATCCCAGCTGATTTTGAAAGCTTTTTTCTGGGCCCTCTCTGGACAATTAATTAATAAGATGCCTAAGACTTATGGATGTCCCCTCACTTGCAAGTAAAAAATAAACCAGGAACTGTTTGTGAATTGGGCACAAGATTGAAAGACACCTCTAGGATTCATTTGAGGCATTCTCTGACTTCTGCAGTGTGACTGAGCCATTGTTACATTAATTCAGTATCAAAAATCTGCAAGGAAAGAAGTTACACAGGTGACTTCTATTTGCATTCAGTTTGGAGTTTCATAACTCTGGCTTTTGGGACAATGTTCAATTCTCTAAGGAATATAGGCTTCCATGTAGTAGGTGTCATTAGTTTTATCAAGGCAAAGACAAATTAAATGCAATGCATTGGCCTAGAGAATAGGGACCTTATTCGTCTTCAAATCCTATAGATAACGCCTAACACAGAACATTACGGATAGTAGGTGACAAATAAATGCTTATTAAATTAAACTGAAAAGGAGGGGGGAAATTGTTGGGTTGTGAAAGCAGAGATCCACTTGAGGCTTCGTTACTGCGTCTTACTTTCTCATTTCCTGTAATTGCTTAGGTTTAGTTTTAAAAAATTATGAGAAACAAGAAAAATGCTGATTTTTCTATGAAGTTCATTCAATTATTCATACAGCTAATATTTATTGATTGTTATGTGCTAGGCCCTGCCCCAAGTTCTAATGTTTTAAATGTGTGCTACCATATTTAAATAATGTGTATAACCATAAGAACCCCAACCAATTTCATGCAAACTGACTAAAAGTTCCTGATGTGAGAGTTTAATGAGCTGTTGCTATAAACCCTTCATGGGATGTGCTCACGTTCTCTAATACCACTAACCAAATAATGCCAAGTCTCTTAATGCTACCATTAGGTAACCTGCACTTCCCCATTCAGAACTTTAAACTATAGAGTTAATTAGTGAGGTGAGAAAGATAGTGTCATTTTCTTTCTTTCTTTCTTTCTTTCTTTCTTTCTTTCTTTCTTTCTTTCTTTCTTCCTTCCTTCCTTCCTTCCTTTCTTTCTTAGATATTATTTATTTATTTGACAGAGAGAGACAGCGAGAGAGGTAACACAAGCAAGGGGAGTGTGAGAGGGAGAAGCAGGCTTCCCACGGAGCAGGGAGCCGGATGAGGGGCTCGATCCCAGGACCCTGGGATCATGACCTGAGCTGAAGACAGATGCTTAACGGCTGGGCCACCCAGGTGCCCTGAAGTAGTGTCACTTCTGTCAAATCACTTAATTCTGCAGGATTAGTTTTCTACCTGTAAAATAAAATCAATTATAAAAATATTAAATCTTGTTTTAAATCTGATATTCTATAATCTTTAATTAAGATCTAATACTTCTAAATTGCTGGAAGAAGATAAACTCTACATTATGAGTTTTGGCTCAATTCCTATTAATGATGCAAAAATTTCCCCTCCCTGCGTTGTGATATGAAACAGATAACACACACATATATAAACAATTACATACATATAAGATTATTTTTAAAGTGGCCACCAAGGCCATTGTTTTACAGGTGATTCAATCCTTCTGTGCTTTTGCCAAATATACTTGGTGATTTAGCTAAAACATGAACTTCTTTACTTCTCTTTGTAGATTTTCTTTTCCAGAAGGCAGAGGGGTTGAAAAAGGCTGGAGGGGGGCTGCCTAGGGCATATTTATGTTATTGCCAAAATTCAGTTCTTATTCTTCAAGTTAAAAGGTTTCACACTTCAAGGAGGAGTTTAATTTGCTGTAGTTGTAATTTAGACGGTTCCTCGGGCTCATGTTGGACACAGAGAAAGGCAGCAAACCATAGGAAGATAGTGTAGTTTGTCGTAGGGGAAAAAAAATTACAGAGACTTCCACAATTTAGATAAAAAGAATATTGCAACGAAAAGAGAGCTAGACCAGGGGATGGCGTTCAGGAGTAGGACACCTGCCGATTCCTCTGTCAATAGGTGATTTCAGATGCTAGCGTCACGGGAGGCCCAAGTTCTTGAAGCGAGAAGGACTGGATGAATGATAAAGGGGGTCTATTTCTGTTTTAGCGGCTTAAAAATATATTCTGCAGGTAGTGACCTAGCCAGATCAGCTGACTCACTTAAAAAAAACAAAACCCGCAAATTAATACATCTAAAATGTGAGATATTTACGCTCTTAAAAAAAAAAAAACTTGCACGCAAACGTCTTTATCAAAAGCATTTTGAGGCCAAAGATCTGTAATGCCACAGAATCTATCACACGTGCTTGAGCACCCCCAGCTCCCCACAAGGTGGGTCAGGGCTGCCCCTCAAGCCCGGGCTCCAGTATCTCCGCCCCCAGCTTGGCTCTGGGTCAGACTCCAGCTCTCACCAGGCGCGCGCCCGGGGTCTGCGGGCGGGGAGGGAGTGGAGGTGGTTCCCTTGGAGCACCCAATCAGCTGCGGGGCCGGGCGGTGGCGCTAGTGACGTAGGCCGCGCTTCCCTCCGCCCCACTGCGGGCCGACGCTCGGTGCCGTCAGCCACGCGAGCTCGCGCGCGCGGGGAGGGGGAGGAGGAGGGCTTTGGGGGCCGGCAGGATGTCGGAGGGCGGCGGGTCGCGGGGAGGGGCAGAGTGAGCATGCGCAGCGGCTCCGGGGATGGCGGGGGAGGTGGGGACCCGTGCGCGCGCGCACGAGCGGCCCGCCGGCGGCCGCGGGTGGAGGGGGCGGTTCCTCGAGTGTCGGCGGCCGGAGGGTGGGCAGGCTAGCGGCAGGTGCCGCAGCGGCCGCCGCCGCAGCCTCCTCCGGGTCCCGGGTCTCCTCGTCCTCCGGCGGTGATGAGCTCGGCCCGGTCGGGGGCTGCACCTGCCGTCTGCCCATCACCCCGGGCCTCCCTGCGTGACCTCGGCCTCCTCGCGTGCCCGGCCCCCGCGGCGCGGAGCTGCCCCTGAGAGGGAGCGGCAGCGGCCTCTTCCGCCCCGAGTCCTCGCTCGGGGGCCGCGCGGGGAGAGCGCCCGGCCCCCTCCCTTCCCCCGTCCGCCGTCCTCAATGTCTCCCCGGCGGGGAGGGGGCTGCCTGGGAGACGCGCTGAGCTGCCCCCCCCGGAGGCCCGTCGGCGGCAGCAGCAGCGCCCGACCCGGCGCCCCGCAGCCTTCCCCGGCGGCGGCGGCGGCCTGGAGGAGCCACGCACCCGCCGCCGCCCCCGGAGCCTCGCAGCCGCCGCCGCCACCCGGCGCCCGAGGAGAGGGCAGCGGGCGCCCCCCGGGGAAGATGAAGGCGGAGGGGGGCGACCACTCCATGATCAACCTGTCGGTGCAGCAGGTCCTGAGCCTCTGGGCCCACGGGACGGTGCTGAGGAACCTCACGGGTAATTGATGCGCCCGGGGTGGGGACTGGGATGCGGTGCCGCCCCCTGCCTCCTTTCTCCCTCCCGAGGAGGGGCCGCGCTCCTGCCGCCCCACCCCCGTGCGCGCCCCAATGGCAGGCTGGCGGTCCCGGGTCCTGGCCAGGAAGGTGTTAACTGGGTGCACTCCGCGCGGGTCCCCGGGGCGCCGACGCCCGACCCACTCCCCGGGCGCTCCTAGGGTCCTGATCGCGGGCGGAGAATCCACGACCCCCGCCTCCCGCCCAGCTCGGGGAGGGCTCCCGACGGCGCTGCCTTGTGTAGTACGAGCCGAATAGCGTTAGTGCTGAGACTCGGGAGCAGCGTTGGTTTACCGCCCCCCCCCCCCCACGCGCGCACACACACCCCGCTTCTTGCTGCTTAAATCCTTTTCTTTCTGACAAATCGCAAACCGAATGCAGGACTTAAATTCTCTGTTCACAGAGATCAGTTCGCTTCAACTGTTAAATTGTTGCTCTGGATGACTAATGAAGTAGGTTATAGTGGGTCAGGGGCTTGGGCCAAGGTCTAGTGTATACTAAGCATTTCAGCTTTAACCATGTATTTTCTCCCTCTTATTTCCTTTTGTCTGTCTGTCTGTCTCTCCCTCTGGCCTTGTGCTGCCGCTTCTGTGACATTTGATTTTTTTTTTTTCCCTTCATTCGTCAAGGCTGTCAAGAGGGAATTGGACTTAACTACATTATAATAATTAACCTCAATTTTAGTTGTAAAAGTGAGCAGTAATACTCATTTGTATCAAATTTGTAGGTTTGGTTTGTGAAGAAACACGTTTGTTAACGTGGAAATTCTTGTACTCTGAGTTATGAATTTAAAAAATACTCTTTAAAGATTAGTGGTTAGAAGAAAGATTCCATTGCAATTTGGTGACTCCTCATTCTCTGCTTCTCAGAGAAAAAACTTAACAAACTCAGGATTTAATTTTTGCAAACGTATAAAGCTAATTTTGGTAGGAACATTTAAAATACATTATGTGAAACTGGTTAAATTGTGAAGAGTATTTTACGAATATAACCTGTCCTGACAAATTACATACACATATGAGTATTATATATATGATAAATATATAATTTATAATATAGTAACATGTATATATTTATTACAAAATGTGGCATGACATGGAATTCAGGTATCTGTAGAGAAAAATTTTATGGAATTTTATACCACAGAATGACTTTAAAGACACTGATTTTCTTGAATGTGTCAACTATAAAATTAACATAGATTCTGGATTGATTCATGGTGTCCTCACTTTTAATCTGTGGTTATTTAACTTGGAGCAAACTGACCTTACATGATGGTTGAGGGTCAGGGACACATTTTTGTTTCTAAAAAAATATATTGACATGAAGACTATTCCATGATTCAGTTGAATTTGGAGCTAGCCTATGTTATCTTACTTCTGGCTTTGCTTGTATTTATCTACTGTTCATATTTCAAATGTTGTATCAATAGTGTTTGTAGGAGTGAAGTGAAAAATAAGAACTTAATATATATTTGTATTTGTTAAGGACTGACTTAGCTCATCATTTAGTTAGAGAAAATTAGTTTGGGGAGCCATAGAGTAGTGTAAATGTAACTTACCACTTGGCTACATTTAACAATAGTTCTAAAATACTTTCTTTAGGGTTCCAGTCATTATAGGGGCTTCCAGTTCTGTGAGTCAACCAGTAGGTTGATAATAGTAGTTTCAACCCAGGGTTAGCTCTCATGATCTCTTAATATAATCTTAATTGTCAGTTGCTCATCAGAATTTGCCATTTCGTAAAGGATATGCTGAACATCCAAAACTAGTTCCTCAGGTGGGACTTAGGAACATGGGGACCTCTTCTAGGAAATAACGAGCGTGAACATGCAAAATTCTGCTTGTCAGGGTAGAAATGGAGAAAGATGTAGGTTAGAAATAGGCTTCACCAGCAGGTGAGTGTACCACATGTTAGGAACCACCTCACTTCTAAAAAGGTGGATTCTGGAAGTGGTATCATTTGGTGTGATGTGGTTCATTGTGGTCTTCTCATGCTGGTGACCTTAGTCACCCGTATGTAGCTTGGTCATTAGTCCAGAGATGCTCACCACAGTGCCATTTAGAATTTGGTCTATTAAAAACAAACACACACCTCCTAAAACAAGACTACCACCACTTAGTGAGTAAGTGGTATGTATCGGCCACTTTACATATATTATTTCAAATCTTCAGAATAACTTTCCAAAGTAGAATTGCAGAGAAGAGAGGAAAAGTCAGTTGCCCCAACTCGTATCCCTAGTAAATGGCTGAGCAAGGCTTTCAACCACTGTCTGGGCCCGCAAAAGTACTCTTTCCTCTTTGCCACCTGCTTCTGCTCTTCCTCTTTACTTTCTTCAGGCAGAATGAGTTACTGCTTCACCCTGCTACTTCGGCTCCATGTACATGCTTTTATTATTATATCATTCAATGACATTATAATTTTTGTCTCTTCTAGACTGTGAGCTTTTGGAGGGTGGGTCATTGTCATTATCACAGAATTCTGGAATTTTAGCATTATTCTACCTGGCACATGTAGACACTCAATACATGTTTATTGAATTGCATTTCTAAAATAATACTTAACAGTTGCATTAGTTGAACATTTTGGTTGCATTAGTTTCCGGGTACATCTGGTGGAGTGAATATGCTGTTAACCGGGGAATGAGTTGTTTTAAGCAACTTCTATGGATATGTCATACTTTTAAACTACACAAATGCTTATTAAATGCACTTTTCTGTGTTATGGCTTTATGCATTTAATCTTTTCAATAATCTTGAGAAAGATTATTGTTTATGGATTCAGACATTGAAGCTAAGAGTAACTTGCTCAGCTCTGATACCTAATAAGTGAAA
The DNA here is from genome assembly GCF_023065955.2 of Ursus arctos. NCBI lineage: Eukaryota > Metazoa > Chordata > Mammalia > Carnivora > Ursidae > Ursus > Ursus arctos. The sequence continues at coordinate 15,631,823 of NW_026622997.1, forward strand.
AATTATTACCTTTTTTTCAGGTTTTGATAACCCATTAACTTAGAAGACATGTTTGTCATCTTGATAAACTTAGAAGTGAAACAGGTAGAAAGGAGTATAGTGTAGAACCAGACTAATTTGGATTTAAGAAATGACTGTGTGAAGGATTTGCGGAAATCTGGTTAATAGGAACTCTGGTTAATTAAACAAAAGGAGAAGGCATTCTCATCTCTGTTTTTTCTTTATACTAAACATAAGTATCAGGTGTTATTTATTCTTCTCTTTGTATTTTACCCTAAACAAAGCAGGGAAGTTTATATATATATATATATATATATATATATTTTTTTTTTTTTTCCTTTAGACACTGACCTTTAGGAAATAGTCTTGTGTATGTATTACTTTGATAGAAACACATTTTCAAAAAAGTGAAAATAACTAGAAATTAGAACAAGCTTTAGAATTAGAAGCTCTGTAGTTTGACTCCTTCATTTTAGAAATACTGATGTATCACATCATTGAAGTGACCTGGCTGGGGCCAGTTACTCGGTGACGGAGGCAGGCCTGGAGATGACGTTCACTGATGCTTCATTCTGTACCTTTCATTTTATCCCACACAGATTCTTTTTTTTAAAAGATTTTATTTATTTACTTGACAGAGAGAGAGACAGCCCCCAAGGGAGAGAACACAAGCAGGGGTAGTGGGAGAGGAAGAAGCAGGCTCCCAGCGGAGCAGGGAGCCTGATGCGGGGCTCGATCCCAAGACCTCGGGATCACGCCCTGAGCCAAAGACAGATGCTCAATGATTGAGCCACCGAGGCGCCCCTATCCCACACAGATTCTTAACACAGGCATGTCTGGTGATAAATCTTAAAAATACTTAAGAATAGCCTAGGATTATTTGCCCCAATGAGCCTAAGAACGTGTGAATGGGACTAATTTTTGTCTAGCAAATAAAAGATACTGGAAAATGTCAGGTATTCTGGAATAATAATTCTTTCCCCAAATTTTAAGTTGCTGTTACCTGTGTGAAAGTTAGTGATCCCTATTTATTATGTATGTAGTTTCAGAAATCCTACCAAGTTTGCTCTGCTATTTATTTTTTCTCTTCCGGAAGACACTAGTATAGGGATTGCATATAGAACACATTAGTACCTGGAGAATCCATCTCTTCTGTTAATCACCATTGCCAAAGTTTTCTTCTGTATCCATCACTTCCCAGAGTGTGTAATTCAATAATTCCAAAATTATTAAAGGTGTATATGTTATGTGCTTCTTCAGCTTACGAAAGTAGAGATAAATGCCTTCCTTTCTTTATGAAACACTTTTTCTTTCTCTCCAAATGTTCTAAATCCCCCTCCCCCAGTATAAAATTACAGTCGGTATGCATGTACTCTTTCAGTTTTATGGGTAATTGGGCTTAAAAAAAAATCTACAGTGAAATATATTCCTTTGCTTTACTTTTATTTTCTTCAACTACTTTGGCTCCCAATTTTGTGTTCTGACCCAAATTTCGTTGCTAAGAATTTAGAGAAGAATTTTTTACTTAGAAAAAGGCAGGGTCCCTAAACCCATGGGTAAACAAAGGGTCAGGCTGGTACTGGGAAAAGGATAATTGGTCCCTGGGAAGAACGGCACAGGCTGGCCTCAGGCTCATCTCCTTTCTCAGTGTCCGTTGCAAATGTGGGGCAGGTGCCCCTCTTCTGTTGGTACAGACATTGGGCAGCTGGGAATTCAAACTTGAATGAAAGTCACATGTCTTTGTATGTGTATAAAATATATATGTGCTTATGTTTGTGTTATACATACACACTATTATAGTTCCCTTTTAGACTTTATACTTGCTAAGCTACTTTAGTGTTAATATTGATTGTCAGCAAAAAAAAGAAAAAAAAAAGAGAGAGAGAGAGAGAGAAAGGTGGGGGAAGTGGGAAGTTTGTATCCATTGTATGTAGTTGAAATTGTTCACACTCACACTGATATAGCCAGCACCTTCCTTCAGTATGCTCCCAAGAGAGTGCAGCTTTCTGGGGTACCCTGCTCCCCAGCTTTCTGGTGGGTTAAGTTCTTTCTAAATGCTCTATTATAGGAGGTTTTTCTGAAATACAGGTGAAGAATTCCTTACTCTTTCGTGGTACAGAGCCAATGAACTAGTTCTGTTATGATTTGTACCTTATAGGCTTTCACTTTTTGGAAGTTTTACCTGTATATCGTACTGAGAATGAAGCTACTATAATTTTTCAAAAACCAGAGTTGTCATGTACAGATTCTTACTTTCTTAATCCCCATCTCATTATCTTTGAATCACGCATCCATATGGTTCATCCATATCCTCTGGCAATAGCAAGTCTGAGGTCTAGATGACATTTCTTAAACTTAAAGCCACTTCTGGATAAGTCTTAGGACTGTGTAAGCTGTAATTTTGACACTTTAATAGACTCTTAATATAAACTTACCTTTGCTTCATTTGGTGATTGAAAGGAAGAACCAGAAAAGTAAGGTAATTCACTAAGAGAAGTCAAAATAGCTAGAAAGGAAGCCTAAACAGAAAACAAAGGGCGAGTCGGGGATGGGGAGAAGGCAGTGAAACCAGGAAAGGAAATTGGGATGAAGAAAAGTTCAATGTAAACTGCAAAACTCCTGGAGAAAACAGAGGCAGTAATCTTTTCAATATCGGCCATAGCAGCATTTTTCTAGAGATGTCTCATTGGGCAAAGGAAACAAAAGCAAAATTAAACTATTGGGACTACAGCAAAATAAAAAGCTTCTGTGCAGTGAAGGAAACCCATCAGAAAAATGAAAAGGCAATGCATTGAATGGGAGAAGATATTTGCAAATGATATATCTGATAAGGGATTAATATCCAAAATATCTAAGGAACATAAATAACACCAAAAAAAAATGAATAATCGAAACTAAAAAATAGGCAGAGGATCTAAATAGACATTTTTCCAAGGAACACCTATGCATGCATGGCCAACAGACACATGAAAAGATACTCAACATCGCTCACCATCAGGGAAATGTGAATTAAAACGACAATTACATATCGTCTATATCTGTCAGTCTGGCTAGAATCAAAACAACAAGAAATACAAGTGTTGGTGAGGATGTGAATTAAAAGGAACCCTCACACACTGTTGGTGGGAATGCAAACTGGTGCAGCCACTGTGGAAAACAGTATGAAGTTTCCTCAAAAAATTAAAAATAGAAATATCATGATCTAGTGATTCTACTGTGGGGTATTTACCCAAAGAAAATGAAAACACTACTTGCAAAAGATATACACAGATCTATTGTTATTGCAGCATTATTTACAGTAGCCAAGATGTGGAAGCAACCCAAGTGTCCATTGATTAATGGATGAATAGAGAAGATGTGGCATATATGTACAATGTAATATTAGCCAAATAAAGGGTGAGATCTTGCCATTTGTGACAACATGGATGGACCTAGAGGATGTTATGCTGGGTGAAATAGATAAGTCAGAGAAAGACAGATACCATATGATTGTACTTATATGTGAAATCTAAAACAAACAAACCAACAAACAAAAAGCAGAAACAGACCCATAAATACAGAGAACAATCTGGTGGTTGCCAGAGGGAAGGGAGATGGAGGCATGGGCAAAATAGATAAAGGGGAGTGAGAAATACAGGCCTCTGGTTATGGAATGAATAAGTCACCCAGATAAAAGGTATAGAATAGGGACTATAGCCAATGGTATTGTAATAGTGTTGTATGGAGACAGATGGTAGCTACACTTGTGAGCATAGTGCAATGTATAAACTTGTCCAATCACTATGTTGTGTACCTGAAACTAATGTAACATTATGTGTCAACTACACTTCTATTTAAAAAAAAGTCAGATGTAAGAAAAGAGCCTGGGGAGTACAGCATGTTGAATTTACCAAAGTATCAGATGAAAAATTCTGATAAATACCAAAATTGTAAAATAGTTACGTTCACTGAATATTTACTACGTGCCAGATACTGTGCAAAACATTTTGCATGCATCTCTTTTCCTATAATTGAAGTGGCCAGTGTAACTTACTGCTTTATTAAATGTATGTGATTATATCAGGAATGATAGGCTAATTGTGCTTTTAGTGGCTAAGTAGTTTAGCAATAAAAGGTGGTCATAGAATAAACAGTGGCAGTGGAAACATTTGAAAAAGGTCTCATTAGACTATCAATTTCTAGTAACCTTAGCTAAGTAGATTAAACTTGGAGGAAAAAAAAAAAGGAAATTTCTCACCAAATTTCATGTAAGTAGGAAGAACCAAACTTTTACCTGGGTCCAGTTGCATGTGTTCTTATAAATCTTGGCATATAATCTAGGAGGACTTTTTGTAAGAGTGAAGTGGTATAATAGGAGCTTTTGAAAAGCAGAGGATACCTGTATACTACTCTTGAGTATCAATGTCTAGCTAAGATGTTTTTGTCGGTGTTGTGCAACTGGATTTTCATGATAAAATTCCTCCCTTCTCCCATTCCCTACCGTGAATTACTTTAATCCAACATAGTTTCTTTTTTTTTTTTTTAAAGATTTTATTTATTTATTTGACAGACAGTCAGCGAGAGAGGGAACCCAAGCAGGGGGAGTGGGAGAGGAAGAAGCAGGCTCCTAGCAGAGGAGCCTGATGTGGGGCTCGATCCCATAAGGCTGGGATCATGCCCTGAGCCGAAGGCAGACGCTTAACTGCTGTGCCACCCAGGCGCCCCTCCAACATAGTTTCTGGACTTGTGCTGCTGGGTTTGGTTAAAGATACAGATCCAGGGTCCCAGTCCATATTTATGGAATTAGGATTTTTGAGAACAGGGTCTATGAAGCTACATTTTTAGCTAGTTCTTCTGGGTGATTTTGTTATTGAGAGCTCAAGGATTGGAAACACCCGATTTTTAAAAATCAAGTTTTTTGTGATCAATTTGTAGCTGTGTTGTGATATATAAAGCAAATTAATATGGAGAATTTGGTATAACTAAAGACTTATTAAATTTTCAATATAAACAACTCATTTCCAGGAGGATGCTCAAACCCTGTTTTGAGTGACTATCTTTTAATATTAATTGTTAATATTATTTTTAATATTTTTAATATTTTAGTAATGTTTTCTTTATATGAACTATTAGCTATAGAGAATAATTCCTATTAAGTGATCGTATTTTGAAAATTCGAGATGGCTTAGCTATATTAGACCTGAAATATGTGGGAGAATTTAACATTAACGATATTTATGTAAACACGTAGATAATATGCAGTTATTGGAATTTTTCCCTCTGGAATAATTTGGGTTCTGTCAGATCTTTGTATGCAAATAAAGAGTATAAAGAAGCAATAGGATCCTTAAATTTATGGGTCAAAAAACCGAGTTTTATCCTTGACTGCGACTAATTGGTTTTTGCACGTTAGACAAGCCACATGTTTCCCAGGCTGGGGTTCCTCATATGTAATACAGTCTGATGCCAGTTGTTCTCATGTTGATGTCAAGGGAAAGCTGATTTAGAAATTAGTTTGGAGAGAAAAGTTTAGTTAACTATGAGTTAAGAAAAATGGTTACTATTTGCATTTAATCTTTAATCTTTAAAATTAAGAAATTTTCTTTTTTAAGTGGGACTTCCTCAGACTTTTAATAGGCTGATTTGTAAGGTGAGGCTTTGGACCTAGAAAGTCTTTGTTCTCTGAACACCATTTAATAGCTCTTAGGATTGGTCCTTCTTAAAACTTAGTTTAGGAAACTCTGGATTCAGTATCTGAAGATCCCTTCTAGCTCTGAAATTTTGTCTTTGTTTTATTTTGTTCTGATGATCTGTGTGTGGCGGAACTCAGGATTACTGTCAGTGATATCCAAGGTGTGACAGTTCTGACCGTGCGTGTGTATTGCTCGCTCAGTTTTCTTGGTTGTGCTTGTATTTTCTGACCTGTCATTCATTTGGTCCTACATTGAGATTTAACTTTAGGAATTTGTTACATTGAGAATTTCATTGTAAGTTGTGCTCATTGATGTAGAAAGTTCGTCTTTCAGTGTTCAGTGTCACTATCCCTTGGAAATACTGTGTCATGAGATTGTAAAACATTTTACCAATTGCTGACAAGATTTTTTAGATCAGTGACTGATTCAAACAAACATGTTGTTACTGACTTACCTTTTTTTTTTTTTAGTATGACATGTATAATTTAAGATACTTGAGGGCATACAAGTAATAACAATTGAAACCATTGTATAATGCTGTATTAATTTCATAATGGATTCAGATTTTGACATTTAATTCTTATACTTTTGTAACTGAGTAGCTAATCAATTATGAGGAAGAACAAGTTGAATGACATCTTTTAGGAAGACAGTACGACGGCTTGAATATAGAACAGTTTTTGAACTATTTTAATTAGCCTTAACCTGATTTCTTTAAAGCAGTGATATTCTGATTGTTTTAAATTAAAAAAACTTGCTTTTTAAAGAAATTTCTTTTACTACTCAATGATGAGTACTGTAATTTACAGTTTGAAATTATATAATTAGCTGGCAAAAGGATAATTTAGTGTAAGTGGGTAATAAGTGTTGCCATAAGCTTTGAGAAAGGCAATGAATTAAGGCAACCCTTGAAAGTATCACCATTAAATTTAAAAACTAGTGTTTTTGCTCTCTTTAAGAAGCAGAAGAAGACAGTTATTAAATATTTATAGTAGCTTCAATTTCTATGTTAAATGAGGTTGCAAGTGGACAAATACAGCAACTTACTTTTAAATCCGCTTAATACGTTAAGACTGATTAAAAAGAAGAAAAAATGTCCATTACGTTTACCTTCATTTTAACTTTCTTTTTTGTTCGTTTCTTTGTGTAGAATTAAGCTTCCATCTAGTATCATATTCCTTCTGTCTGAAGAGCTTCCTTTAATATGTATTGTAGGTCTGCGGGCAATTAATTCTCCCAACTTTTCTTCTTTCTGAAAAAAGTCTTCATTTCACCTTCAGTTTTGAAAGCTAATTCTCTGGAATATAGATTTCTGACTTTACAGGTTCCCTCCTCCCCTTTAAGGCTCTAAAAAAATGTCACTCTGTTGTCTTCTGGTTTGATAGTTTCTGATGAGAAGTTTGCTAGACTTTTTTATCTTTGTTCCTCTATATGTGAAGTGTTCCCCCCCTCACTACTTTCAATATTTTCCCTTTATCTTTGATTTTTAGTCATTTCACTATGATGTATCTAGTTATGTGTGTGTGGCTTATTTTTATTTTATTGTGTTTTGGTTATTTTGGGAAGTCTTTATCTTGTTTGAAATTCTCTGGGAGTCTTAGATTTGTAGTTTGATATCTTTCATTATTTTTTAGAAAATTTTCAGGGGTCCCTGGGTGGCTCAGTCGTTAAGCATCTGTCTTCGGCTCAGGTCATGATCTCAGGGTCCTGGGATAGAGCCCCGCATCGGGCTCCCTGCTCAGCAGGAAGCCTGCTTCTCCCTCTCCCACCCTCCCCTGCTGGTGTTCCCTCTCTTGCTGTGTCTTTCTCTGTCCAATAAATAAATAAAGTCTTTAAAAAAAAAAGAAAATTTTCAGCCACTATCCTTTCAAATATTTTTCTTCTCCACTCTCCTTTACTTCTCCTTCTGGAACTCCAATTACATGTATGTTAAACCATTTGGAATTGTTCCACGGCTCTTAGATGGATGATTCCTCTCATCCCTTCTCCTCCTCCTTCTGTCCTATTCTTTTTTCTCTCATATTTTAGCTTGAATAATTTCTTTTGATCTATCTTTAAGTTTACTGATTCTTTGCTTAACTGTGTCAGCTCTATTGGTGAGACCGTTAAAGGAATTTTTTATCTCGGATATTATGGTTTTTGTTGTTTACTTTTGAAAAAGTTTCTAGCATTTCCATTTGACTTTTACTTGGAATTCCCATTTTTCTGCTAAAATTCCTCATCTGTTCATATGAGTTTTCCACCTTTTCCATGAGAGCCTTTAACATATAAATTATAGTAATTTTAAAGTCCCTGTGTGGTTGTTGTAAAGTCTCAGTCATTCCTGAGTTTGGTTCTATTGATTGCTTTACTTCTTGACAGTGGATTGTTTTTCCTATTTTCTTTACCCTCATTCCATCTCCAATATGTTTATCATTTGGTTAAATTTATTTTTAAAAATTCACATGTGACAGTGAATTCTCTTGGGACCTTTCTTGACATTGTCCTTCTTGTTCAAGCCTCTGTTCCCCATAACATCAGCTACATACTGTGCCCTGAAGAACCTGAGGTATTAGAATATACACCATTGAAGTATCATTAACTATACACTCAAAGTGTCAGCTCTTGCTAATATATGAAAACACTGTATTAAATTAATTAAAGTACTATAGTAAATGTTTTCAGCTTTGCAGGCCATATGATCTCTCTCATAACTACTCAGCTTTGCTTTTATAGCATGAAAGTAGCCATAGACAGTCTGGATGAGTAGGACTACGTTTCAAAAACTTTATGGACACTGAAATTCAAATTCTGTGTAATTTTGATGTGTCATGAAATATTGTTCTTTTGATTTTCAACCACTTCAAAATGTAGAAACCATTTTTAGCTCATAGACGATACAGAGACAGGTGGTGGGCCAGCTATGGCTCATGGACCCTACTTTGCTGACCTCTGATCTGGGGGACTTTTTCAAATTATAAATGCGTCATCTTCCCAAGAGTCTAATAAGCCACCTATGTGAGACACATCCCCAAACTGAGAAGTCATTGATGTTGGAAACTAAGGGGAGTGATTTCCACACTTTAGATTTGCTGGAATGAGAACAAAGCTTGAGATAATCTAATGTGAACACAGACTATTTAAACATACAGTGTGGACCATTTCTATAAAGAAGGTAGAAATCGTGAACAGCTTCAACGTCTGCTCTTACTGGCATGGTATTTTCAGCTTGAGGCTTAGAGTATATTGAGCACACAGTAAGGGTTCAGTATCTGTTAATGATTTTATTAGAAGGGTGAGATATTCTCTAGAGGATTAAAAAATACATTTAGTGTTTGTCTAATGAGATGGTTTTGTTGTTTTTATGACTTTTTGATTTTTAATAAGTATCTCTTATGTAACTTTAGCCTAGAGTAGTGATTTCTATTTCTGTTGTGTATTGTGACTATTTGGTAGAGTTGACAAAAATATTGTTGTTTAGGTCCTACCCACAAAGATTGCTTTAGTTTAGAGCAATTCTTGTGAGCAGCCTGGGTTGAGAAACTCTGGCCTATAGAGTATCTTCTTCGATGAATTTTAGAACGAAAAACTACTTTTTAAAGACAGAATGTTTGCAGCAAAATTTAAAAAATACATATTTCAGGCAGGTGCAGAAAAATATAAAGAATATATAAAATAATATCACCCATCTCTTATCTTTAAAAGATAGCCATTGACAAGTTTTCTGTTTGTGCATTTTTCTGCACATAAACAAACATTTTTAAGCACATAGGATTGTACAGTATGTACCATTCTTTGACTTGTTTTTACTCAGTTAATACATTTTAGACATCTAGAGAAAACCATTTCTCATAAATAATTTTGTCCAAGGATTAAAAACAAAAGCACAGAAGATAATTTTTGAGCAACTTGGCAACGGGAGCTGATGAGAGACACAGATTGGGAGCAGGGCTATTTCGAGTATTGTTTGGAGGCCGGGACACATCACAGTTCTCCGGTGCAACAATCCAGGCAAAATTTGTTTAGGATGAAGATTATGGACAGCTTTGAATAGGGAAAAATAACCACAGGACATTATGAGACGTGCCCAGGAAGAAGGAATATTTCCTTCCAGTGAATTAAGGCGATTATATGGATGGCAGGTTTCAGAGTTTTCTGTTTTGTGCATTATATTTTTAAAATTCTGTTTTGCATCTTGTTTAGCACTCGCAAAGTCTCCCTCTGGCCTGTCCTCCTCTCACTGTTGCTCACTTGCTGGAAGCTTGGATTAGGTGGGCTGTGGGTGGACAGGAAACACTGGGCCTGTGGATGTCCACAGCTGTATGGCCTAGACAGTTTAAGAAAAGGTGGTGGCATTCCACGCCTGTCCTCTTAGCACTTGTCCTTCCTCTAGGGCTCTTGGACATCTGTTCTTGCTCTGCTCTTAGGATCCTACAGTTCTCTTCACCTAAACTAACCCGGTAGGTTTCCTGTGTTTGTCAGTAGTGAGCGGGGCCTAGGACAGACTTGCTTATACAGAGTGGATCAAGATCTTCAGAGGCCCTGTCCACGGACCAGGCTGTGTGCATCTGTCAGGGAATTCACAATCATAGTGATAATGTAAAACGTTAAGTTAGCTATAGATATTCTTAGCAGAGTTCAATTTTTCCAAGATAAATAATTCGATTTTTTTTTAAAAGAGTGAAATACGAAAATAAATTTGAGTTTAGGTCGTTTGTGCTCAGTCTGCTTAAGGGATAACCCTGACCTGGTCACTAGAGGACTGTTTGAGGTTCTATTTTAGTTGTATAATTCTTTGATATCTTGAGGCTTTCTAAAACGTTAAATTTAGAATTTACATTTCCAAATGTTCAGGCAAATTTATTGTTGAGGCCAATAACTAGATAGTCACCAGGCAAACACTATTACTTATAATGTCAAATAATCCCTCACTCATAGTCTTAAATATAGTCAAGAATTTTTTCACGCTATTTGTATTCCAAGGACAACAAAGGAAAGTGCTTTCTGGGGTAGATCTGGTTAGCTACCAGAAGTGGGCTTGGGATGCGAGGCAGATGATTGACCTCTTTCTTAATAGTACATGCCTGTTGCTACAGAGCCTTTCTTGTCTCAGAGCTTCCCTTGATGAAAATGCCTCCATATTATTATTCCCTTATATTCCCACCTTTTTAGGTTCACTTTGAAAAATTACATCTTTTAAGATAGAAATATCTTCTGAGCAGGTTAAGCCTTTTTATCCTTAATGCATTTATTATAAATTGAAGCTATTTGTTTGGGAGTGACAGCATGAAAAACACTATTTTCCTGAAAGCTAGAAGAGAAGAACCTTAAAAGGCAAGCTTTGTCTACTTTTCCTTAATGACCAGCATCTGTCTCTTATGCCATCGAGAAGCATGCATAGTCCTTCAGCACACACTGAAAAATATATCCAATGTCTCTTCCTTCAAATGATTTCACATCAATTGCATCCAGTCTAAATGTTAATGCTTAAGAATTTGGTAGGCTGAAAATGATTTTATTTTTTAAATCTGTTTTCTGTGTATCCTCCCTTTTTTAAAAAAATTAAACTTTTTACTTTGAGATGATTATAGATTCACATGCATTTTTAAGAAATAATGTGGAGAGAACCTATATACCCTTTACCCGGTTTACCCAATGAGAACATCTTGGAAAACCACAGTGTAATATCAAAACCATGATATTGACATTGATCCCCCAACCTTATCCAGATTTCACCAGTGTTACTTGTATACGTGTACTTATTTATGTGTATTTATTTCTGTACAGTTTTGTCACTCGTACATGTATCCACCACTACAGTCCAACTATAGAATAGTTCCATTGCCACAAAGATCCCTAGTATTTACCTTCTTCTCTCTACACCTTCCTTCCTTCATGAGTTTTTTTTTTTAAGTTTGTTTGTTTATTTATTTATTTGAGAGTGGACAGGGGGGCGGGGGGAGCAGAGGGAGAAGGACAGGCAGACTCCCTGCTGAGTGCAGAGCCAGATGTGGGGCCCCATCCCAGGACCCTGAGATCATGACCTGAGGCAAAATCAAGAGTTGGGCGCCTAACTGACTGAGCCACCCAGGTCCCCCACTTCATGAGTCTTTTGTTTGTTTCTCATTTATGGTCATGACTTAAAATAATTATCTTTGAAATTTATATCCATACTTTAAAAAGTTTATTTTTTTCGTGTAGTTAAAAAAACACATAAAATTTCCCATCATAACTATTTTAAGTGTACATTTCAGTCGTGGTAAGTACCTTCACACTGTTGTATATCAGATCATCACATCTTTCTCACCTTTCAGAACTGCAGCTCTGTACCCTTAAATAACAGCTCCTCGTTTCCTTCTCCCCCAAGCCCCCGGGCAACCATCATTCTGTTTTCTCTCTATGAATTTGACTGCTTTAGATTTACCTCACGTGAATGGAAGCATACAGTATTTATCTTTCTGTGACTGGCTTTACTTTACTCAGTATAAAGTGCTCAAGGTTCCGCCCTGTCGTGGCGTGTCCCAGGGTTGCTTTCCTTTTTTAAGCTGAATACTACTCCATTGTATGTGCAGTCCACAGTCCGTTTATTCATTCGTCCGTTGGTGGACGCTCGAGCTGCTTCCATTTCTTGGCTATTGTGGATAATGCTGCTATGAGCATGAGTGTGCAGATCTCTCTTTGTGATCCTGCTTTTAATTCTTTGGGGTGTATACACAGAAGTGGAATTGCTAGATCAATGGTAGTTCCTTTTTAAAGTTTTTGAGGAGCCGCCATATTTCTCCATAGCAGCTACACCATTTTACATTCCCGTCAACAGGGCATATCTGTAATGATGTTAAATATGTTTTAATTCATCCATTTTTGTTCTCTTTATTTCATGACTGTTTCATTGACCTTTCTTTTTACACTTGATAGAGAGTGAATACTAGCACAAATAGCAGATATTTTGCATTTCAGAATGTTTGCATGCCAAGGACGATCCTCAAGGTGACCTCCCAACATTTTAGAGTCAGCTCTTTCAGCTCTAAGTACCAGAAGACTTACCTGAACTAGTTTACATAAAACAGGATTTTATTACAAGGAAACTGGGATGTTGCTTTGAAACAAAGGGTAGTAATGTGGCAGGCCTTAGAAATCACTGGAATGAGGGATTTGGTTGTCTCGTGTCTTTGATGGAGACATTTTTCTTTCGTCCTGTTCCGTGGCTCTCATCATGTGATGAAGAAATGGCTCTTCACAAATCCTTCAGCCACCTGAAGACTGAGGTGCTCCCTTGGGCCCAATCCAGAATTCCCACAGGAAGGGAATGATCGGCCCAGCTGGGATCAGTTGCCTCCCCCGATGTACCTCACCGCGGGCTTGGGCAGGGAGATGGAGTCAATGCAAGGACCTGGCAAAGCCCAGAGGAGCTGTACGGGTTGTCTAGGAGGGTGCAGGAAGCCAGAAAGAAATGAAATGAGCACTAGAGAGACAGAATGGAAGGTTTGCTCATCAACCGTGACCTAAACCAGAATGAACAGTAATTGAGGACACATTGAAGAAAGAACAATGGAGCTTGGAAAGGTCTGGGTAAGGACCTTTGGCAAAGAATTAAAAAAAATTCTGAGTGATGCCTTAGTATATAAAGTTGGCAAAGAATTAAAAAAAATTCTGAGTGATGCCTTAGTATATAAAGTTGAGAGCAGGGGTGGAATTGCCTGAAACGCCTTAGTATATAAAGTTGGCAAAGAATTAAAAAAAATTCTGAGTGATGCCTTAGTGTATAAAGTTGAGAGCCAGGGATGGAATTGCCTGAAATTCTTAAAATGATAAAAGATAAAATCGTTGATTTCTGGAACAATTTGGATTAAGGAGTAGATTTCAAACATGTCTTAACATTGTTATTTAGTGTAGAGAATGGAAAATCATATCTCAAACAACAATTAATTAACTTTATTCCGAAAGATTCGCAAATATATTAGGGATTGATTAGACCCGTGGATGGATTATAGCTGCATGATGGAGACATTTAGAGCCAATCAGAGTGTATCCTTCATATTCCGAAGTCTTGGAACCCTTTCCCCATGGAGCGTCCGTGACGGTGACTGTCGTTCACGCTTATTCAGTGACACTACGTAGGAGGCGCTGTCCTGGGCGTTTTTATACCCAATATCTCATTGACCCTTCCTCCAAACCCTGGGCGCTCCCTGTTTGTTAAAGCGAATTTTCTAGGATGTTTTCAACAGAATTATTAACGCTCTGCTTTTCCTTTCAGAGATGTGGTACTGGATCTTTCTGTGGGCTCTCTTCTCCTCTCTGTTTGTCCATGGTGCTGCGGGCGTGTTGATGTTTGTGATGCTGCAGAGACATAGGCAGGGGAGAGTAATCTCGCTCGTTGCAGTCAGCATCGGATTTCTGGCTTCCGTAACCGGAGCAATGATTACTAGTAAGTTGATTTTGTTTTGTTTAAGGCCCTAACTGTATATGCACTGTATTCTTACGACGACTGTGACCTTAGCGTCATCTCCCACGGCGGCTATTTTCAGCACCGATCACACTGCCCCTGGAAGGTGAAGATCAGTTCGTTTACTCGCTGAACGGATAGTTTTTGTCCTTCTCTGTGAAGACTCGTTATGCAAGGTTCTGTGAGAAATAGAACAACTCATAAAAATTGTCAAGGGGCACAGAAACTCGTGGGGAAATTTATTTTCTAGTGGACATAGTTTTTGCTTTAAAGGAACTCCCTAAGTAGTCTGGGAGAGAGATAGGCACACAAATTTGACAGTGATAATTGTCATTAAAAAAGTGAAAATAGAGCCCGTAGGTCCTCAATGTGATCTGCCTAGGAATACAAAGTAAAATCGCACTTGCTTCTTAAACACAAATTGTTAGGACACAAATCTCCCCTGACCTTCTAGAGATCAGCCACATGAGTGTGTCCTCGAGCTGTGTGCAGCTCTCCTCTTGGGCTGTGCACAGTGCACTGCATACAGGCCTCGGGGTCATTCCCTCTGCCTCTCCTTCACACCGGACCGGGGCCCCAGCTCCACCTGGGGTTCAGAGAGCTGGTGCTGGTTTCTGCTGTGCTGTTCAGCCAGAACTTAGATGCGTCCTCTTGAGACCGGAGGGTTCTGCGGCCGCGTCCTTGGTGCGACTCTGCCAGCCAGCGGCTGCTTCTCTGTGCTGCTGCTGAATTCTGCCACAGCTGGGGGTAGAAGAGGCTTATATTGCCACTCTCTTCTAGCCTGCTCCCGTATGTCTGGGGCAGCTCATTGCTGCCACAAAAAGGACATCTTCCTCCCTTCTGATTGGTTCCTAGGCCCCCAGATAAGAGTAAGTCCTTTTCTTCTGTAGTTCAAAGGCCTCCTTTTGTGTAGGACAGTCACCTTTTCCCAGAGGGATTGGCATACCTTGCCTGGGGAGGAAAGCCCTGTTCCCACGTCTCTGTGTCTGTCCTGTGGCGCTGATAGGACATTCATAAAATAGTTGTGGGACAAAGTATAACTATGATTTTTTATTGGGATTTAATTGAATGGAGAGGTTAATTTGGGAGGAACTGGCATGTAAACTGTTCCTCCCAAGAACATGTATTAGATTTCCATGTATTCATCTGTTTTTCATCCTTCCTTCACTCACCGTTCGGTGTTTCTGTGTTACTCCGTATTAGGTTTTTGTTGTGGCTGCTTGCAACCTGTAACCTTGTCGTGCGGTGCCTCATGCATTTTGCCATCGAGAGGGTTTGAAACAAGCACTTAGGGTTAGCTGCAGCGCAGGCTACACATAGTGAAGGGTAGAGATTCAGCCGGAAAGACAGTGGAGCCAAATCCTACAGGGTCGTGGAAGGCGAGCCAAAAAATTTGGACTTTTTTCCCTGCAGGCCTCGCAAAACAAATAAGATCATTTTGAATGAGGTTGGCAAGGGACAAAGCAGCCCAACAGAAAAATTTGTTTTAATAGCTGAATATAGTTATACGTAAAGAACCAAGAGAAAACTCTGATAGCGCAGGGACCTTGTCTGTCTTCACCACCGCTGTGTTCCTAACAGTAAAGCAGTACCTGCATCATAACAGATACTCAGAAAATACTGGTTGGAGGGATGGGTGGAGTAGGGGAGGAGGTGCGGAGGAAAGAAAGGAGGAAATGGGGGAGGGAAGGGGAAGTAAGAGGCCTCACCTGTGATCTGAACTTGAGGCTGGGATCTGAACAGGAGTAGTACCTGTGGTTGAACATGACGTAAGGACTATGGCAAAAGGAAACAGTCTGAATTAGTTTTGTTCACCGTGGCGGCATACAGAGAGGCTCGGAAGGGACTGCCAGTGTTTTCGATGGGGGCCAATGCTGTAATTGTGAACCCACGAACAGAGGAGGAAAGAAGGAACAGCCCACTCAGGAGGTGTAAGTAGTGTGTGGGGATGTGTATTTATTGCCGTAAATTATTGTACAAGCTCAGAGAGCAGGAGAAATGTCACTGTCCTTCAGTTTATCTCTAGTGGTGCATTTTAGAAACTGCAGTGTTATAGTTTAAATCCTTAAAAAGATAAGTCTGACATAATTTCAAGTAAAAATTTGTATCCAGATTAGCCATAAAACATTTAAACTTCTGGCTAGTCTTTTGACCTGAAGACAGTTGAATTAAGAACACTAGCCAAAATGAGACTATTTTAGCTATATTTTCTAAATGCAATTTGTGAGCGTCTGTAGACTCAGAGCTGTGTATTCAAGTCTGCAAACGATTGCTTCATATCTATTCTGAATAAGATATTGACTGAATATAGATACACACCTATTATATTTTACTCCTTCTTAGATTTTATTTTCAATATAGTGATTTTTTGTTTTAGTTGGTATTGATAGTTAGTTAATCCAAAATTGGGAAAAATGGTGTCTGGGTAGTGCCATCAGCTGGCATTATACACCTGACTAATTTTAGCAAATCTGAAGGTATAAAACGACATCTCTGTGTTGGATTAATTTGCATTTCTCTGATCACTAAGGAGTTTGAACATCTCTTCCTATTCTCATTATATATTTTGATTTCTTTTTCTGCAAATCGATTCTTTAAATTATGTGCTTCTTTGGGGGTTCTTGCTTCCTTCTCCTTAAATTATAGGGGCTTCTTATACATGAGAGGTATTGGTCTCCTGTTGGTTTTGGACTTTGCAAATAACTTCTCAGTCTTTTATCAGTTACCTTCATCTATGATATCTACTGAGGAGAAAGCCTTAATTTCTGTGCTATCAGCTCAAAGAGTTTTTTGCCTTATGGTTTATAATTTAAGACGTTCTTCCCCACACCAAGGTCAAAAGATATGCTGATATATTTTCTAATGTTAATTTTATAGTTTTAATACCGAGGTCTTTAATTCCTCTAGAACAGGAGTCAGCAAACATTTCCTTAAGGGAATTATGTTAAACTTTGCAAGCCTGGTGGTCCCTGTCACAGCTCTTTGACTCTGCCATTGTAGTGTGAAAGCAGATAGAGATGTGTGTAAATGAAGAGACCTGGCTTTTTCCAATAAAACTTTATTTACAAACAGGGGTCTGGCATTTAGGCATAATTTCATAAATTCCTGACTTGTGCCCTGGTCTAGAGTCTAACTTTGTATTTGGTATTAGATAGGATTCCAGGTGTATTTATTTTTCATCCCACATAATAAGTCAGTTTTGACCACACCATCCACTCAAAGCACTCATCCTCATTGATCCACCTTTTTTATGTATTATGCTCAAGGCACAAAGATCTGTCTCAAACCTGTTCTGATTTGTTAGTCTTTTTATGTGTCCTTACAGCAAGGTCACTTTTTTTTTTTTAAATCCTTGTAGTTTTGTGATATTTCTTAATACATGGTTGGGCTAGATCCCTCTCATTTCTTCCCCAAAGTTAACATAGCTGTTATGGACTTTTATTCTTTCACATAGATTTTAGAATATGTCTACTCAGTTTCTCTAAAAGTATAACTGGGATTTTTGTTGGGATTCAATTGAATGGAGAGGTTAATTTGGGAAGAACTGGCAGAGTAAACTGTTCCACCCAAGAACAATTATTAGATTTCCATGTCTTCAGATCATCTTCTGTGTCTTTCCTTAGAGTTTAAAAATGTCTTTCTCAACAAGAGGGTTGCATATTTTTGGTTAATTCTTAAACTCTTATATTGTGGTTGTTGTTCGTGGTATCTTTCAATGACATTGGTTAGTTTTATTGGTGTAGAGAAACGCCGTTCAGTTTTCTGAGTTGAGTCTATGAAAGATAAACAAAGCAAAAAACTGGTACTTTGGAAAGATACTAAGATGAATAGATTGCTGGCAAACTAATAAAACAAAAGTTAAGGCAGAAAAGCAAAGTATAGAACAAAATAGAATAAATGACTACAGACCCAACGATAGAGATAGAATAAAGAATGATAAAAATGACAGTTTTGCAAACAGGGATATATTCCTAAGTATGAAATGTCAAAATTGGCGTATGAGTACATTTAAGCAATTGCAGTGCTGAAGACCCTCACCCCCCAAAGGAACTCCAGCTCAACTGGAGTTTACAGATGAGTTCTACCAAATTTTGAAGGAATGGTTTAGTTCCTGTTTTATCCAAATTATTGAGGAAATGGAAAAAGTAAAAGCCATGCACAGCTTAATTTGCTGACGCCAGTGTAATCTTGTTAAGCAAGATAAAGACGGAGCAGGAGTGGAAAAGTATACGCTCATTTACCTTTTGAGTGTTACCGTAGGAATGCAAAGATAACTCAGGATCAGACATGACCATGGCTGTATGGCAATAAAACATTATTTATGGAAACTGAAATTTAAATTTTGTATGATTTTCATGTATCATGAAGTATTCTTCTTTTGATTTTAAAAAAAACCACTTAAAAATGTAAAAACCAGTCTTCGCTCCTGTGCCACGTCTGTGTGATGTGGTATGCAGGTCGGACCTGTGGACCACAGCTCGCCGGCCCCTCATCTGACCACACAGGCTGATAGAACCAACACCGTTAAAGCCAAATCTGCCTTAACCTTCACATCTACTTTCTCTCGGAAAATACAGAGGCCAAATCAGATCACTTCCATTAGTGTGTTGCTGTGTATTGACATCTTCCGTCCACTGGTGGCTCTTCTTCTTGCCTCTCTCGACCTTGTAGGTTCATATCTTTCACTAACCCTACGTCAGCTCAGCAGTGTTGCTTCCTCCACTTTGTCTTCACTCTGCCAGCCTTCGCTAGTCCCTCGGTCCTCGGGAGCTCTCTCCTTATTTCTAAGCGGTTCTTTCTGCCGTTGTTGGTAGTGGCAGTTCCAGACAGGCATCATTTATTTCAAGCATCCTGTTCCGCTTGTGTCTTCTTTGTTCTTGTATGACTTAGCCTTGTATTTCACCAAAAAAATAAAGACAATAAAATTTGTGGTCTTTCATCTGGCTAGTGTTCAGCAAAATACACTGTAGAGAGAGTGAAAACTAAAGCAAAAATTGGGGGGAAAGACATTTGTGAACATATATAAATATAAAAAGATTAATATCCAAACTGTATTTTACAAACCCTATAAATCCAATAAGAAGGAAACTCAGTAGAAAAAAAGGACAAAAGATTTGACAAGCATTTCATAAAAGTAGAAAACCCTCCTGGTCTCTAATATGGGAAGAAAAGTTCAGTCACATTAATTATCAGGGAAATGCAAATTAATCACAGAGATGACATCTCTTACTTACAAGACTGACAAAAATTAAAAAAAGATACCAACTGCTTCTGAAGATACGGAGTTAACTGGAATATAAATGGGTACAACTACTTTAGAAGACAGTTTGGCATTACTTAGTAAAGTTGAAAATGCCCATAATGTAAGACTGAGCAATTCTGCTTTTACCCATGTTGAAGAGAAATTTTGACTGCATGTGTGGGCACAAGGATGTTCACAGAATCAGTGTTTGTCATTGTTAAGGGTTGGAAACAAATGTTATTGGCAGTTGGATGGATAAGTTATGGTATATTCATGCTTCAATATATGTATTGAATATTTATATATATAAAATATGTATTTTAAAGACTTTTTTATTTGAGAGAGAGAGAGAGTGGAGGGGGAGGGGCAGAGGGAGCGAGAACCTCAAGCAGGCTCCATGCTGAGCTTGGAGTACGACGTGGGGCTGGATCCCACGACCCTGAGATCATGACTGGAGCCGAGACCAAGAGTCAGACACTTAACTGACTTGCCACCCAGGTGCCCCTACATATATTTTTATAAATACTCTTTCAAATCTGCTCAATATTTAGTAGCAGTGTTTCCAAATTCATTTATTAGGCACGCAAAGTTGTTTTCTTGCCAATCCTTTAGATTAAGAGTTCCACTGGTACGGTCTTTTCTGACCAGTGCTTCTGGGTGTGAAATCCCAGTGCAGTGGGGGCTTCTGTAAATCTACTTCTTTTGGAGGGAAGTTGTAACTTCTGAATTTCTTCCTAACTGATTATCCACTGGAAAGAAAATGGCAGTTTGTTCTATTTTCTGTATAACACTATGGAGGCTTGTAGGGCTTGTCCATCTGTTTCTTGAAAGATTTTAAAGAAGAATGGGTTATTTAGTAGTATTGTTTGTTTTTCCTGGAACAGCAGGGCCTTCCAGCATGAAATCCGTTTTAATCACAAGACCAGCTCAATAATAAAGGAGTCAGCTTATTTAGGAAAGAAGATGACGGTAGAGTGGAAAGGTTCTCAGTACTCATTTTCTACTCCTTAACTCTCTTTTTCTTATTCCATTCTCGCTTTGTCTCTTTGGGTAGTACGTTTCCATGGCTCCTGACCTCCAGTTAAATTCTAAACCCTACAGGAGATGTCCAAACATGCTTTCCGGGTCCTCCACCTCCAGCCAAAGGACCCCACCCTGAACTTCAGAGGCACAGAAATAATAAATACAAGTACCATTCCTTTTAGTCACAGAGAAAACACTTGACATTGAACATGTACACAATTTTTTTTATTCTACAAGCATTTGCTACCTAGCTTAAAGTATAATTTATTCCTTATTATTTCAGATCAGGAGTTCAGTGAATTTCGTCATTACTTACTAGTATTTTAGTTTGGAAAATAGGATTGAAACATATTCTGACCTTGAAGATGAAAGTTTCTTGGAATTAGAGAGAAGTGTAGGCAAGTTGGTGTAGAAATTGTTAGATTTTTAAAATTAATTTTAATTACATAAGTAACATACGACTGCATATTCTCCTTGTAGAACTTAAAACATTATGGGTAAGGCAAAGGTCTCTTTGGACTAGCACTCCCAAACCAGTGCCCTTCTCAGTTGTAATCCCTATTTTCAGTTTGGCTTATATCCCCCAGACTGTATGTATATATGAATATTACATTCATTCATATTTACATATATACATGCTTACACACACGCACACATGCGTACAGATATATGTACTAGTAGAGAATATACATAGTTTTAGGTTTCATTTTCTTTTTTGCATAAATGATATGTCTTAGGTTTTTTCTATGTCAGTTCATAAGGTTTTTATTCTTCTTTTGAAATTGTATGGGTCTCATAGTGTGGGCTTGATCTAGTTTACCCATGCCAGACTAAAGAATATTGGGTTCTTGCTTTTGATTTTGCGGTAGTTTTTTTTGTTTTTGTTTTTGTTTTTGCTACTACAAAAAATACACCTTTGTTATTACATGTGTGTTTGTGTGTATATATGTTTGTGTCTGTACTCTGGACATGGCTCAAGTATTTTTCTAGTCCGTCCCTTTTGGGTTTTCCTCTTTTTTATGTAGTTTTAAGTAGTCCTCTTTTCCTAAGATCATACATACATTCTCTTCTGTTTTAAAGTTTACATTTATAGCTTTGTTTTTAACATTTTGTTCTTTAACCCATGTGAAATTTATTCTGGGCAGTGGTGTGAAGTAGGGACCTAGATTTATTCCTTCTAATGGCTGCTAGTTGTTCCAACACCATGGAAATTTAGGGTAAATCCACATAAAAACAGTATTTCTCAGGTTTATTTTAGTATTTTTATTTTAATATAATTTTTGATAACAAAGCATAAGATCTTTAATTTTTTTTGTTTTCAAAGATTTATTTATTTATTACTTTAGAGAGAAAGAGACTGAGATCACGTAGGAGGAAGGGGCAGAGGGAGAGGGAAAGAGAGAATCCCAAGCAGACTCCTCTCTGAGCACAGAGCCCAGTGCAAGGTTTGATCCCAGGACCCTGAAATCATGACCTGAGGCAAAATCAAGAGTCAGCTGCTTAACCCCCTGAGCCACCCAGATGCCCCAGATCTTTAAAATTTTTAAAGAGTGTTCACCAATTCTAAAATTTGAGGATATCACCAGTTATACTAGTGAAGTTTATTACTCGATTAAGTAAATGTTGGTGCCACTAGGAGTTTTATTTAATGTTGAGGTGTTTATCAGTTACTTATGATTTTCTGAACTCCTTGTTTTCTTTTTCATGTACGTGAACGTGTGAAATGTGATAGAGTGAT
The DNA here is from genome assembly GCF_023065955.2 of Ursus arctos. Taxonomy (NCBI): domain Eukaryota; kingdom Metazoa; phylum Chordata; class Mammalia; order Carnivora; family Ursidae; genus Ursus; species Ursus arctos. Next base: position 15,653,920 of record NW_026622997.1, read on the forward strand.
TTGGGGATTTATAGTCAGACTAACCTGGAATTTCAATTTGGGCTAGTCATTGAAACTCTCTGAACCTCTGTTTTTCATCTTTACATTAGGTGATAATACTGTGGAGTGGAATGATATTTAAAGATAGTATTTGTAAAGTTGCTATATCAATATACATTGTATGTAGTAAAAATGTAATACATTTTGATTTCCTTCTTAAAAAATATGCATATGAAGTCCTTGGCATAGATGAATAACTTCCTTTTCTGGTTTATATCTCTTTAGAGGAATATAGTTACTTTTATTTGGGAGATTTTAAGAGAAATACAGAGTTAATTCTTAGCTAATTTTTTATGAACAGACTTCTATCTCAAATAATTGTCATTTCAGTGTCTCTGAATCATTTACTTCTGGTCTTTTCTTTTGTTTGGCCACTCTAGGATAGATAGTTTTTTCTAGGGGAAAGTTTGAAGGCCATCTCAATCTGTGAGAAGGCATACTCAAATTTAAATGTTTCATTATATAGTGTATTAATAAGGTGAAGTGTTGAATCAGATGGGCTCTGAGACTCCTGAACTCTGGGATTCTCCCAGACTCAGAAGTGTGCATGATCTAAACATTGTTCCCCGAACAGATGTCAGGTGCATCTTGCATTTTTATTAGATGTCAAGATACTGGTCTCTAAATAACTATATGGTTGTATGCTTTATTAAAAAAACATAATAAACTTTATATGATAGATTCTGAAATGTAGTAGTCAACTATTCAATATTTCATGACATTTAAGAATTAATTTTTTTAAAATTTCTTGAATAACTTAGAAACTGCATTAAATTGTGTAGTTTTCTGTATTTTCATTTATAATTATCAGTATATTGAGTTGTATGTTTATAAAAATAGTGATGTCTGTTTAGTTCAATGCCCAGGTGAGAGAGTACAGTAACAAATTATTCATGTTTTATGAACATGTTTGGTGTCAAGTAAACAGCATGTACTGTAGATATGTATTTTGCAGCTGGATAGAAAAGCCTTCCTTCGGTGAAGTGGTGTGGGCAAGTGTGGCTTTTTCCACTCCCACGGGAACTTCCGTGGACAGTTTGGAAGATGAGAATGACGGATGACTGACTCTGGCGTGCTGGGATGTAGAGCGATCTGCCGTCCCCACGGTGCAGTGTGTTACGAAGGGAATGAACGTGTTGTTTTGTTTCTCTGCCCCCTTCTCATGCAGGCGCAGCAGTCGCGGGCATCTACCGGGTCGCAGGGAAGAACATGGCCCCTTTGGAGGCGCTGGTGTGGGGCGTGGGACAGACTGTATTGACATTAATCATCTCCTTCTCAAGGATCCTCGCCACACTCTGAGCTTTCGGTGGGAATGTCTTACTTCACATAAGGAAACAGATGTACAGATTGTCAGAACACGGCGTTGTGAAGGAGCGGCAATGAAATCGAGGAGGAGAATGTGGAAGGAGCAGGTCGCAGCAGCCGGCCTGAGCTGTGTGCAAAGATCGCCCTCTGGTGTCCAAGTGATTGCACTACCGCACTGCACCTTACGTGCCTCCGTCCCAGGCCAGGCGCATCACACTACGGGAAGCTACTCGAAGAAGCACCTTGTTTAGCGGCCAATCAGGTTAACATTGGTGTTGACTCATTGTTCTTAACAGTGTTGTGTTGAGTTACAGGGACGTTTGGAGGAATTGATATATGTGCCAAACTCTTCTCTTTTTTTTAACATTGATCATGTGACAATTTCCAAGTGCAGATGTAGATGAGTGCTGTGAACCATATTTGACATGAATTCAGGTAACTAGTGAGATTTTTGTTTCGTGACGCTAAATCCCGTATGAGTGCTGAACACCGAATCATTTAATAGGAGGTAAACTATTTGGTTTTTAATGTTGAACGTTTCTGGGATTTAGGGCTTTAATATGTTTAGGCATTGTTATTTACTTTAATTTATATGGAAAATAATATGTAATGGAAAACTAGCTAAACTCTTTCAAGGACTCCAAGTAGACCCGGACGGTGCATCCTTTCCACTCACTTAAATAACACTCTTTTAATGGTTTCCCTCCTACGTAACTATTCTATTGACATGAATTCAAAAACTTCATGGGTCACACACATTGACTGTAGTTCGTGTGTCATAAAAATATAATTTGAAAATTTTCTTATAAACTTTGTAAGAAAAGAAGTCTGAAATGCATGTTGCATTCTTTGACCCTTCTAAAGAAAGTTTTTGCCATGTATCTCATGGAGAAAACATCTTTATAACTAGTATCTCGGTGGGATTATATTACTTGTTGCATATATCTTGATTTTTGACAAAACATAAACAGTCTTTCATTCTGGAGTATTACCTATATTCAAAGAGTGGCCTAAATTAGGCCGTGAAAACAAAGAGCCTCATTTGTAGATAAGTAACAAGTAAGTTATATAAGAAGAGTAATAAACTATCTTACATTGGGCATGTGGTAACATAATTTCGCTAAGTAAAAATTGGGGAATATAATAAATAATTTAAAAATTTGGCAGTTAATCTCAGCATATCGGTACAGTACTGAACATACATTACGCTGACTCTGTTGTTCGGTTCTTGATTTGTGCAGTTAACTTTCCTAGAATCAGTGATGACATTTATTAGAATGAAAAGGTCCTTAGTAATACAACATTTTAAGAGGTTTTGGCAAGATGCAGTTGTTTCTAAGAGTGCAAGGAGTAAGGGAAACAGAACCTGGTTGAATTTGTCTCCTCCTGAGATTGTTTTATTTTTTTTTAATTTTATTTATTTATTTTTTTTAAGATTTTATTTATTTATTTGACAGAGATAGAGACAGCCAGCGAGAGAGGGAACACAAGCAGGGGGAGTGGGAGAGGGAGAAGCAGGCTCATAGCGGAAGAGCCTGATGTGGGGCTCGACCCCGGAACGCCAGGATCACGCCCTGAGCCGAAGGCAGACGCTTTAACTGCTGTGCCACCCAGGCACCCCCTGAGATTGTTTTAAATACCAGGTCCTCTTATAAATGTGCTGACTCAAAAAGCCACTGCAGAAAATATGAAGTTAAGGGCGATCTAAAAAATAATCTTCATACTCTAGCCTCACTGTTTTATAACCCGATTTGGTAAAAAGTACGTTTCTATTAGGTCCCATTCAGTTTAAGACCTTCATTACCCACACCACTTTTTCTCCCCTGAAAAGCAGAATGTGTATCAATGACTTAACAATAGGGGGTTGGGGATACTTTTACCAGTATGGAAGCCAATTTGGGGGGTTTACTAATGCTGTGGCTTGGAAATCTGTTTTTAAAGAAACCAGTAAGCAACTATGCATCCCTAGAGATCTTTGAAGTAATCTTAAAATCAATTCTTTTTATTATGTACAAGCCTAAAATTATTTTCATGTGTTCTTTATGTTCCTGATGTTTTCCCAAATTAAATTTAGGCACAAATTTTCCAAGTCAATTTGATTTCTCCTTTTCTTTTAGACTTGAATTGTGTTCTTCCTTTACTTTGGCTCTTCTGTTGGTAATTTCAAGTGTTCATAAAAATCTTTGAGAGGAGTTACCAATAATGTGTTCACATTGTTTCAGATCTATGATATGAATATTTATTTTAACATATGGTTGTTTCACGACTTAAGGAAGTTATCATGATAAGGGAATACGGAGACATGGTTTAGAATCCAAAATTAGCCAGAAAATAACCTGGACACATTAAATCCATCGATGTGTGGACCAAAGAGATTTCAACTCCTGTTTTTGCTCTAAGAATGGAAGTATAATTGGATGGTTAATAATTAGTCTATGGAGTGTCCTGCGGCTATCCCCATCAGGTTGCTTTACACTCTCAATTGTGTTTGTGTGTGTACTTTTAACCATTGGGGGAACTGTTGGTTTCTTTGCTGTTTTCAGTTCTTTCCATTGGGATTTTGTGCAAATGTCACTCTCTTGATGTTTTGAAATGCAGTTGAATAGTGTGAATTGATGAAATTGTCTTAATAGCTATTTCTATGCCGAGATTTTTTTTTTTAAATCAGTGGTTTTCCTACAGAGACAACTAATGCTTAATGATATATATCCCCCCACACATATATGTCATTATATACATGTATGTAAAGCTGCTATATATGAATATAGTCTAATTGGAAAGCTTTTGTTCAGTGAACACTTTCATGTTCTAGTAGAGAATTTTATATATTTGTTCAGTTGAATGAGCTTTTAAATAAGTAAGGATGTTTGAGATTTTTGAACTTGGAGACATTTTTCTTGGTTTATTAGTGCTGGAGACCCTTGTTTGTGATGTGACAAAAGCCCTTATTGGTGTATTTGGGTTACACCATCTTAAAATTTACATGTGATTTAGCAGTAAACTTTCTTCGTGATAAATGCAGGAAGGAAGGGGGAAATCCTTTAGAGTTTACACTCCTTTATTAAAAAAAAAAATGTTTACTAAAGTACTACTGATGGTGAAATCAGTTCCCCAAAGAAGAGATCTATGCCAATATGCACAAACTAATTATTATTTAACATGCTGATTAGAACTGTCCATAGATCAGAATCAATCAGGGGGGCCACCAAAGCTACAAGTAATACATAAAACTTTTAAATGAAGGAGGTGCCAGTGATCTTCCCCATGGGATGACTCCACTGGTTGCCTAGAACGAGGACATTTCTAAATGATGGCTCTATTCGGCGCACACAGCTTAATCATTCTCACTTTAGATCTCAGTGTATAATAAATAGTCTTATAGTTTGTTACCCAGTGTACTTTCTTAGTATTTGCAATGTACATTTCCATTGCCCAAAAAAGCATAAGGGTTTTGTTTGTACTTTAAGTGAGAAATAAGGAAATGAGCTGCCCCGTATATCATGCATCTGTGATATAAGGAACAGGGATAAGTTCAAGTCAAAGAGTGTTGTTGAACAGGCCTTTAAAGATCTAATTAAGACACAAACAGCGCTGCCGTGTTACTGTGGCCAAGCCAGCACTGCCATGCCAACTAACTCAGTCTCGTAAGCGTGTTTGGTGGATCTGCTGTTTTCAAAGTGCTGTACTGAGTATTTCTATAGTAAGTACAAGGATGACCGAGGGGGGATCCCTGCCCTTGAGTCCACCGAGAGCTAGCAAGGTGATTGATTGTACACCCTAAAAAGGTTGGGACATTTTACTTCCCAATTCTGTTTGAGAGTTGAAGTCCTGTTCCCCCTGCCCCCAAATTCTGGTTTTCCCATTTTATCCACCAAAAGGACTTTCTGTAGCTGAGATATCATCACTGTGACAGAGTGGACGGAGCACTAGACTCTAAGCCCACCCCATCAACTCGAAGCCAGGGCTTGTCGACGTCTTGCGGATGAGCGCAGAGCAGTACATGTTTGGCAGCAGGTGGTCAAGAAGAGAGTCATTAGAATGGTTTTAATGACATTTTTAACAGCAATCGAATGGGTGGTTTTGTAAAATTCATCTATTTTCTTCTGTTTCCACATGTTCCCCTACATATATTTTAAGAAGGAAACTGAAAAATGTCTCTTATAATCTTGCTTCCTTTACCTCCTCTCCACCTCTTTATTTCAAAAATGAGCAGATTCTCCAAGACCACTTGTGGGAGTTGGTGGCGGTGGAGATGGCCGGGGCAAGCAGGGTGAAATTGCTGTGTTTATCGCTAGTTAAACTGGAGCGTAGCCAGCGCTGACTTCTCTGCCTTTGCCTTACCCTGCTCGCTTCCCGCTCGCTTCCCTTGGATCATTCAGCCAACATCCATTGAATGTCTACCGCATGCAACCTAACTGTCCTCGTTTTAGGGATGGGAAAGGGTGTCCTCTGTATCCTCCTCTCCTCCACCACCCTGGGCTGCGGGCTTCAGGCGTCCTGTCAGTTCTGCAGGAAGGAGAACCGGGCTTCAGCGCCTACCGCGTCCTTCCTCCCATGGACCAAAGGTGCTTACGCCCTACTCGTTTGTCTCTAACTGCGAGGAGATACTGTTACTTTTGATTTACGTCCAGGTTATAATTCACAAAGTCACAAGATGCTAAGGATATTTTTTCTGAAATATTCTCGAACTACTTCACTCTTGCTATTAAATTTTTTCTCTCTCAGAACGTCTTAATCAGACTCTCTTCAAAGAGTCCTTTCTTGTCTGTAAGATGTGAAGACCATCGGACGTCAGGAAGAAATTCTGGTAGACCTAGATGGAGAGAAGGTGGGCACCGCTTGCTGGGTCGCTGTGTAAATTGCCGTTCCTTTCAATAATCAGGGGTGAGAATCTCAGTGTTGAAAACGGGCTAGTGATCCTATCAGTTGGCTCATAATTTCTCTTAACTCCTAGTCCTTTTTATAACAGCTTGTGGGGACACTCTTAAGGTGCAAAACGACATTATTTCATTAAAGATGATAAGGTTTTTCAAACATGCGGTAGCATTTTGTAGCAGCGGGCAGTTTAAAGGCAGGAAGAAGGGCTGGAGGGAAGGGCCCGCCAGCTGGGGCGGTCGCGAGAAGTCCCATGGGCGATGGGAACACAGCTGCCCCCTGGTGGTAGATCCGTAAACTACACTGTGTGAGGATGTCTGCGGCAGGATTACAACATGCTGTGTCTTGTGAGACTGAACGGAGCATTTGCAATCCTATTACGTGTGTGTGTGGTGATGGGTGTGCTCTTCTCACGGAAGGATCTCTGTTCAGTGTAGACAGTACAGTGTGTTTGAGGAGGCTGCTAAAGTCGTTATCTGAAAACGTATCTGTGAATTTGGGGAAGTGGTTAATATGTAAAGTATTTTCAGTAAATGTGGCAATGCAGCAGCGAATACTTTATTAAATTGATGGAGGCACCCACATTTCTGAATGAACTGAGCTCTGAACTGTAACGGTCTCCTCTCGAGTTTGGAGGACTCGGCTTTACATTCATCGCGCATATGCTGAACTTACATAATGACCCTTTGTCGGTTTCAAGAACTAATTTTGCAGTTTCATAAAAATCTCCCTCTTCCTTCCATACCGATGTCATATGTTCTAGTTTAAACATATGTACAGTTTGTTGATAGACCCAGAAGTGTGGTTTAGAAGAAAATGTTCTTAACACCTTATGGTTATGCAGCTATAATCTTACTGAAAAATAAATGCTATAGGTAAGCCAAGAGAGCATGAACTTCTTACATATTTTTTGGATTATACACTGCACCCATAACGATCTCCCCTCAGTGGGAATGTGACTGCCCCCTCTTTGGGAATGTATTTAGGTATGTAACTGAAACTGGAAAGCAGTGTAACACAAATATATAGAAAGAGGAACTATCATTCATAATTACCGTAACTAACACTTTTTCTCCTAAATACATACTGATGATTTCCAAAGTTCATCTCTTGTTTTAGAGCCCTGTATAAATGAATGCTAACTGGACAGTACTACTGATGATGAGAAATTTCTCTTGTTTTTAAACTAAAATATTTGCACATCATCACTAAGTATCTTGGGGGGAGGAACGTTTTAAAGTTTTCTCCATGGAGAGTGAAATAGAGGCACTTGTTTGAAAAGTAATTAAAAATGATTTACTTTCAAAGTTGGATGAGTTGATGGTCTAATTGTTGACACTTTCTTGGTATCTGTGATATCAGATGCATTTATGATGGAGAAATTTTTACAGTTTCAACCCTCTACTCAATACACACACACGAGCTATACACGTTTAGATGAACAAATAAAATTCCACAGTATTTTTCATTTAGTACTATAACTTGCTAAAATTCCTAGGATTCTACCATGAAGTATTAACCCCTGACTCTAGTCATCTGAGGACAAGTGGATCAACTTCAAGTTAACCAACAAAAATGGCTTGATTTAAATAGCAAAAATATAGTTTACCCGATAGGTATTAAAAATTCACTTTCAAATTGTGTTAACTCTCAGACCACTGATGAATCATTTAGTAAAATACAGTAGTTTTTAAAAGCTAAATGATGCCTTAGTGCCTTGGAAGTTAAGATACTTTTGCAAAGTGAATTTGGCAGGATTCAAGATCGGCGCGCTCGTCACTGGGGATTTAGAGTTTAGGGACGGTATAACTGAATTAACTCCTTATGGTGAATAAAAATCAGCCATTTTGCCATTGACTCCGACAGATGACAACTACTTTCCTTACATTTTCATGATGCGGTATTCGTCTATAATTTTTTTTTCTTTTTACAAGTAAGTTTGAAATGGAGAAAAATGTAGTCAAGACAATTACATGTGGGATTTTAAAATTTAGTTTTCTCGTAAACTAGAAACTCTAGTGTGAACAGTGTTAGTGTCGTTATATCGTAGTACAAGGGCAGAAACTTTATGTAAACTTTAGGCATATGTTTACTATCAGGGATTTATTTTTACTATAGAAATACTTAATGTACTGTGAAGTTTAAAGACAGGAAGGATAAATGTCGGACGGGGTCACGCACAAAAGCAAAGGTACATGTGATGAGGAACCCTGCGTTATGTGAACACAATCCGCCCCTTCTGTTAAGACTATAAACTACACTGTATGAGTATGTGACTGCATGTTTACATAATACAGTTTAATTTCGAAGGATTACTTTAAAGACTATGTTTGTGTATAATACCTAACGAGCTGTAAATATTGTATACTATTGATTTTTAATTTTATATAAGCGATTTTTTTATTTCCCAATTCATGTACAAATCTCACTGTGTATATAGCGTAATTTCCTGGAGAACACAGGTTTTGCAGTGAACTGTTTTTTAATCGTGGTAAGCATCAGGCTAGCCTTCAGGATGTTGGTCTTTATTTTAAATTATTTTCCACCACTCATTTTCTTCGAAGGGCAGCCATAAGCATATGCAAGTTATTTTTGACTCTAGAAAGTTGGTCTGCAAACACAAGATCTAGGTTCCAATTCGTTGCTTTAAAGAAAAGATGCACAATGAATATCATCCACTGTCTAATCACAGGACCGTTTCTGAGGTCCATGTGTCTCTCCTCTTTGTAATATACAGGGTGAACTCTTTACTGACACACACAGGACAACTGTTAAAAGTGAATCCAGCACTTAAACATCATTACATAGAATTTATTGGATTAAAAATTTGTAATATACAGTATTTTAATAAAATTTCTGTATTCAATTTCATGCACTTATATATAAATAAACCTGTCTTTAAAAGCTTTATGGGGTGTTTTGACTCTTGATGACATAGACTCTCCGCTCGTTCACTGCAGACTGGACTGTTTTCTCTTTCCCCCTGTTCAGGTCTTCTTGGCTGGTTTTACATGTGGATTTTGGAGGTAGTCCTGCAAAAAGCAAGCAAGAAGTCCACAAGCTAAACTTGCTTGAGTTTATTGTTTTACCTAGGACCAGTCGTAGGCCAAATAAACATCTTCTTCTAAGAATTATTGTTTTAAAAGGCACACTATCAATTTTATGAATAAATGACTACCATTTATTGAGTGTTTATTATCTGTTAAGACATTTTATATGTATCCTTCAAGTTAAGTGGATTACTAAGGTTTACGAAGGTAATCCTTTACGGATAAAGCATTGGAGGTTCTGAGAAGGTGAGAAACTTCTCAAGGTCACACGGCTGATAATGCTGTGCTCGGGTTTTCTTAGTCTCCTACCTGTGTGTTTTCTCCAGTTTGCTCTCTTGGCTTCTACAGAGCATTCTGGAAGCTCCTACCTGCAATGAGAGAAAATCTCATTCTTGACCAAGACCAGATGGCCTCATGGGGATTTGAAAAAATTATCAACTCAGGATTTGTATTGTCAAATTTATGAATATTTTGAATTTTTGCTAGGGATTTCCAGGGGCTGGTACTAGGTACCTAGTTAGGCTCATCTGTTCTCCTGCCTGAAAAAAGATTGGGACTGACAGAGCCAGTCCCTGTAATTGTTACAAACCCCACGGGAATAAAAGCGAGGTAACTTTAAAAACTGTGCAAGCAAAATGGAAGTAAACATTTTTTTTTCCACATACGTGGACATACTAATTACTTAATTCAAATATAATTTATTTTTTCTAAGTAACTTTTTCATTCAACCATAAGAATTATAAAATTATTATTTCATAAGTCTTAAAACGTTCTTGAGCAAAACATAAATCTTGAGATTAAAAAGACATTTTCTATGTTGTGTCTATTATCTTTGGCTCTTGAAGTAATATTTTTACAATGTTTTTCTAATGGGTAAGTTTTGGGTATTTTGATATTTACCGAGCATTGAGAAAAAAATATCAAATTTCAAAGTTATTGCCCCTGGGGCAGAACAAGAGCAGAGGGAAAGGTAATCTGGAGGAAAGATGTTCAGGTGTTAGGCTGAGCTCCACGATGAAGCATGAGTCCTAGTCAGACTCGTGGAGGAAGAGTAACTCAGACCTACTGGCTAGGCAACTGTGCCATCTATGTGTTGAAACAGAACCCTTGTTAATTTATAAAATAGTGCCGAAAGTTTCAGGGTACGGGGAGAAAGGTAAATAGGACCTATAGCTGAGCTTTAAGGAGTAGAACATGGGTTCACCTCCAGCTTCTAATGGAATCTTACCAGAAGAATTTTGACAGAAGAATCGTTTCCGTTCCATTGTTCTTGCTGAACTGCCATTGATTTTCCATTATTTGTTGGTATCAGACATCTTTCTTTTGGCCAGTTTTATGAATATTCTTCAGGCTCAGAGACTTCTGGGGACTGATTTGCAATATGGAATCACCATCGGGAGGTTTTCTTGCAAAGCAAGAGTTTTATCACTAGATGGCGCAATGGCTCTATTATATTTTCCTCTGCTTTTGTCTTCGCCATCACCTACCAACACAGCCTGTACTTTTGGGCTCAATTCTGCACGATACATCTGATGTTCATTTTTTGTTTTCTGACAAAAATACACAGAAGGAAACTAAATATGATAAATATCAAGAGCTACGTATTATCACCAACAAATTTAACTTTTCAAAGAACATTAAGATTGTGTTCAGGGGTTATTTGCAAATAAGAAAAATCACATTAATTGTATGATTTGGTAAATCATTAATCTGGACCTGGATTATGCATTTTTCTCAAATTGGTTGTTAGTCTAATAGTTAATGCTTTAGTGACATTTAGTTATGTGGTCGGTCAACTTGTTGGATAAAAGGAAATAGACCAACATAATGCTATGGGCCTTGTATCCTGAGACTTGGTTATGGATTCCTGCTCTGCTGTTTGGTATGTGGACTTGGCCAAGTTATTTTCCCTCAGTGATCTTCAGTTTTCTCCTCAGTAAACAGTGACAGTGTCTCCTATTGCATTGGACGGCCGTTCAGCAAATACTTGACCCACTGGCATCTTCCTCTTGTGTGTTGTGTGCACGTGGAAAGATGATGTACTTCTAGACTTTGCCGTACGTTTTGGTGGTGAGTTCAGATACCTCCATTTCGAAGTCAGAGCCGGATGCCGTGTCCATACAGTGCAACAGTGTGTTTTCAGAGGGGATTTGTTTCAGGTTCAAACCATCCCACTGAACCACGAGCTGCTTTGGCAACAGTCCGCTGAGGGAATTTCTCAGAGACATACCTCAGGAGAAAAGAGCCGGTTAGAAAAAAAGAACGGACAAACTTGCTCAGCAAGCGAATTCGTTGCATTCTGCACACCAAATACGTACAAGATGAGGAAGCCACCGCAGCCAACATCAAGGAAGTTGCCCGACGACGGCCGTGACTCGCCTGTCAGCTGTACACATCGTCCGCGGCCACCTCAGATCCTGTTGTGAGTGGTCTTCTTGGCTTTGTTTATTGTTTCCGGAGACAGCTTAGAGTTCAAACCCAGGGAAGTGTTGGGCTTTTCAGCTCCAGAGTTTCTGACCTTAAAAGCACAGGCCTTTGTACACGGCCTGGTCTGTGGCAGCCGTGGAGACACACATGCCTACGCACTCAGGGTCTTAAAGAAATCGAGGCCGAAGACCAGAGAATGTACCAAACTGAGTTTCACAAAACGACGCGGCTCCCGTACCCTTTGCTTCGTTTTTGTGGGAATCGGTGTTGGTGGGTGAGTCCAACTTGTGACACAAGACACTTGTGTCATCTTCGGTGTAGAAAACAGGAGGAGGGACAGAGATGGGTGGGAGACATAGAGCTGAGGGAACAACAGTCTTGAGGGACTTAGAACCTTCTGAAAGCCCTGTGCGTGTGGGCTGTTGGGGAAAGGATCAGATCTGGGTCTTCTCCCTGGTTCTGACCCCTCGTGCCCATGAGACCTCATGTTAGAGTAATCTCTCTGTGCCAGCTTCTTCTGGAAAATAGACTGGCTCTTTTCATCTTATCTTAAATACAGGTTGAAACTTTCCATGGGACAACATCAGTATAGATCCGTCATTCATGGCGCTTACTAGACCCAGACCAGTTTGGCATCATGGACCTGACATTTGTCATATCTGTTATAGTTCGAAGATTTGGTCCACCTTTCGATTTCTTACTGAAGCTTGTTTAACTTGGAGACTTTTTGCAAAGTGAAGGAAAAGGGACGAAATTTTTAAATCTAAGGTATAACTTGTTTTGTTTTGTTTTGGTTTTTTTAAACAACATTTGGAGGAAATGTGTAAAGCCTATAATGTTGATAGGGGAGTCCTTGTAATAATGTTGATACTCAACTTTTACTCTCAAACCATTCTTCACATCTATAATCTCATTTTATCCTCACAATTTGTTCTTATTTGAGGAAAAGATAAAATGCTTTTTTTTTTTTAAATCAAAGCCATTTACCTGGTTAAATATAGGTATTTTATAGTCAGCAGTTTGGACAGATGCTAATAATAAGAACAGACAGAAAATGGCCACAGCAGCCTACTTGCCTAGACTCAGGTAACCCTCAACACCTAAAGAGATCCCGCTGGAAACTGATTACTTCCTGCATAACCCACGACTAGATAATTCTCACAATGCTTTGGCTTAAGACGTTTTCAGAAAGGATGCAGAAGGCCCATATGTATTCTACTGAGATTTTATTAGCCTATTTTCTTCCATCAGAAATATCTTCCTTGTGATGAACACGTTTAGTCCTAAGACTTCCACGCCAGTGTTGCTAGAATGCTCATCAGTGGAAGTGCCACCATATTTAATTAAGGTTTTCCCACGAGTTAGCTTCACCAAGCAGACAATTACTTCCATAAATAAAACAGCATGATTGTCAGGGACTCTTGTTTTCACCTTAACTGGTTGAATGTGCACCACAAATTATCCGGACAGGAAAAGTTGCCAAGTCAAAGCAAAACATTAAGTCTTCCTAGACATTTTGCATCCAGAAGAGACCAAAGAAAAAGGTGTAATTTTGGTCTCACAGAGGTGGGAAGCAGTGTGTTGGGACATCTGTAGATTTGGGCCTGTGGTATGTCAGCAGCAGACTCGTTGGCTACGATAGGACAAGTGGACAGCATGAATCAAGATTAAGTGAAAACACACCCACCCATGACATCAGGAATCTGTTGGTGGTACTTGAAACTGTATTGGGAAAATTACTAAAAGCTTGAACCAAAATTTAGATTACAACAGTGTCCATAAATAAGGACCAACTTAACATGATGTCAACCCCTTCACAATGAAGGAAACAAGAGGCAGAGATAATAAATCGGTGAATAACCCCCAAAGAATTTTTGCCTGAAACCCTCACCACTTTATAAACACCACTTTATATCTTAAAGCATTTCTTTCTCAAATGTATATAAACTTTGTCTTCACTCCCCATCTCTGGAAGGGGGCAGAGGTGGCTAAGGGTCAAAGGGTTTCGTCACATGCAGAATACAGAATTAAGACGGTTCAAGCAGATAAGATTTTTTTTTTTGTCAAAACGATCCCAAAAGATTACGAAATAAGCCCTTGAAATAGATTCTGTCACAAGAGCAGGGCTTCTTCCATAAGCTAAAATGAGAACAATCAAGCTAAAAATAAGTACGAATTTTTTTTTTAAAGAAATATCCATTTAGTGTCTCTATTATTAGAAAATATCAGATGTCAACTGGAGAAATGTATCAAATCATTTGGTAAGGCTCCAGTTTTTGATGTGCACCTTTTAGTGTCCTGTAATTATCTTGGCTGTGATTAACCCAGGTTGGACTCATTTTATCTGAAGCTACCAATAACTTGGGCTTTTAATGCAGTAAAATTGGCATACAAGGCCCAATCTCTCTACAATTTCCCAGCCTCACTGCTTTTGAGCCACAGAGAAACATGGGTTTCATGTAAATGTAAATAGCATTTACTAAGAGTATTCCAAAGATCACTCATTGGGAGGGGCTCTTGAGAAAAAGAATTCCCAGGACAAACAGGTGATAAAACTCGCCTTCCATATTCCTGACTTAGTCAGGCACAAGTCACACAAGCCTATTAAGGACTTTGAAAAGCTTTGAGTTAAAAGCCCTATTTGGCTTTGCTTTGTTGCCATGAATCCTCTGAAAAGTTGTCCATGGCAATAAGGGAAATCTCACTGGCTCATTCTGTGGTCTTCCGGAAAGCATTTCCAAACGTAACGTACTTCTAAATTTCCACCTGGTATACCCACCCCAAAACCGCTGGCTCAATCGCCCTAAATATGAAGTAGGGTTTTAATATCCAAGTTTTAACCTAAATTTTTTTTTAAAGATTTTATTTATTTATGTGACAGAGAGACAGCCAGTGAGAGAGGGAACACAGCAGGGGAGTGGGAGAGGAAGAAGCAGGCTCACAGCGGAGGAGCCCGATGTGGGACTCGATCCTGGAACGCTGGGACCACGCCCTGAGCCGAAGGCAGACGCTTAACGACTGCGCTACCCAGGCGCCCCCTAACCTAAAATTTTAATCCCCACGGCCCAGGGTTGCTCCTCGCTGGCTTCCAACTTACACTGACTTTCTGGTTCCTCATCCCCTGCCTGGCCCAGGGACCTCTGCCCACAGGTCCCTACCTGGCCAGGTGATGTCATGCGTGGCGAATGTATGTCAGGCATTTCCGTAACTAGCGTGCCCTTCTGGGGCTTCCCGGTCTCACGTTCTCAGGCTGGCATTTGCCATCCATGACCCAGGCAGGCTCAAGTTAGACATAGTCACTGGGATCTTCATGTCAACTCCAGGGCTGTGTCTGGCAAGTGTCAAGTGAGAGGTATAGGCTGGATGTCACAGCATTTCCAGGGGCCAGGAGGGTCAGGGACAGCTTCACAAGTGACGTGGCATTAGGATGGGACTACAAAGGGTGTTTCTCCAGGCAGAAAGGGCCACCTCTGTTGAGGAAGAAAAGGATAGAGCCAGATAGTGCAGGAGAAAGAACAACAGAAACCCAGGCAAGGGGTCGGGATGTGCCAAGAGAGTGACAGACGGGAGAGGGTGAAGTGGGAGACAGCAGAAGAGGGGCCTGGAAGGTGCATAGACACCACATGGAAGAGCCCTGACCTGGACACATGAAATTGACTTTTATCCTAGAGGCAGAGGGAGCCACTGAAACTTCGGGAGAAAGAAAAGCACACCTCCATCTGAGATAAGAGGGAAGGAGAGCAGTGGGGTCCGGGTACTCCCCATCATTCCAGTGTCCCCTTCTCGATCTTAGAGGAAAGAGCAAAGGCTCCCAGTCAGAATCCTCCTCCTGATCCCGCCGAGGATTGCCACTTACCTTATGATCTTGAGAAACTTACTTCATCTCTCAAAAATCTCAGTTTCCCCGTGTATGAAATGATTGCAAAAGCTATCTCGGCAGGGACCCTGTTCTTGTGAGGGGACAAGTTCCACACTCGTCAAGCGGCTGCGCTCTTGGAAGAAGACTTGGCTGCCCACCATTTGCATCAACGTGCATGGAACTGGAGGGGATTATGCTGGTTGAAATAAGTCAATCAGAGAAAGACAATTATATGGTTTCACTCATATGTGGAATATAAGAAATAGTGCAGAGGATCATAGGGGAAGGGAGGGGAAACCAGATAGGAAGAGATCAGAGAGGGAGAGACTCTACTCTTGACTCTGGGAACCAAACTGAGGGTTGCTGGAGGGAAGTGGGGGGATGGGGCAACTGGAGGATGGGCGTTAAGGAGGGCACGTGATGTGATGAGCACTGGGTGCTATACGCAACTGATGAACTCTACCTCTGAAACTAACGATGTACTATATGTTGGCTAATTGAATTTAAATAAATAAATAAAAAAGGCACGGCTGCAGACGTAGCTGGGAGAGCGGTGCCCTTGGCCATCACTCTGCTCTGCTGGACACAGAGACATTGACGGACGTGCCCCAGCGGCCTCCCTGAGCCCACACGGCCCGCAGTGCCCACGACAGACAGGATCCTGCCGCTCCTGTGTTTCCCCATCTCGAGGGGCTGTGTTCGTCTGGTTGCCGGGAGCCCCTTAGCTCTGCTCTCGTGGGCAGCATCAGCGCTAGCCTTAGCTGTCATCAGGGGAAAAGCAGCCACCTGGGCTGGCTCTGGGAGCAGGACTGCTGAAACCCAATCTGCCCAATTACCTCCCAGGCAACGGAGACAGTCGGAGGGAGGTGAAACCCATTGACCCCAGCCTGGCGGTTTTCTCCTAAAGCTGGAAAATCTCAATCCCTCGTGGCTTTCCCCTTTCTTCCTTCTGAAGTTCCTTCACTGGGGGAGGGAATGCCTGATGGGAATTGCCTGTAATAGCTCTTACCTGGACGCTACCTGGGGCCCAAGGTGTTGAAAAGAAGCAAAAGTAGACTCTCCTCTGTGAGAGTTTATTTTAAACTGTAAGACACTTAGTAAATGGTTATTACCAGCCAACAATTTATTTATGTCCCTTCCGTCCTTATCCTGTCTCTATCTGTCGGGATTTTATAAAATTGATTTGAACCCTGGGGCACCTGGGTGGCTCAGACAATTGAGCATCCAGCTCTTGGTTTCAGCTCAGGTCGTGATCACAGGGTCGTGGGATCGAGTCCCGCATCAGGCTCTGTGCTCAGTGGGGTGTCTCCTTGAGAGTGTCTCTCCCTCTGTGCTGCCCCCTTCTCACCCATGTGCCATCCCCCCAAAATAAATAGATAATTCTTAAAAAAAAATTGATTTTAACCCTTCATCCCAGACTCTCTTTCTGGACTAAAGGCCTTGTCTCATTCTCTCCTCATGTGGTAGCTTTTTTATCACGTGTCCGTTTGGTCCCTTGTCCATGCTCCTGTGTGTTCCGCCTCCTCCAGGCATGACACCACCACGGCTCTACTCCAGGGGGCGCTGTGCTTGGACTTGGTTTCTGGGGAAGAACTTGCATAGGCTCTGAGTTATAGGGAAGAAAGCCAATGGAGAAGGAGGGAAAGGTGACTGAGACAGGGAGCGAGACGGAGAGAGGGAGGGAGGGAGAGAGAGAGGAAGAGAGAGAAAGAGAGAGGGGGGAAAAGAGGGAGAGAGGAGAGGGAGGGAGAGAGGGATAGGGATAGAGAGAAGGGAGGGAGAGAGGGAAAGAGAGAGGGAGGGAGAAGGAAGGTGAGAGGACAGAGAGAGAGGGGAAGAGAAAGAGATGGGTAGGGAGGGGCAAGGGAGAGAGCAGGAGAGGGAAAGAGGGGGAGGAAGAGGGAGAGAGGGGGAGGGAGAGCTAGAGATAGAGAGAGAGGGAAGGGGAGGAAGAGAGAGAAGGAGGAGTAGAGAGATTGTTGGGGGAAAGTCTCAAAGGGGAACAGGAAGGAGAGCAAAGAGCCTCCAGAAGTTCACACAGGGTGGGGGAGGGTGAAAGCCTTGACCGGCTGAGGCTTCTCTTGCAATGACAGGGAAGAACGGGATATAAGACTGTGTGGCTGCGGGAAAGAAAGTTCGTGCCATTGCTACAATATCTGTATCACGTGATAGTGAAATCACCACATACCCTCCCAGTGGAGAAGGGCGCTCTCTCTCTGTAAGAAGGAAGAGCATCGGAGCCCGGGCTGGTCGCGGGCTTAGTTTAGGGCTTCTTGCTGTTGGCTTCTGCTGCGGCTGTTGATTGTGCCTTTTCTGGTCTTCTGGGGCCTGGGGTAATCTTCATACAGAACATGGCGAGTCTACATTTCCATCCTGTACGCCCCAGAAGCCCAGATCCTGCTAAAACTTTAAAGGCTGTGTTTTACCTCTTCGACTTCCCTACTGATTAATTGCAGTTATAATGAAATATCAGATCTTTCAAATCCACTTGCTACCAGCAGGATTGTCAGAATATCTTCCTGGATTTGTAAATAGGTATTTAGAGGCCTTCGAACGCTAGGCAGTAAGCAACCTATACGTAGCTAGATCAATAAATAATTTATGGCACAAATCATTTGTTTTGAGTAGAATGTGGTGGGAAGTTTCTCAGGAATGGTCTCTGCAGTGCACAAAACATTTTCCTTTTGTTTTATTACAAACAATAAACTGCCTAAAACCACACTAAGACTTTTGGGATACATCAGAGCCATATTTTATGGGCTGGAGATTAGATAACAGTGTCCTATCAGTGGTCAGTTTCTTGAATTTGACAACTCTGTTGTGGTTATGTAGGAGGGGCAAAAACACTGCTCCACCCAGGAGTAAAGGGCCATCTCTCAAGTAGTTTAGGGGAAAAAATATGGGGAGGGGGAGTCTGGCTACATGGACTTGGCAGGATTCTTGTTGACCTTGGGCAATGCAGAGACAAACACAGAAGCCCACATGTCAAGGCCTAGTTGGGAAGAGTTCCAAAAAGCCTGGACTCAAGTTTGGTCAAAGAGAATTTGTACCAAATGGCCAGTGGTGGTTTACAGAGAGAATAACATGAATTGAGCTGAATGTCCAGAATGAGTTACTACCTGCAATTAGATCCTTTTATTCTACATGCCCTTTGCTACGAAGACTGTCCTTGACCAAACATTAGTCAGGCTCCTCTGAGCCCTCTTTTCGACTAGGCCTTAAAATTGGCCCCCTTCCTGTCTTTGGCCTACCCAGCCCAGACTTAGCTAAGAACCCTGCTAGGTCATCTAGCAAGAGTCCCCTATTTTTTTTTTTTAATGATTTTTTATTATATCGTGTTAGTCACCATACAGTACATCCCCGGATTCCGATGTAAAGTTCGATGCTTCATTAGTTGCATATAACACCCAGTCCACCATGCAATACATGCCCTCCTTACTACCCATCACCGGTCTATCCCAATCCCCCACCCCCCTCCCCTCTGAGGCCCTCAGTTTGTTTCTCATAGTCCATAGTCTCTCATGTTTCATTCCCCCTTTTTTGACATGACCTCTGAGTAATACCCATCCACACCTTCCCTCCGACCCCGCTCCTTGGGTGTAAATCCTCACGTGTCCTTACCATGTTCAGAGGTGAGCCCAGTCTCTCTCCCCCTACTGCAATAGTCTTGAAAAAGTCTTTTGTACCATTTTAACAAGTGTCAGAATCATTTTCTCCTTAACAGCACCCTTTAGGTCCCAGGTCTTATTTTTATGGAGATGCTAAGACTGGTCCCATCTAGGATGGAAGTGCTTACGGATCCTCAGGGAGAGGGCGTCTGCCATGAGAAGACAGCCATGAAAACAGAAAAATGACAAGAGCAAAAGTTAGGGTGGTAGGAGTCAGTTGCTGTGAGAGTCTAGAAGACGGAGACATTTACCCTGAGCCAAAAAACGGAACTGTGTGCTAAAGAATGGGTAGAATTTTGCCAAGTAGAGAAACAGAGGAAGGAAGATTCCAGGAAGAGAATTTTGAATGGAGACCATCCATGTCTTGGCTTAAACAAGTGATTATACTGGTAGGGTTTCCAGGTACTGTTTGGGGGTCCCCCTCAAATCACTCCATGGGGCCCACAGCTGCTTTGCCTACCCTCGGCCCCACCCCCAGGAAAATGCTCATTGCAATGACCCACATGCAACAATGCCCCACCTTCCCTATTATAAAGGGATTTACTAAAAAGGAACTTTGGCCTTAGGCTTTAAATGTCAAAAAGAAATGTTTCTCTCTTTCTTTAAAAACACAAGCTTCCTGGGGCGCCTGGGTGGTGCAGTTCTTAAGCCTCTGCCTTTGGCTCAGGGTGTGATCCCAGCGTTATGGGATCGAGCCCCACATCAGGCTCCTCCGCTATGAGCCTGCTTCTTCCTCTCCCACTCCCCCTGCTTGTGTTCCCTCTCTCGCTGGCTGTCTCTAGCTCTGTCAAATAAATAAATAAAATCTTTAAAAAAAAATCACACAAGCTTTCTTTTGGTTCTTCTGAAAGTTACCCAGAAGACCAAAGGGGGTGAAGCAGGGAAGGAAGAAGGAAAAGAGAAAGCTTGGCACCAGGGCCTAGAAAATGAGTCCCTACGTGTGGAAAATGTTTTCACAGTTTCTCCTAGGCAGGACTTGAAGCAAAGAAATCATGCAGAAAAGCACATGGAAAATTCAAGCAAAATATTTTTAGCTAGTTGTCCTTTTTGTAAGAGTAGTATCTCCTTTAAAAGGAAAAATTATCAGAAGAATGTTATGGTACTAACACTTGGAAGGGAGGCAGGAGCAGGAATAAGTCAGAGGTAAAAATATCCCAGTTTGGGGTATACCTTTGTGGGGCCTGCGTTCACAGCACCTCGTCTTTCTGGACTGGATGGTCTGGAACTCTGCTCTTAAAACTGGTAGAACAACATCCCTTGCCTGTGGGAATGCGTCTCAGGACCATTTCTCCATTCTCAAAATGCTCCCTTACAACTCCCTCCCTGCTTCCCTCCCTCCCTCCCTTCTTCCTTCTCATTTTACTTTACTGGGTTCAAGAAAAAGAAGCACCTGGGAGGTGGTGAAGATTCTGGTTAGGAGCCAGACTTGAGAGTCACAATGCCCTGAAATTGAGTCTTAACTCTGCTACTTACTATATACGTGACCTTGGGCAAATTAATTTCTCTGGGCTTCTGTTTCCTGATCTGTAAGGTGGGAAGGGTAGTAGTGGCCACCTCACGGGGTGGCCAGGATGGTTAAAGGAGAGAAGAGTACAAGGGAATTCTCAGGAGAAAGAGAGGAGCTCTCTAGAAACCTACTGATGGACTGCTCAAGGGGCAAGGGGTGTAAGAGAAGCCAGCTGTTGGGGATGCCCAATCGAGCTCTCATGGGATTTTCATACTTTCCAGTGTCATTTCAGTGCTCCCTGACTTTCTATTGTTGCACCTGGCTGGATTGCTTGGATAAAATAAACTCTGAGCTAATCCTACTCCCTGTTCTGCAAAATTCTCTGATAACAGGTTCTTTCTCAAAATCTTCCACTGCCCCGAAAATAAAGCCAACTCCAAGTAAAATTGTGATGCCCAGAGGGCTTCGCTTTGGTATTGCTTTGTTTTCTTTCCTCTCTACCTCCTCTTTCTGTAGGTTTTTCATCTCTGTTTCTTCCCTGCCCTCCTAAAATCCCAAGTACCCAGCGGTCTAAACACCTAGACTGCAACGGCCTGCCCAGTTCTGCCTCCTTCCTTGTTTTCCAGAATGGTCTGTCCTGGTCGTGGCCTCCCCCCAGTCTCATTTCCTGGGACAGGCAACCCACAGGTGACCAATCCACAGGCAACCACATGAGTGGCCTTCTTTCCTGTGCCTCTCTTGTCATTCTGATTTCCAAGGCACGTCTCTACTAGTGAAAGAGTGACACATTTCCAGCACCTCCAGTGTACCCAGCATGTAGGGAATTCCCTGTTCTTCCTGGCAGTTAGGCTGGCTCCAGCCACGCCAGGGTCATAACTCTCAAGAGACCCACTGCCGGATAGAGAGAGCGGGCTGCAGGGCTGAAAGCTAGACAGGTCACACAGCAGAGGTGGGAGTGTGGGCGGGCCATCCTGCAGCCAGAGATCTGCTTGCCCCGGGTGTTCTAGTAGCCTGACTTTGCTGATTGGAACAAATCTTGGAATGGATACAGAGTCCTCTCCTTTTCTCGGAAAGTGTTGTTGAGCTCACTTGGGCGGTTGGAAAGGAGCGAGCTTCTAAGACTTGCGTGCTGTGATTTCAAGGTCTCTGTGGGGTCTAGACCTTCTGTGTCTATTAACGTTCTTTCCTCTTTAACCAGATAGGGATTTCCAAACCTTTCTTTCCAAACCTGGCAAGACGGGCCGCACCTCTACTGCCCCTCCTACCTGACTCCCCACTCAGTCAATGACCTTGGCTCATTCACGGGGCCCCTCAGCTTCCCTCACCTGCCTGCTTTCTTTACTTGTCTGTCCCTCCTGCCTCTCCCCTCTTCTCAGGACCCATGTTTTCCTCTGCCTCTCGAAGGCTAATGCCCTAGTCCCTGACCTTGACTTTGAATCCTCCTGCAAATCCCACTGACTTTGTTCTGTTATCTGTGTCTTCTCTTATTTCTCTTGGGATGGTCTTCTGGCAGATTTTTATGAATAGTCTCACATCTTTACAGTCTTTGTGAGTGGGAAAAACCTATGTCCCCTCCTCCTTTGAACTCCTGCACTTCTTCCTCCCCTCGCCGGTGGCTAAGATCTTAGAGGTGACATTGTCTCTCACAGCCCGCACTTGCTGGACCTCTCTCTGACTTCCACCACCACAGGCTTCCTGGATGCTGAGCCCAAAGCCCTCCGGGTTACTGTCCTCCTCCCTGATGCACAGTACTGTCCCCTTCTCGAAACTTTCTCTTTCCCCACTTCAGTGGCACTTTTTCCATTGTGATTTTTTCCCCCTAACCCTTGGTATCATCCTGTTTTCTTTACTGTGTTCTCCCTTTCTCGCCCTTCCCCATCCTCCTCTTCAATGCACAGGTTCTGTCCTGGTATATATTCCGTTTTCTCTATGTACACTCTTTGGTCCCTTTTGGTTTTCTTCTGATTTTGTCTGTCAATGACATCTAAGTAGGCACTTGTATCTTTTCCAAACTCCAGATTTTCCTTCCATCCCTGCCCTCCTCCCTTCGCTCCCTTCCTCTCGTCTGTCCAACAGGTGTGGGCCAACTCCTGTACCAGGACATTGGAGTAGCACATACAATGACACGGGGCAAGTGCGGTGATGTGGGCAGAAGGGGACATTTCGGGAGCACCAGTAGGGACAACTAAATCAGAATGAGGGTGGGGACGATGCGGAAAGACTCTTCTCAAAGAAGTGGCATTGAGGGGGAACAATGGGATGAGCTAGAGAACTAAAGGGTGGGGACTGTGTGCGGGGCAGAGTCTGCAGGACCAAGCAGTAGGGCCTCATGCATTTCTGCTGGCTTCTTACCTCTGCTCCATTCCTGCTTTCAAATCTCCACCTGATGAGGCGTCGTCTTGGGACAGACCCTTCAGGTTGGACAGGTTTCAAACTTCTTATCCCTTCCCACCCCTTCCATGCTGGTCTCAGGAAAAGTCACATCGGTATCTCTTCCCCAACTCTCCAGAATGTCATATCTGACTCCCCTTGTTGGCTCACCCTTCACGTTGGCTCCACCTTTGCAACATCTATCTCGTCCTTCCCCGTCTGCCTTTCCCATGAAAACATTCCCTGTTCTTTTATTTTTTATTTTTTAAAAAGATTTTTATTTATTTATATATATATATATATTTATTTATTTATTTTGGAGAGCGAGAGCTAGAGAGAGCATGTAATTAGTAGGGGGTGGGGATGGGAGGGAGAGGGACAAGCAGACAGACTCTGTGCTGAGTGCAGAGCCTGACATGACACGGGGCTCGATCCCATGACTCCAAGATCTTGACCTGAGCTGAAATCAGGAGTCAGACGCTCAACTGACGGAGCTACCCAGGCGTCCCCAAAGTTCCCTGTTCTTCTGGCTCTTCCTCCTTCGCTGAGGTCTCCAATCTCTTCCGCTTTCAATGAACATGTATATTTCTGTTTACAGATATTTTCCTGAAATACACTGTTCATCATATTACCCCTTTCCTCAAAAACTGTCAAATCACTGTACAATAACTTATCAGACTCTGATGTCAGGCACTTTTACCATTTGACTCAAACAAATATGTCAACTTTTTCTCTCACCGTTTATTTCCAGAGTGTGGTCCAGGCAATGCCTTGTGACTGTTGTGATGGGATCAGGCAGGCACTCTGCATCTCGCCTTCCAGGATTTGCACAGACAATTTCCCCACCTGCGTTAGCCTTCTTTTCCATGGTCTTTTTTTTTTTTTTTAATTGTGGCAAAAGACATATGTGAGAAAACTTACTATTTTAAGCATTTTCAAGTGTACAGGTCACTGGCGTTAAGTACATTCACACTGTTATGCAACCGTCACCACCATCCACCTCCAGAACTTTTTTTTATCTTTTGTAACTAGAACTGCACAGCTGTTCAAAGCTAACTCCCCATTCCCTCCTCTCCCAGCCCCTGGCAATCACCCTTCTACTTTCCCTCTCTCTGAATTTGTCTACTCTAGGGACCTCATATAAGTGGAATCATACAGGTTTATTTCACTCAGCATGATGTCCTCAACGTTCATCCATGTTGTTGTACATGTCAGAGTTTCCCTCGTTTTTAAGGCTGAGTAATATTCCATTATATGTACAGACCATGTTTGGTTTATCCATTCATTTACTGATAGACACTTGGGTTGTTTCCACCTTTTGACTGTTGTGACTAATGCTGCTGTGAACATGGGTGTGCAAATATCTGTTCTAGTCCTTGCTTTCAATTCTTTTTGGTATATAACGAGAAGTGGAACTCCTGGCTCATATGGTAATTCTATTTGGAATTTTTTTGAGGAACCGCCATATTGCTGTTCAAGTAACTACACCCTGTTACCTTCCCAACAACAGTGCACAAGTATTCGGATGTCTCCACCTTGTTCTGGCCAATACTTGTTCTTTTCTTTTTCTTTTTTCAATAGTAGCCAACCTAATGGGTATAAGGTGGTTTTATAGTCTCCTTTTGAAACCCTTTTGCATATCTTGAAAAATTCTTTTAAAGTCAGTAGATTATTTTTGTATCTTTATTACTTAATGATAAAAACAAGGCATACCCATTAGAATAAATCCAAAGATTCCCTTAAAAAAAAACCCAAAATCAAAATTTAAAAAAAATTAAAAAAATCCATTAGAGTGACTGCTCTCCCCCAAACCTTGCCCCCCAAATTCTTTGACATTTTGTTCTTCTCTCCCCCAACAGCTGCACCCCGAGAAGTGGGAATGACATTCGAAGGCGTGCACTTGCCCTATGGCTTACGTATGTCCATTCCCACTGGTTACTGCCTGTGCCTTCCTGGTGACTTGATATTCAGAATATCAGTCTTTGCCTGGGAGTCCTTTCTCCTGGATACCTCAAACTCACAACAGAACGAAGAGAGGAGAAGTTCTGGGGCAGCACCCACAAGCCAGGGGACGCAGATACCCTGAACGACTTCTCATTTGGCTCACTCAGGAAGAATCCCTTTAAGACCCTGCTCACAAGGCCCAGGTGATACGAAGTCTCTCTTCCCACTTCCACCTCCCAGTGAAGGTCACGTCTTCCTCCTCTTTGTGCTCCCACAGCACTTTATTTGGGTGTGCAATTACATCTGATTCCTAATAAACCTCTGCTTTTTATTATAGTTATTTGCGTATCTCTATCCTCATCCCTGGAACTGTTGGCTTTTTCACTCCCTTTAGTGATGGCCAAACTACCTTGCATGTAACAGGCATAAGATAAGTGTTGCCCAATTCGACTGCATCGGGGCTATTGCTCTGGAAGGCCCTGGTGATTTCATCGCTGGACGCGTTTGAACACGCGTGCAGTATTGAACTAATCCAGGGAAGCCTGTGTGAGTTCCAGCAGCACTAGCTGCACAGCTAATGATGTGTTTTTCCAGAGCCAGAGACGCTGACTGGGACCCTGGGCCTGCACTGTGGTTTAGAAACGACAGGTAAGCTTGCTTCCTGGGGTCTCTTTTCCACCAAAGTCACTTTCCAGGACAGATTGTCTGCACCCCCGGGGGTGGGAGTGGATGAGAAGCTTTTATGTCAGGAGAGAAAATGGTGACGGGGCACCTGATTTCTCTTCTGAGCTCATTCTCATCCAGCCCCATCCCGCAGGCCTCACTCAGGCCGATGCCCAAGAATCCTGGTTGGAATCCAAAGTCTTGAGACTGTAACTCCTGACTGCTCAGCCACAGGGGCCGTGTGGGTTGTTCGTGGCTAGGCCCCGAATTCCTAACTGTGGACTACCCTATGCAGCCCGGGGGTGTCTAAGAGACATAAAGCTAAGGGGCACTCCGGGATCCTTCCCTGGAGAGCTGGGCCAGAGCACCTATCAGCGCATCAAGACTGCAGAGCCTGAAGAGACAAAGGAAAGGAACAAAACAATCAGGAATTCGCCCTCCTGAATGGAGGCCGTGGTCAGATCTGTAACGTGTCGTGGTGACACTGAATCCAAAGGACACTGTCTGGGGTTGATCGGACTGTCCAGGCCACTACGAGGGCACCGTCTCCACTAGATCGTGGATGGCTCATTGGGACGTCACCCAGGAGCAGGGGCCTGGGGTGGAGGGGAGATAGCACTTTCTCGCAGGGCAGCTCTAGGGTGGGTCCCTGACGTGAAGCTTTTGATGGCTGAGGCGGCCATCTCAAAGACGGTCTTCTCGAATCAGCACATTGCCCACTCCACAACTCGATACAGAGCCAGGCCACCCCACCCACGAAGGTCTCCTTGCAGAAAGCTCCGAGGGCCGAACTAACAGACGGTTCGAGTTACCCTGCTTTTCCCTTCCCGTGCTTTCCTTCCTGCTCTTGTTTTAAATTCGCCAATAAAAAGTGAACCTGAAAAACCCTAGGCACTCCACTTTCGACCCCACTGCAGCGAAACCCCAGGTCTGTGAGTTCTCTCTCTCTCTCTTCCCCCACCCCGCACACCCTCACTGTGTGGTCTTGGGCGCGCTGTGGTGTGCCCTCCAGGACCTGTGAGTAATAAACCTTGTTTTTTCAAAGTTCCTCGGTGGCGGTTGCTGGGTGAATCTTGCAATCATAACAAGAAGCATGGAGGGCCAGTCGGGCCACAACACTGGCTCAGGGCAGGGAGACGTCGGTGGGGGCTGCCGCAGCAGCTCGGGGCCAGGTGCGGGCCGCAGGGGACAGAGCCGATAGCATCTATGGCCAGGGACGGGCTGAGGCTGACCCAGGACAGCAGCCTGGAGAGAGCTTTTATTTGCAGTGAGGAATTTAACCCCTGAGAAAAGCAATCCCAGCAGGAGGACTTAAGGGAACCAGGAAAGTGAGAAACAGAAGGAAAAGGGCTCTGGGAAGGGAGAAAACAGGTGGCTCAGAGTCTACGCTGTGTGTTTCATTTGATTTTTGTCAGAGTTAGAAAATGGTTCGAAGAGGAGTGCCCCAGGCTCTTTCCCAATTAGACTCCCTAGACCTTGCCTTTTAAAATCTTGTCGTGTCTATTTAAAAGGTTCTGTAGAAGAATGGAATAGCATAAAAAATCCATTCTGCCTCTAAGCCTAAGCAATTTTTATCAGCTTCCAGAAGCTTCCTTTTTGAATCATCTGTTAATCAGCTTTCTTTTAGGAACTTGGAATAGGTAACTAAGTACAAAGGACTCATTGAAAGCCACAGATAGGACTTGTAGATCAGTGGGGGAGATACAGGAACCACCACCCCACCCCCAGGCACCCCAAGGCAGAACCTTCAAGGGTCTCCTTTGGAGCTTTCCCGTCAAGAATCGACTCCTGTTCTTGGCCTGGCTGCCCCAAGGGCGGGGTGCAGGAGGCCTGGGAAAGGAAGAAAACCAGATTGCAACACCACTTGTTTTGTTTCTCCTAACAACCCCCCCCCTTTCCCCACTCCAGTTGGGGCCCTCATGGGTACCATTTGTTCTCATACAAAGGCACAAATAGATCTGTTGTGAGTTCCCCGGGTACCTGACTCTGTTACCTGACATCGGGATGGTTTGTTTTCTGGGATGCCTACAGCTGCACACATTCCTTTCTGGGGTGAACGCTGTGTATAGACATAAACAGCCAGCTAAGCTGCAGGGAATAAACCTGTAGCTGACTTTTCTTTCTTCGGAACTACAGTCCTGCCGAGATAAATATACAGAAAGACAGATTATAAAGGAGGAAGGACGCCGTGTCAGCATGAGGGCTCCAAAGAGAACAAAAGAGTTATCATGCACAGAGGCCGAAAATAGAATATAAAGCTCTCAAGGCTGGGGAAACAGTGGAGGCCTCCCGGGGAACCACCTGCAAAAAAAAAAAAAAAAAAAAAAAAAAAAAAAAAATCTGAACCTCCCAGGAAAACAAGCCCTGGGTTGACTTGTGTGAAAGCAAAACTTGAAAATCCGTGTTGAGTAATGCCAGGGGATGGAGGGGAGAGAAGCCACTGCCTTCGACTTTCGTTCTGAGTAAGGCAGCCTGGCCTTGGGCGTAGGGGCTTATTTCCAAGCTGCCCCAGTCTGATGAGTGGAGCTGGGGGCAGGTCTTTGAAATGGGCCCTGCTGACCACTCAGACGGCAGGAGAGCTGCCAAGGAGTGCGTGTTTCTAAAACAATATACGGTAGTTTGATTTTACATTTAAGACCCTTTATAAAAGCAGAGGCTCTCCCCCAGCCCCTTCAGGTTTTTGGCAAGCTTGCTGGAATCCAGGGAACCAAGTCAAGGCTGTCTTTCGCTCTGACTTTGTGCGGTACCTTTGCTCCTTTGCAGATGACGCCGCTCATGAAAACCGTGCTGGACAAAGGTGATTTCTCCTTTCAGGCTTGATTTCAACGGGGAGTTAACCTCGGAGTCCCCCAACTCCGTACCTAGGTTCAG
The DNA here is from genome assembly GCF_023065955.2 of Ursus arctos. Taxonomy (NCBI): domain Eukaryota; kingdom Metazoa; phylum Chordata; class Mammalia; order Carnivora; family Ursidae; genus Ursus; species Ursus arctos. The sequence goes on from NW_026622997.1 coordinate 15,682,438, forward strand.
CTTCCTCCCCCTCCCAGGCACTTCCCTTTATCATCCTGTCCTTTAAGTAGCCTACATTTTGTTTAGAGGCCGCAAGCTGGTTTCAGATCCAGTTGGCCACCTGCCCTCCGGTGACAGAGACAGCCGGCTGACGGCCCTAAGGATGCTCGGCGGGGTGCAGCGGTCTGGTGAGACAAACCCAGGACAGGAAGGCGCCCTTCAAGAAACCTCAGCCTTCGGATTAACGTAATAATGAAGCCATGATGCCCCTTCGAGGGCCTTCGGGCTCTGCTGCTAGCTTCTCCAAACAGAAGCCCTCAGCTAGACATTCAAGCCCGGTACCTCCCATCAGCATACCAGGGCCGAGCGCCAGGATCCGTGCCCATCCCAGGGAACATGGCTTCAATTCTAAACACCTGCCATCGAAGCTCTTCCTGCCATATTCGAATTGGCTCTGTTTGTTCAATACTATACCTCTTTTGTCAAATCTTAATTAGCGCCTGTGAGTTTGAGCCGTCCATCCTCCAGATATTATCCCTCACCCGGTACCAACCCTGCCTTCCAGGAAGATCCACACTGACCAGTGGTTTTCATCTGCCTGATGCTGTTGAATTTTGGAAGCGAGGCAGATGCCTTCAGTCATTCATTCATTTATTCGTTCTTGCATAAATTAATTTTGAGTGTCTAGTATGTGCCAGTCACTGGTCTGCATCCTTGAAATACCTGAACAAGAAAACTTGTTGCCTTGAAAGCTCACATTGTAAGGGGGGGAGTGTGGGAGACAGATGGTAAACAATAAACAGTAAGTACACTGGGTGGCACATCAGAAGTCATAGAAACAAGGGGCGCCTGGGTGGTGTAGTTGGTTAAGCCTCAGACTCTTGGTTCTTGGTTTTGGCTCAGGTCATGGTCTCAGGGTGGTGAGATCTAGCCCCACCTTTGGCTCTACGCTCAGTGGGGAGTCTGCTTATGACTCTCTCTCCCTCTCCCTCCACCCCTCCCCCACCATATGCATGCATGCTCTCTCCCTCTTTCTAAAATAAATAAATAAATCCTAAAAAAAAGAAGTTATAGAGACAAAATAGAAGCAAAATTGGAGCAGATAAAGGGGGAATCTGGTGTGCAGGTGGCGTGGGGAAAGGAAAAGTGTAAAAAAATTTTCAAGGGCAACTTTACTGAACAAGTGAGAAAAATAATAAATGAGAATTTCTGTTCCTTCTTATGAAGGGTTGGTCTTGCCGATGAACAAGTATCAGGACAATGAGACACATATCATTGTCTGTAGAATTAAATCTCATATTCTGCAGATAGTTATGTTTATTTATAAGGCAATATTCGGAATATCATTTTATACTTATGTATACATTCTCTTTGTATACACAGATACATAATAATTCCTGCTATAATTTAATTTAAAAAATGTAGCCTCAGGGAGCTCTGATACCTTTTCCAAGCCAAGTGGATATAGATTCCCATATATATGAAATTTCTAGTTTCCCACATAGTCTTTTTGTTTATTCAGGAAGAACTTTCTAACCTGATCCAACTCACTTGCTCAACTGGGTGACATGAACAGCAGAGGCAACTCCCCCGCCTTTCGACCCTGTCCTGCTGACCAAGCTTAAAGCTACTTCATGCTGGCCTTCAGCCCAAGATGGCTCTTGGGAGCAGAGGGAATTCCAGGCGTGGGGGCTGGTACAGCAACAGGAGACTCGCGCTCCTCACAAAGGAAGATGGCGCTGGGGAGCAGGGCTATTGCCCACACATGTCCTTGCACACTTCATTAAGCTCTGAGCCCTGAGTCAGACCCCAGTTTCTGGTTTCTTTGAAAGTATTTGGTACACAAATAAGCAAATTGGGGATAAGGAATGTCCAGTCATTGTTCGAGGATTTTCTGGAATTCGGAGCATTGTGATTTTTGTTGTTTAGAAAGGCTTTGGTTGCCTGTTTATCATACAGTGCAGGCTCTTGAATAACTTCCTGGGGGACTGGCCCACATTCTTGGTCCCGTTGGCGTCTCTTGCCCAGCAAGGCTCACTCAGGGCGTCTTCCCAACATCCTGTCTGAGAATGACCTTCTTTTCTCCACTTACTAAGCTCCGAGTCCTTATTGAAATGACCTCCTGCACAGGAAGGCCCACTGTGGCGCCTGGCAAGAGAAAACAGTTCTGGTTTCTAGGAAGTTAGATACACACACACATACACACACACACACACGAAGTCTCGGTCAGAAAAGGCAAAATGTTTGTGTTCCTCCGCGGGCCTGATACAGAAAACTAGCCGACATTCCAGCAACGTACTGAACAGAGGTGAAGGCAGGTGCAGGGAACCCAGCTGGAAGCCAGGGAGCACAACAAGCCTCCCGTCTGCAGGCATAGCAGCCTCAGTGACCCCACCAGGCGGATGTGGCCGCTTAAACAAAGCCAAGGGCATGCGTGCGTCTGTCTGTGGGGACACTCCGGCTTAAAAACGACTCAGTGGAAAGCCTATAAAGCCCGAAGCATGTCAGAGAAAAATAACCGTGGAATTTATCTTAACATCTAGGAAGAAGTTTGCTCTTGCCACATATGTTCTAAAGTGGGCAGGCTTTTTTCACTTTTACCAGTGAGAGTGAGGGGAACCCCAAAGAAGGGGGCGGGTATGTTCTTTAAATTCATTGTAGTCCAGGGACCCTGGATGGCTCAGTTGGGTGAGCGTCTGACTCTTGATTTCAGTTCAAGTCATGATCTCAGGATTGTGAGATGGAGCCCCGCATAGTCGGATCTGTGCTCAGCGGGGAGTCTGCTTCTCCTTCTCCCTCTGCCCCTCCCCCTGCTTGTGCTCTTTCACTCTCTTTCTCTCTCTAAATAAATAAATAAATAAATCGTTAAAAAAATAAATTCATTGTAGGTCTTAAATGAGACCTGCTTGAACATGAAAAAGAACTTTAAGGATCCCTCTCTCTCTGGTACAATGATACAATTTTGGAAATAGGACCTTTGCAAAGCTCATATACAAGAAACTCATAAGGACTCTGATGACCAACGAGGAATTGTGCCTTGCCCTTGGTCACCTGTTGGGTCATCTGTCCGTCGTAATGCAGAACTGCGATTCCCAGTTCCGGGTGTTCACGTGCTGAATTGCCCTCTCTGGGCTGGTGAGGAGGGCCAGCATCATGGGTGGGTGAACAGTGCAGTGGTTCGGAGCCCACTCTTAGAAGGGCCCCACACCTTCTGGTGTAACACTCTGCTGTCACGATCTTGAAATTCTTAATAATATTGTTTTTGAACTTGTGTTCTGTAAATGAAGTCCGATGGGATAGCAGAATATGCATGTGAGCTGAGTAGTTACACACAATATGGATGTCCATTGGTTCTTGTTCTTACTGCCCATCTACGTGTATCGTTTGAGATGCCCCATAAGCATGGAATTCCACGGGACCCCTGACATGTCCGAGTCCAGGAAAGACTCAAAGCAAATACAAGGTAAGCCTGCCTATGACTGAGGTGGGAGCATGGAAGAAGGAGGGGGCACTGGCAGTCCAAGTGCACACAGAACTTACTCCACTCCAGAAAGATGGCAGTGGTCTTCTGAGAAACACAGATAATCACGGAACCCTGTCATGTCCTTCCTTACTGCTGTTGCCTCCCAGTGTAAGCCAAGTACTTTCGCTGAAAATGAAGACGTAAAAGGAAATGGAGGGGCACCTGGGTGGCTCAGTTGGTTAAGCGTCTGCCCTCGGCTGAGGTCACGATCCTGGAGTCCTGGGATTGAGTCTCACATTGGGCTCCCTGCTCTGCAGGAAGTCTCCTTCTCCCTCTGACTCTCCCCCATCTCATAATCTTTCATTCTCTCTCTCTCTCAAATAAGTAAATAAATAAAATCTTAAAAAAAAAAAAGGAATGGAAAGATAGAGCAAATGATACGTATTTTTTTTTTCAGTTCTTTCTTACCCACCAGTAAGCGAGAGGTATAGGCTGTTGGTAGCATGTGTGTATATCATGAAATGAAATAAAAACAGTTGAGTCAGTTTTTTTTTAATAGCATTTCCACTGTTTCGGGGAGAACAAAGTGAACTACAAAATATGAATTATATAATTTCAGTGATTCTACAAGTTACATGCTCTTAGATTTGCGTTTAAAAATGGCATTGCAAGAACAATAACACTGGCATTGCACATGTAAAGAAGAACCGTAAAACTCATGCTAATAATTAAAATGCTTCATTTTTCTATAGGGCATTAAATAACAAGGAATAAAAACACCATGGCAAGTTTGAGAGACTGAAGAAGAAAAGAAAAGGCTCTATATTATAGTACCTTTTTAAAAATTCATTTTTAAATCTCATTTTATCTATTTTACTTATTTTTTAAAAGATTGAATTTATTTATTTGAGAGAGAGCATGAACGGTGGGAGGAGCAGAGACAGAACCTCAAGCAGACCCCTTGCTGAGAGCGAGGCCTGACGCAGGGCTCCGTCTCAGGACCCTGAGATCATGACCTGAGGCAAAATCAAGAGTTAGGTACTTAACTGACTGAGCCACCCAGGCGCCCCTATATTACCATACCTTTGACAACATTTGTCCCCTTGCTTTTAAACAATTTTCATTTTTCCCTGGGCCCCACCAAGCAGGTAGCTGGTGATAAATATAAATATTTGCAGAAACACCTAAAGTGGCTGTTAGACTCAACCCCAATCATAGGTTTGTATAGTTCAGGTCTACTAGTGTTCACAACACATTTAGTTTGGATTTCATTTTAGTGATTGTCTGTGTTTGCGTTCTTCCCAGAAGTATACCCTGAGATAAAGATTTGACTGAAAGTAATGTATTTGGAAGATGATCCCTGAAAACACCAAGAGGGGGAGAGAGAGGGGGAGGAGAGAGAGATGGAGAGAAGGAGAGAGAGAGAGAGACTGAGAAAGAGAGAGAAAGAGAGAGAGGGAGAGAAAGAGACAGAGAGGGAGAGAGAGAAAGAGAGAGAGAGGGAGGGAAGGAGGCCAATTAAGGGTGTGCTATCAAACTAGGTACCACTGTGGGGAACTGGAGCTCGATCCTGCTGGGACCCCCGGGAGACTGCAGTATCCACAGTCACCCTAGATGAAAACAGAGAAAGTTGGGGTGTTTGTCTTTCAACTTTCCATCCATCATTAGTGGAAGGGTATTCCTGGGAGCATTAATTCTCTATCATTTCTGGCTTGTTCTGCTCATGGTTACCATGGCCAGAAACTAAGCCCAAGAAAGAGTGTTGCAGGTATGGGAAGGGTACCCATAGCATCTACTATTTGTCAAGCAATAGAAGATTCTATACAGATTGGAACTACCTGTTAAAATGACTAGTGAGACACCCCCAGAAGAAAAAAGACATACCAAATGATGAATCTTGGTTTTGCCTGGCCGAGGCTTCAGAAAAACATGATCATACAAGTCCTCACAGATAGGGGTCTTGGATGATGGCATTACATCTGTTTCTGTGCAGAATGTGGGATGAGACTTTCAGGGCAGTAGAGAAATACAGGGGATCTGAATGGAAGCTTCTGGGGAGCCATGCAGCTAGCGTGGATTTGCTAAAGAGAGCTGACAGTCTATCAGGAGGCCTGGAATGAAAATCTTACATTCTTTTTTTTTTTTTTTAAGATTTTATTTATTTATTTGACAGAGATAGAGACAGCCAGCGAGAGAGGGAACACAAGCAGGGGGAGTGGGAGAGGAAGAAGCAGGCTCCCAGCAGAGGAGCCTGATGTGGGGCTCGATCCCAGAACGCCGGGATCACGCCCTGAGCCAAAGGCAGGCGCTTAACTGCTGTGCCACCCAGGCGCTCCCGAAAATCTTACATTCTTGCCAACAACCAGCTTCAGACCTTATGATGAATGTAAGTCTTTGATGACTTTGGTTTGCTGTTGGTTTCCTAATGGCCCAGCTCTCCAGGGATCAGAGATACACTGCCTGGCCCCCTACAAAATCCCGTTGGGGCACAAATGACTGATCCCAGCTCAGCGAATGCCCTGCTCCAAGCTGCATTGATTTTTGACCTTATCTTCTTTTCCCCCCAGAACCTAATTATGTTTGATTTCATTGTCTTTTTAAAAATTTCATTGTATTTTAATGGTTTTCTCTTAATTTTATTTCTTCACTTCAATGATAAGCTCATTCCTGGACAAGTTCTGTGTCTTCTTTTCTTAACTCTCATGGTGCTTAGCCTAGCTGGACACAAAATAGGTGAGTGATAACTGCTTGCTGATGAACTGTCTCTCCCAGGGCCAGAGAGCGTCACTTGAGGCAGCTGCTGACAGGTTGGACAGTCCTGGAAGGGTCTGCAGCTTCTGAATGACAGGACCAAACAAATGAGGTCAGGACACGTGCTGTCGGGTGCTGTGAGGGATACCAGGGTTCTGAGATGTGTCCTGGCCTTGGAGGAATGCCAGAGGGTAAGGCTGCTCCCAGAAGAGTAGGGAGTGATGGGAGTCATGGGGCCTGGCAGGGGCTACCCAGGCATCATGGGACCTGGTACCTGGCTGGCTAGGGAGGAGGAGGTGGTGGAATCTGGTGGTTCGTGCATCAGTGGGGAGAGAGGGGGCTGCTGAGGGGTCATCATGCCGGGGTTCCAGGCCAGGTCCTCCTGAGCACAGGCATCCCTCTGTCCATGATGCTGCTGTTCCATTGTTCGCTGAGCTCATGTCTCATGGTATTTGCTCTGTTCCACATCAGTTCTGTGCCTTATCATCTTCACTTGCTTCATGTTCACCTTTGTTTTTTGCCTTTTCAGGCTGCTGATCAGCAGTATTTGCTTCCATTTTCCCCCCTCTTCAACTGCCCTGGCTCAGTGGGACCCATATCAGCCATACAGCTGCCCTCCAGGCCTGAAGCACTAATGCGGGGACTTCCAGAACACACTGGTAATTGAGGGATTTACATGGGGCTAGGAAATCACTTATACAGAGAGTCAACATAGGAAATATGTATGGATGCTTTGCTTTTTGTGAATGCAAATGTGTGGTTGTAAAATGTAATATTTGTAAAATGATAGTGGTTCAGCCAATGCCAGTGAGAGGAGGACTCCATTTACTCTGAATTCCTTTGGTTGTTTGTTTTTTTTAAAAGATTTTATTGATTTATTTGACAGAGAGAGACACAGCCAGTGAGAGAGGGAACACAAGTAGGGGGAGTGGGAGAGGGAGAAGCAGGCTCCAAGTGGAGGAGCCTGATGCGGGGCTCGATCCCAGAATGCCGTGATCACGCCCTGAGCCAAAGGCAGACACACAGACGCTTAACGACTGAGCCACCCAGGTGCCCCTCCTTTGGTTTTAAAAGTTTATAATTAAGTAAACAAAGTGTGAGAGTATGTGTACATACACTCACCTAAGCTTCATTTGAGATTTTTAAAATCCAGATCACTTCTACTTTTTTATTCAGTTTTTGCTGTTGTATTCTGCTGGGCCTGGGGTTTGATTTTTACCATATATACAAGCTAACAAATTAGGTTGTTAGTGTTTCCTGGATGCTGGCAGAAGCTACGAGATTCTTGGGTCAGAGAAAAAGGACTCTAGTACTCATGGCAAAGCCACCAACATATGACCCCTCTCACCAGCAAAACACAATATGGCCCAGATGGATGCCACTCAATGTGTTTGCATTTTAAGTGACTCTGAACTTGAAGGATCCACTACAAACAGAAGCTAACTTGGCCCTTGTTCAGGGAGAGATGTTGCCTCATTTCCAAAGGGGAACAGGCTGCAAAAACATTTCCGAACTATTGTCTGGGTAAAGAGTGACGGGGCCTTGCAGTACTGACCCACCAAGTAAGAGGCGTAGAAGAGAGTAAAACATCCAGTAGAATTGCATTCCATGAGTTTAAGAAGATAGAAGAAATTATGAGCATATGGAGGGAAAACATGACATTTAGTTAAAAATAAAAAAGACCTGTATCAACTAGTTAAGTATGAAAATGCCATGTCTGAGATACGATTAGACTGCATGGCCTTAATAGCAGATTAGACACAGTGAAGGAAAATATTAGTGAACTTGAGGACTCAGCAGTAGACACTGTTCAAAATGGAACACACGGAGGAAAAAAGATGAACAAACATGAATGGAATATCAGTGGGCTCTGGGTCAAGCACTCATAGCTTCATGTATGTGTAAATGAAGTTGTAGGAAGGGACCAAAAAGTGGCTGAAGATTTAAAACTGTAGAAAACTATAAACTCACAGATCCAAGAAAGGGAACAAAAATCAAGGAGAAGAAATGTGAAAAAAAGGCACATCAAGGCACATCATAATCAAATTCAGCTGGGTAAGAATGGTGGTGGGGATGAAGTCCATGACGGATTTTTAATTAATTAATTAATTAATTAATTTTTAAAGATTTTGTTTATTTATTTGAGAGAGAGAGAGCCAGAGAGAGAGCACAAGCAGGAAGAGCAGCAGAGGAAGAGGGAGAAGCAGGCTCCCCGCTGAACAGGGAGCCCGACGTGGGGCTCAATCCCAGGACCCTGAGATCATGACCTGAGCAGAAGGCAGATGCTTAACCAACTGAGCCACCCAGGTGCCTGCAGATTTTTAAATTTAGATTAACACTTTTAAAAAATCACGGAAAGGAGAAAATCTGAAAAGTGACCGAAGGAAAAACATACACATTATATACAGAGGAACAAAGATAAGAATTTTGGAAGACTTCTCTTTGGAAACAATGTGAGTTAGAAGACAGTGGAGCCACATGTTAAGGTTTTGGAAGAACAAACAAGCAAACAAATAATTATCCACCTAGAATTCTCTACCGGCAAAAATAACTTTCAAAAAGCAAAAGAAAAGTGGAGACTCGGTCAGATATATGGAAGTTGAAAGAATTCATCACTTGTAGATCCCACAAGACACATTAAAGGAAATCCTGCAGGCGGAAGGAAAATGCTACCTGATAAAAAGCAGGGTCTACACAAGGGAACGAAGGGCCTCAGGAGTGATGTCTGGGCATTTCACCCATGACATCAGTTCCTTCCAACAGCTCCTTTCCAGATTTCAGTCTCCAAGTGGAGCAGAAATGCCCTGGAAGGCGCTTGGTTCTCAGCACTGCGATGTGAATAAGAAATAGGTTACATTTATGCTAGAGGATCAAAAGAAAAAAGATAGGAGAGAAAGTGGTGAACTTGGAAGGGAGAGTGGCTGAGGAAGAGCGATCTGAAAGGATAATAGCCAGGAATAGAGGATTAAAGCTTCTGTGTGTTTGCTTCTGGAAGATGCTGGTAGTCTTTTCCCTCACTGAGATTATAAATAATAGAAGGAGGTGGTGGTGAATCAGAAGAATTTAGCAACACACAGAGTTTGGAGTCAACTTAAAAATTTGACTTGGTATATTTGGGGGTAGCAGGAGAAATAGTTGGGCCCTAGAGGTATTTGGAAATAGAGATAGGAATAAATCCCAGGCCCTGTAGTTGTAATGTGCATAGACTTTACTCCTACTGCCATTCCTGACCCAGCTTTACCCTCCTGGGAGTAAATGTAAGCAAATTTCTCTCTCTGTATGAGTAACCACGTCAGGTGTTATTGAACACCCAAAGATGCAAGGCAGAGGATTCTGCCTTCAAGGATGCACTTACAAAGATGGAATATTCCCGCTCCCATCTCTCTCCCCCGCATCCCTCTTATTTCATTTCTGTTTTTATCCATCTCTCTCCATATCCACAGACATGGGAAACAATTTCGGCATCAAGCCACAAATGACGGATGTTCAAGAAGTGATCCAGACCATTGTTTCAGGAGCAGGGGGGCAGTTCAGGGAACATTTTATGGATGAGAGAGGTTTTGAGCTGGAAAGAAATGGGATTTTGATGATCTGAAACAGAGCATAGGCACTTTTCTGTCTGGGAAGATGAGGTGTTGATTGGCAGATCTGTTGGGCTTGAGGAGTGGGTAGCTGCCTACTGTAAGCAGGCTGTTATGGCCCCCAGACAGGTCTGATCCAGAAGGAAAGGAAGGCCATAGATACGCAACAATCCGTAAGTTTCCCATGTAGTTGAGGTGGAGAAGGGAGTGTGGCTGGGATCTCCAAAATCAATTCAAAGAGAAGGGCAGAGAGGTCAGCACACTTACCTCAGAGGTGGGAGAGGAGCCAGGAGGGAGATGCTGGGGACTCTAGGAGGTCACGGGTGTCAAAGCCTGAAAGGTGTGCCATGTCCAATGATGTGGAATAGAGCCTGAGATCAAGTCACCAGATTGGGTGGGTGAAAGGGGAATGAGAGAGGGCAGCTCCAGAAGAAACCCAAATTTCAGAGTGCTGTGGGGGGAGGTGGGTGAGAAGAGGGCAGGGACAGGGCCCCATGAGCCCAGATGAAGATTTTGGGCCAATTAGAGAAAGTACTCATCTGGGAAGACCAATTAGAGAAATGTGCTTTTTTTTTTGCATCAAGAAAAAGACATCCCATTCTTAGGAAGATGCAGTCCTGTACCCCCTGCCTTGGCAAGTGGATTCAGGGCCGGATTCAGCCATCTTTCACCCCTGCCCCAAGTGTCTTTGAGCAGAGCACAATCTACAGAGTGGGTACATGATGCTTCTGAGCAGGGACACACAGTGTAAAGTGCTCATTGGAGAATAGGGATGGGGCAGGGAATGACCAAGTAGTAAAATCACGCAAGGGGGTAAAAAGGGTCACGGAAAGGTGTTTGAAACGAAATCTGTGCAACTTTCTGGGCAGAAAAGATGCCCCCTGCTCTTCCCCTCTCCCCCACCTTTGTCCATCATGTCTACACTTGTGGATTTCAGAACTGCTTCGGAGGAGACACCCGTGTGTGAGGCTAATCCAGGTGTTATGGGAAGAACTGTGCCCGCTCCAAATTGATACACTGAAGTCCTAACCACTAGTACCTCAGAATGTGACTATCTGCAGTTATAGTCTTTAAAGAGGTAATTAAATTAAAATGAGTCCATTAAGATGGGCGCCAATCCACTGTGACTGGTGTCCTTGAAGAAGAGGTGATTAGGACCCAGACAACTCAGACTGGACACAATGAATGTGAGAACACAACAAAATGGCCATCTGCAAGCTGAGGGGAGGGGTCTCAGGGGAAACCAAACCTGCCGCCATCTTGGTGGTAGACTCCCAGCCTCCAGGACAATGAGGGAATACATTTCTGTTGCTTAAGCCTCCCCAGTCTGTGGTACTTCTGCTCTGGCAGCCCTAGCAAATGAACATCCACAGTTAGGAAAAAAATCTCCTGGGAGAGCTGTGAACCAGTTCCTTGCTGAGTCGACCCCAGGAGAAATGTGGTAGGGTCAGAGCTTGAGGCCATGGAAAGGCAGCAAGTCTGTAAGCCAGGCTCAAGGGTGAAGGAGTTCTGAAGGTCAGTTCTGCCGCTATGTATATTTGTGACCTCGGGTGTGTTAATCACTTGACACCTATGTTTCTGAAAGTGTAAAATGAGTTTCTCAATAGCGTTGCGGTGATGCCATCAGGATTAAATGAGAGAACACGTGCAAAGTGCTTAGCACACGGTAAGTGCTTGAGGTGCTAGGTCATCCTCCTGCTTTCCCATAATCAGAGCTGCTCGAGGGCCAGCAACATGATCTCCTCTGCTTCTGAAACAAAGCATTTATTAAGTGACGCTGGTAGGTCAACCTTTCACTTTAAGGAACTGAACTGTTTCCTGAGTGGGATGGGGTTTCAGTGACAGCCATTGTCTGGCAGCAGTGGACCCAGCATGGGTTTGGGGTCCGAAGACAGAATTCTGGCTCTGGCTCTGCCACAGACTGGCTGGATGACCTTGGGCACTTTGTTCCTCTTGGCCATGGGTTTCTCATCTGCAAATAGAAGAGACGGTGCTTCATAATTTCCGAAATGTATGAAAAATCAGATTCTGTGATTCAGAATTGCTGAATGGGCCTGGGAGACTGGTAAGAAGCCCAGAGACATATATGGAGGCAGAGATTTGCCTACTGTTCTCTCAGCAAGATGGGAAAGCCCCACCATGGGCAATGCCTTCTTATGGCTGAAATAGCAGAGAAGCCATGGCAGAGATGACATCAGCCTGCAAGTCCTTATTACTGTCATGATTACTGTAACAAGGCTGCTGGGGACTTAATGGAATCTGATTTGCCCTCCATGTACTTGCAAGTAGAACTCCTTCGTGCACTCTCTGGCCGCAGAACAGAGGGTCCTGAAACAAAGCCTGTTTTGATCTTTTGTCTTGGTTAGGGGTGACACCATATCTCCAGCATAAACTACGATGCTTGTGTTGTTTGCATGCCAGCAATAAAGGAGGAAAACACAACCAAGTGGTTTGGTTAGTTTTGGCAAGCACAATTCAGGGTGGGAAATTCCCTCGGATTTTGGCCGATCACCTAGTATTTAATTTTTTAAATAAGTGTGTCAGTTTCAAAATACCAGAGGTTCTTGCTGAAGGGCAATCACAAAGAATTGGACATCCTGGTGTTTGGAGCAAACATTCCAGCTCGTTGGCCTCACAGCACTTACTGTAATATCAGCGATAAGAGCAGTGACCACACTGCAGTGTAGGTCCCTGGGGACCTTCCCGGGGAAGCCTTTCCATTTATGGTGAAAAGCAGTAAAGAAGAGGGGGCCTGATGTGCCTCGGATAGCACCTCTTAGGTGTTCCAGTGTCAAGAACAGCAAGTCTCAAGGATCTGCTTCAGCCTCAGGGGCCCTGAGACCTTGACCAACAGTTATCCAAACTGGTTTCGAAGTCCATTCTCTGATCTTGGGCAGACCTTGGTCTTAGCGTTGGGAAGCTGATGACTTACTGGTTTGAGGTCCACCTGCTAGTGGAGCCTGTATGTTCTGATTCTTAAGTTAGAACGTATGACTCGGTACCTTGTGTGACAGTGCTCTGGGCCCTGGCAACCCCCAGCTGGTCCACAGAGCAGCAGTATCAGCATCCCTGGGGAGCTGGCTAGAAATGCAGTCTCAGCCCCACCCTAGACGTACCGAATCAGAACCTGCCTTTCAGCACAATTGCAGGATGATTTGTTTGCACATTTCCTTTTTCAAAACTCTGTGCTTGAATACCCAGAACAGAGGCGCCCTATCCTGCACATCCATGAGACAGATTAACCAGTCACTGGTCCAGGATAGTTTGGGCGTAAGAAGACTTAATTCAGGAAGCTCATTGGGTACAGTCAGGGCGTTACCTGTTTTCTGCTAGTATATATACCCTACATATATGCACACATGTGCACAAGAAAATCATCCATGATTGTTTTTCCATATGCTTTCTGAAACAGCACAATCGAAAAATACTAGATAAAGTCTGCTAAAAGGCTTTCTGTTAGCAGCTCTGTTTGGAAAGGATTTTGCTAAAAGCGAGGACAGCAAGGGGCCTTCTGCAAAATGGGACAACATGAACCAAATGGGAGTCTGGAGGGTCACCCAGACAGCCAGCAACCTCTGCTTTCCTTTCTGCTTTCTTCAGGTTTCTCTGCCAACTCGATAGCACACATAGGACACTCTCCCGTGACCCATGTCCTCCTAGAGTTCACAAATGCACAGGTGGGCGGGGCCAGCTGACACTGGGAGGCCACAGAATGGCTCCAGGAGGAGCTGCTGAGAGGAGCGGACTGTTTCTTAGCAAGTAGTTCCCGTTGCTGTACAATAGCCTTAATGTGTTCTAAGCCGGAACTTTTATTCCTTCTTGAAAGACTAGGTCATCATTCAGTTGATCTCATTATTTTTCGGTTCCTCTCTAATATTTATTTGAAAAACCCTTTACTTGGCTTCCTTGATCCACTTAAATGTCATCACTCAGAAACTTTCTGAAACTGAAAAAATGTATATAAAAACACACGCACATCACCTGAGATCAACAATACTGACGGCTTATGACTTTTCTACACACTAAATGCCCACCTGCTGGTCTTCTTTCTTTTACATTCCCTGACTTAAGCGGTGGTCCTGGAAGGTTTAGGGTCCCATTGGTGACTCGTACTTTCCTGCATCAAGGAAATCTCATCTGAGGAAGTGACATAGTCATAGGCCAAGGAGACGGTACCCTTTCCTCCCACATGTGGGGTTTGGAGAGGGAGCATTGCCTCCCTTCTGGGCCCCATCCTTCATCGATGGTCTAGGCATAGACTTCTGGGAGTGCTGTCATCAATTACCACACACTAAATGGCTTAAAACCATGTGTTATCTTACCATTTGGAAGGTCAAAGCCTAATATCTGTCTCACTAGGCTAAAGTCAAAATGTCACAGGGCTGGCTCCTCCTAGAGGGGCTAGGGGAAAATTATTCCTTGCCTCTTTCACCTTCTAGAGGCTTCCAGCATTCCTGGGCTCATAGCTGTACCCTCTGACCTCTGCTTCATCATCACATCTCTCTGATAGAGACCCTCCTGTCTCCCTCTCGTAAGGATCCTGGGGATTACATTGAGCTCACCAGATAATTTAAGATAATCTACCCAACTCAAGACCCTTAACTTAATCACATCTGTAAAGTCCCTTTTGCCGTATAACATAGGCATAAATTCTGGGGATTAGGATGGGGCATCTTTGGGGAGCCATTATTCTGCCTACTATAGTCTAAAAGACAAAAATGTTGAAACTGTGACCCTTCAGCATCTTCGACCAGCTAAGGTGGAATTCTACTTACCGCATATAGCTTGAGCTGCTTGGAATCATACCACATAACAATTCCCGGACACCTCAGAGATGGGGAGGCAGAATCATACTTTTGATCGACTTAAGAGATGTGTTTTTACTGGAATGGAGTCAATTTGAAAAAAATGAGAAGGGATAAGAATAGAATGTGGAGGCTTGAAAGAATTTAATTTAATTATCATAACATCTATTATTTACTGAACTTGTTCTATGAGCCAGGCACAGTACTAGGTACCCTGCATGCATTATTTCATTCTATCTGCAAAAATGGCTGAAAGCAGGCATTGGTGTCTATGTTTTAGAGATGAGAGAACTGAGCTGTACAAGTATTATGAGCTGTTTGTACAGCTTCCTTCCTAGGTAGGTGCCCGGGGACCTCTAGTTGTCAGTAGAGATGATGTTTCTGAATGTGGTTTTTAATAACTAGACTTACCTTCCCTGAAGAAAGTCTATTTATAGACTTCCCAGAAACTCTGCTGTTGGTAAACTTGGTCTAACCCCAGAGCATCAGCAGAATGAGTTCCGCCATCATGAGAGAGGATAGTGTTTATTTTGCTTGCTGGGTATATCATTTATTCCTTTGTTTTCTCCACTCAGTTGGCCAACAGCCTATTGCATCTGCTTGACTTTGATCAGAACAGAAACTGTAGAGTGTCCCAATGGTTAGAATTCAAGACCTTGTTTCAGAATACATTCATATTTGATTAACATTTATTGAATGCCTATCATGGGCTGTGGATTGAGCTGGGTTCCTGAAACACAGCTCGATAAGAGTTGGAAATGAGGCTGCTACTCCAGGTAAGAGGTCAACTGGCTGAAAGCGATAAGGAGAACTTCATGATCTGCCTACGTCCATTGTTCTCTGAGATGCAGGAGAAGAGCCAAATGACTGGACCCCAACCTAGTCTTCATATTTTTCCCTCTTACTCTCCAGCCCATTGAAGTTCAGTTTCAAAATATATGTTTGTCTATTGTCAGGCTATACCCACCTGTCATAAATTTTGGGTGTCCTAAGGAGAAAATAAAAAACAAAACCATAATATGGGAATTTAAAAGTATTCCAGCCAATCTTGACATTTGTTAGCTTATACCCAACTGGTGGTGTGCTGGAGCCGGCTTGAGCTTGAGCGTGGCTTGAACCAAGGGCATGCACATCTTTCCAGGTCTCTGTTCAGTGCGTTAGTAATATCAGGTTGTAGCTTCAAACTTGCCATGGTAGTGCTGTTCACATGGCAAAAGTCTGCAAATGCTACAAATCAGGACTTTCTTTTCTCCTTTTTCTTCTTTTTCTCCTTCTTCTTCTTCTTCTTCTTCTTCTTCTTCTTCTTCTTCTTCTTCTCCACCCCCTTTCTCCTCCTCCTCCCCCCCTTCTTCCTCCCCCTCCCCCTCCTCGTCCTCCTCCTACTCCTCCTTCTTTTCTGAAGAGCCAGTTTGCCAGCATGCCACTGTCACCAACATATACATTGTATGTGTGTCAATCATGGTCAATAAAAATGAGTCATCAATTAGTTAAAGAAATATTAATGTGGAGTGCCTGGGTGGCTAAGTCAGTTAAGCGTTTGCCTTCAGCTCAGGTCATGATCTTGGGGTCCTGGGATCGAACCCCGAGTCAGGCTCCTTGCTCAACAGGGAGTCTGCTTGTCCTTCTCCCTCTGTCCCTCCCCCACCACTTGTGCACGCTCTCTCTCTCAATTAATGAATCTTTAAAGCAAAAGAAATATTAATGTTAGATTAATAGGTTAATAATGCTTAAAAGAGCAATAGTTTAAATTCATAGATGTGTGTGCTGGAAGAGATACTAAGCATCAGCCAGAATACTTTTCCATTTTCCAGACAAGGAAACAGAATTGACCCTGAGCAAGAAGATCTCTGTATCCTTCTTGGCTTCTTGGGGAATGATGAGCCAAGCTGGATCCTCTTGGAGATTAGCTTTCTGTGCTCTTCCTCAAAGTTTCAGCTCTTGGGATTAAAGGCAGTGGGTATCTACAGGGACAGGGTCTTTAAAGCTCCTGTGTGGTAGGGTCAGGGGAGGCAGCGTGGGGGAGTAAATCCAGAATGCACGGTAGACAGGTCAAGGATATTTCACCTCTCCCTAGACTTGTAACGATTAATAAGAAAATCAATTTCTGTTTCTTGCAAGTCCTTTATTAATACCAAATTGCCTTCTCATGTCAGGCATGGAAATCCTAGGCTCAAAGTGGGGTCAGCTGCCGGCCCTTATGGGGCTCTCTGCTATAGAAACTCCTAGGACACATGCATAGACATGCAAAAATCCAGGGCAGAGGGAGGCGTTTGCATTGTGCCAGTGTTGTTCACGAAATCATCCTTCCATGGCTAACCATACCAAATGGATTCATTTGTTTCAAAAAATTTACATAAGCAGAAAATCTATCACAAAACAGTCTGTAGGAGGGTAGGCTTTTTGTAATTAGCATCCAGAGAACATATGAGTGTTTCTTCTGTCAGCATTCCTCTGCTCTGCACTTCCTGCTCTGCGTGCTGGCCTCAGCCCCACACTGAGCCTGTTGAAGCATGAAGCTGGGGAGGTCAAGCATTTCATATGGACTAAATCACAGATGTCACTTTCCTTCTTCCAGCCCACAAGCCACTGAACCATGTAGGGCGAAGGTTAGAATTATAGTTCTTGGCCATTACTCGGTGTTCCCGGGAGCCGTCTACTTTCCCCATGTCCCTCTGGCCTCCACATGTCACCCCCCACCCCTGACCCCACCCCATCTTATAACAGTTCTTGCAAAAATAAACACACGGGAAAGATGGTGTAATTAATAGTTTACATATGAACTCTGGTATGTTGTAAAAGCCGAGTTCTTGTGTCCAACAGCCTAAGGTGAATCTGGTTATGTGTATTTGATAGAGTAGCAGCTGGAAAAGTGGTTTCTGATGCCACAAGGCCTCCCAGCAATAGTGGTAGATGAGGATAGCAAATATTTCCAGCCATTTTACTGGCCTCCCACTCTTTCTCCTTCTACGCATTTCTTAACTACTGCTCCCAGGCATAAAATGATCAAGAATAACCTTTTTTACTATCTCTCCAGGACCTCTAGAAAGAGTTTTTGAGGCTTGACAAGGGTAAGTCTGGCAGCAGAGCTCATCATGCAATGGAGACAAGGTTAGTGGCAGGAAGACCAGGGAGGATTCCCGTGTCATGAGGCAAAGGCTGGATTGTGATAATGGTGGGCATGGAAAGGTAGAGAGTGAAAGGAAAAATGGAGGGGACATTGTTATTGATTGACTTAAGGATTCAAATATAAGAAAGAATCAGCTATGACTTCAAGGGCTGGAGTCTGAGTCATGGGAGAATGGGACTACCATTGACAGAAGTGAGGAGGGATAAAATGGGATCAGTCCTACAGCAATGAGTACCTAAGGGAAACATCTGCACAACACTAATATTACTAAACATGGATTTTGTGGTACCAGCCCATGGGACAATATTACATTTACTTTCAGGAAAAGAAATACTAACTAAGCGTGGACCTGCCCCATGAAATCATGCTGAGGACTGGGAGAAGCAAACTAAAGAGGGTTTGTGTCCCCCCACCCAGAGACTTGTCATTGACAGGGTACTACTGCTGTGCATTTATAACCTCTTGTGACAGAGCAAAATTCTTGGCAGCCACCCAGATAAGACTCTCTTGCCAAGCAAGTGAGGTCACCTGGAAAGTTCCAATCCCATAAAGGATTTTCCCAAGTCATTCACTTATCTTACAAGCCAGTTGAGTATCTTATAAGCAAGGCACAGGGTTTAGCTCTGGGGGGACAGGGTAAATGAGAGAGACCTAGTCCCTCCACTGTGAGCACACTCGGGGTTCTCTTAAGACTGTGGTCTCAATAGACTGTGTATTAGCCTGCTTGGGCAGCCATAGCAGAATACCACAGACTGGGGAGCTTAAACAACAGGAATTTATTTCTTTACAATTCTGTAGTCTAGAAATCCATGATCAAGGTGCTGGTAGGGTTAGTTTCTTCTGAGGCCCCTCTCTTTGGCTTGCAGATGCCTTCTTCTCCCTGGATTCTCACAGGGTCTTCCCTCTGTGTGTGTCTGTGTCCTAATCTCCTGCTTTTATTAGGACACCAGTCATATTGGATTAAGGCCCACACACATGAGCTCATTTGACCTTGAATACCCCTTTAAAGTCCCCTATCTCCAAATACAGTCATATCCTGAGGTACTGGGTGTTAGGACTTCAATATATGATTTTAGAGGGACACTATCCAGCCTATAACAGATTGTTCCCTGCCTGCCTGCCTTAATATTCTGAGAGATTATGTGTAACCAAGAGCACTGTCCCACCCCCAGTCCCTGGGAAGGCCATCTCACAAGCATGGGGAAGCCAACGTGTCTGAGCTAGCTATAAAGATCCTCTGACCAAGAAGAAAACCCATCTGTAGCATGGACAGGCCAATCTCTCTGCCTCTTGTCTTTCGAAATTTGTGGTTGCAATGGGGTTTTTATTCACACAAATGAAGTGATTGGTGAGATGTGGTTCTGTGACTGACTTCACGTAGGCCAGGACACCTCCTCTTCTCTCACCTGGCCCTGTCTCTAACTCAGGAGACAGTTGGAGGAGTTCTTCCCACCTCTATGTAGGGTCTTCAGGGATTCTTCACCCCCCACCAGGTTCCTGAAGCACTGCCCTTCCCCCATCTGTCAATGACATAACACTTACCCATTTTGTCCTCTTCAGCCAAGACTCTGTGCTATTCAATACAACATGAGAAAAAAATCTCAAGATTGACTCGGAGATCCAACTTTTATAAGCTGTTTCCAGTTTTACTTAGTATGACAACAAAATCTTTCTCTGAGGACTCTTCCAGACTTTATTCAGAGAGCAAGATCCTTCTTGTAGAATGTCTTCCTCGTGTTGCAGTTACCCAAACTAAAACTCAGTGAGTTCTTTGGGCTCATGGAATCTCTCTGAAGCAAACTCAGCTCTCCTTTAATCATAATCCTATGCTCAAGTCCTTCTTCCTGCACTCACTATAAGGTTTTCTCATTTTTCTCTAAGCTCACAGTTCTTTGTGAAATTCCTAAATATCTTTACAGTTCTTTCCTACAACTAACCAGAGTTCCCAGCCCACCTGGGCAGCATAGAATTCAAATTCATGGCTCCAAGACTCAGAAAAATAGTGGCACAAAATCATTTTATTGAAATGAGACATGATTACTCCATCCCTAAATAGAATACATCTGGTTGTGAATATACCTAGGATAGGAGAAGTGTGGGTAAGCCCATGCTTATGGGAGAGTTTATAGATATGGAAGTCATTTTCCTCTAGAAGGATGAGTCTCATGAGCTTACTAGATCTTTTTATTTGTTTTCAAATTCTAATACTCATGCTCGAATTGCTGACAAAATCAGATCTTTTCCAGGAGGGTTGGCAACAGTGTTTAAAGTCCATAAAAATCAGACAATAGGTTGTTAACATTTAAGCCAAGTGGTAAAAAGTTGAGAGAGTGCATGGTAGGCTAAGAAGTCATTTCAAGCACTTGTTGTAAAGCCAGTACGGGATGCTGCATAAGACCTGGCTTGGTGTTAATGTTATTTTTACAAAACTATTTTATAACTTGATTGTTTAGAAGGAAAAAAAAGTTATTTCCTTGTACAATTGAAAGTGCCTTAATATGAGCACTTTGAGCACTTTAGACTATCGTAAGTACAGGCTGAGATTTCCTTTTCTTACATTTTGTAATTAGGACAACTCTTTGACACTGGCTTCCCTGAAAGCAGCCTCCAAGGTGGAGAATTGGCTGCAGGGGTTTGACTGGGGAATGCTCTTGGGATCAATGCCTGTGGGGACACAGAGAGAAGTTGACTCAGTGCAGTCACCACAGGGTCTCTGCTGATCCTGAGGGTGGGAGGGGCCACAAAGCAGGAGTGGCCCTTCAGAAATGTCCTGAGTTCAGGACATGGACCAGGCATTTACACACTGCAATGGCCACCTCTTAGATGCAGTAAATATCTATTCAGAATTTGGTGTTTGGGGTTCAACACCTAAGTCCTTCTCTTTCCCTTCCTTCCTTCCTTTAAACCTATGTATTCTGTGTTTTTCATTGAATGAGAGGGTAAAGGAGAGAAAGTTGTTGAAAGTATTCCTTGACTTTTGATGTGGGAAGGTGAGGCTATGCCAAGGAGGAAGACAAGAAACTCAAGCTTGGCTGTGTTGGCATTGAGGGTGTGTGGGATATCCCAGTGGAGATGGATCACAAGTGCAAAACTGAGAAGTTCTAGACTAGACGTACAGATTGGGAAGTCATCAGCCATATGATTGGGTAAGACACTGTAGAAGAAAAGATAGTCAAGAATGCTCAGAGAACATTTTCCTCATTAAATCAAACTCCACCTTCCCTGTACCTGAGGTGGTCTCTCCCTTCCCATAACTTCCTCCAGGCTTTCATGTCTGTCCACCTGTTTGACCCTTGCCACAGACCCCCTAGTTCTATTATGGATTTCTTTTCTCCTCAAGTCATGCGAGCTCTGTGGTTGTGTGAGGCTTGATGCTCAGTGGGTCAACAGTAATGCCCTTATAACTTTCTTCCCTTCTTGTACCTCAGTTTCTCTTAGCATTCTCCAAGGTATGTCCATTGTCACTCAGTAAGAGAAGATGGTGAGAGAGAGTGGAATTCGGGAGGCCCGGCAAGAGCAAGGTCAGGTCCCAGTAGAACATTTTGGAGAGCGCTGTCAGATGACAGGATGGGACTCAGAAACAGAGGTGAAGAGAAGCAAAGAGAAGCTCAGTGACCCGAGGTGCATGGTGGACTCCAGATGCGGAAGTTGTAGGAAAAGATGTGGGAACAGTCGTAGGGAGGAGTTTTTACTGAGGTGATCTCAGGGGCTCAGGGGCTTCTCAGGTTAGACAAAAATGGGGAGTGATGTGATTCTCAGCCCTGCCAGGTGGGGAGTGGGTTGGCAGCTAGGGGGGAAGAGGGGAAGGATGTGAGGAGGAGGACTGAGCATGCTTGGAACATCCTGTTAGGATTGTTCTGGAACTTGGGGCAAGTTTGACAGGTGGGTCGACGGGAGGAGATGAAGGGGCGTTGCAGGGGAAGTGCTGGCTTCCTTTCCTGCAGCTGATGCTGTTGCTTCTGTTTCTTTCACAGCCTCATCTGCTCCTGTAGGAACCAGATTTCCCTCCTGCAGTTCAGCCTTTGGAGAAGGGGTGAGAACCTCTCAGTAACCACAGACACCCCCTGGGCCCCAACGGGACACTCAAACTCCCCTTTTTGCAAAACTATGGACCAACTACCCAGGACCTGGGCCTAATAGCATTTCAATGACCCAACTGGGGTTTGCATCATGGCCCCTTGAAGATATGCCCACTGAACCTCAGAATGTGATCTTATTTGGAAGAAGTGTCTTAATGTAATTAAGGTAATGGAATTAAGGTAAGGAACTCAAATTGAGATCATGCACACTCAGGGTGGTCCCTAAATCCAATAAGGAGAGTCATTATAAGAGATAGAAAAGAAAAAGACACAGAGTCACGGACAGGGAATGCCATGGGTTGATAGAGGCAGAGATTGGAGCAATGCATTTACAAACGAGGAGCACGAAGGATTGCTGGAAGTCACCAGAAGCTAGGAAAGAGGCATGGAATAGATTCTCCCACAGAGCCTCCAGAAGCAACCAAGCCTGCTGGACATTCTGATTTTGAACATCTGGCCTCCAGAACTATGAGAGAGATAAATTTCTGTTTAAGCTACCCAGTGTTGTGGTAATTTGTTGCAGAAATCCCTGGAAACGAATGCATGGTTGTATCTGAGCACTCCTGGTGATCTATTGGTCTGTGTTCCTTCTGGCATGGTTAAGGGGGGGTGCACTTTGAATCCCAACTCTAATATTTATTCCTAGTTTCTATAGGTCTTGTTAGTTGATCCTTACTCTCTCTGGCACAGCTCTAGGAAGATTTACAAAAATATGTATTCTGTTGGCTGACCCTAATACCCCAGGATAAGTAGGCTCCCAGATGAAGCTCCTAGCATGTACAGTCAATAAGTTACACTTTACAGTTTTCAAAGTGTTCTCACATATATTATTTTATTCTCAGAGCAACTCAATGAGGAGTTAAGCCAAGGACAGTTACCTGTTTTGCCCAGGAGAAAATGGAAGCTTAGAGAACACAGGACTATTATAGTTGTTCCATTATTTGCTAATACGTTAATGATGAAATCAGAGGGGATCAGGTTATTTCTTCCTCTTGCATCAGCTAGGAAGGCATTCGGTAAAAAGTACCAAAAATATTGACTAATGGTGGCTATGAGAACTAAGGATTTGTTCATCTCATCAAATAATAGTCCGAGGGGGCCATCCCAGGGCTGATGGGTGGCCTACGCATGCCCCCAAGACCGGGACTTTTCTGTGGCATGCTTAGCACATAGCACATGAAGCACTTCCTCATACTTGCCCTCTCTTGTTTTCCAATATGGCGGCCACATCTTCAGGCTGTCGAGTAGGGAGAATGGAAAAGGAGAAGAAGAGAAGGTAAAGGGGACCATAGAATGAAAAGCCTTCCGTTAGCAGGGCTCTGCCCTTTGGTTTTTAGAAAAGCCCTCCTCCCCAGTATATCACCAGCCAGAACTGTGTCACATGGCAGATTGTTTCCTTAGGGAGGCAAGGCAGGGAGGGAGGGATGGATTTTGCTCAATAGTTAGCCATCTGCCTTGGGCTGAATATAGAAGAGGAAGTGCTTCATGACCTAGAATATCAGGAGAGGCTTCACTGATCTGGATTAGGAGTGAAAAACTAAACAGAGCCATTATGTTTTGTTCCCTAAACTCTGCTTGGGTTGGCACTTGATAAATTTGTTCATTTTTCATTTCACTAGTGAAGTCTTAAGGAGAGCTGGTTACTATGGCTGTTAATTAGTAATAGTCACTATATCAATAATAATGACGCTGATAGAGTTATCAATATGCATCTGCTCATTGGACTCTTCCTTAATCTGTAGCAACACTGTGTGTTGGATCAAAACAAAAGCAATAAATATCTTGCTGCCATTCATGTGAAATGTTTGAACTTTGGACCTTTATAACCCCCCCAAATAATAAGTAAGAAAAGCAATAAACGCAAATATCTTTTTAAAGATTTTATTTATTTATTTGAGAGAGGGTGAGCAAGAGACAGCACAAGCAGGGGGAGAAGCAGACTCCTCACTGAGCAGGGAGCCCGATGCAGGGCTCTGTCCCAGGACCCCAGAATCGTGACCCGAGCCAAAGGCAGATGCTTAACCGGCTGAGCCCCCCAGGTGCCCCTGGCACAAATATTTTTGATATGTTGCTTAAAAATTAATATCTTCTGCCCTTGGTTCATTAGACTAACAACAACAAAAAGCAATAGGAAAGCTATTTTTTCTCCACCCAGCATTGCAATTTGCTTTGCTATGAAAATGTCAGAGGCTAAACTGAAATGCTAAAGAAAGTTTGTGCTACTAAAAATAACCTCAAATCTTCTTGGAGACCCACAGGAACAGACGGAGGAAGCCCTGTTTGGGCACACGTTCCTCTTTCGGTGGTAAACTGACACTCTGCCTTTTCAGTTCAAGGATGAAAAGTTATGGGCGGTTGCTGGGGATCCCGATTCTTTCCTTCAGAGAAAGACCATTTCTTTGCCTCTGAGGAAAGGTGCGTTTGCCAACAAGTCCATGAAACTCAGGCTCTGGGACCCCTCACCTATGGGGGCCCCCTTTCTGCACAGGATCCTACCAATGTGTTCATAAGTCACACAGCTCTGGGACCCCTCACCTATGGGGGCCCCGTTTCTGCACAGGATCCTACCCACAATTTTCAGAAGGAATCTTCCCCAATTTTTTTTTTTTTAAGGAAGGTCCATCAAATTTTCTAAACTCCAGGGTTCACAAAACTTGGATCTGCCCTCGCCTCTGGGATGACATTGTCAACAAACATTTCCTGAGACGCAGCACATATTTGCCTTTTTTCCTCCTTATACATTTGGTACCCAACACATGGCATTTCTCACATGGCCTGAAGCTCACTGGGCCAAGCTAGATAGGCACTTAGTCCTCCATGGTCTAACTGGGGTGCTTTCCGGCTGGACAGGCATGTCTACACAGCAGCTCTAGGAAGAGTGTCGATGGAGAGAAACCAGGTGGAGGAAATCAACACCACTCAATTATTGGAAGCCAGGACAAAGACACAGCTTTTAATGTGAACAAAGTGTCTCTGGGAAAATTTCTTTGAAACCCCAGGCTAGGGGTGGATTTTCTTGTGCCTGTGTTCCTCGATGTTACTGGTTTCATAAGACCTGGTACATTGCGTTGACAGTATCTGCCTCTATATTCCATGTTTTATGCTAGACCATGGGCTTCTTGAGAACATTTATCTTTGATCGTCTCTGTGCCCAGGACCAGGGCAACAGTAGGCCCTAAAACTATTTGCTCGGCGGCCCCCGTCCCTTCTCCAATGAGTGGTTTATAATAAAGGATGCTGGCACATCTGGCAGCTTTCTGGTGAGGCTGTTGCAATAGGCACCTCCTTGTGCAATCCTTCCAGAGCGTGGGGCAGCCATCAGCCTTCTGAGGAGCACTCTAAGTAATTACTGCCAGTGTGTGATTTTTAGGAAGATCAGACAAGGATTCCTGCCCTCAACTCTCCCATCTTCACTGATGATTTCCATCAGAGCTTTGTCTTCCTTTGGGTATGAGAGTTTTCCAGATTTGAGTCCTGCTTCTAAATTGTAAATATTCTACCTGAATTATCCACCAATGCCTTCATGGGGTACTTAAACCCCATGGACACCAGGAAGAGTAGGGACAGAGAGGAGGGGAGGCAGCAGCAAAGATAAATGCTTATTCCGTGAACGTCCAGGGTCAGTGTCTTCTAAGCGTTGGGGGGCTCAGGATCCTACCCACAAAACATCCAATTCGGGCAGAGCAGCCTTTAGTCCTACCTGCCTGAGCTCGGGCTTGGGATTGGGGAAAAGCCAGGGAAGGTTTGGCTTTTCTTGTGGACCCAGCTGGAGCTGAAAGCTCAGTCACCCTTTGATGGGCATTACACCATGTGTGTGTCCTTTGAGAAAGCCCAGCTCAGGACCATGGAGGGCTGGGGTGGGGCTACTCTCACCTGCCCACTGAGAGTCTCTGGCAAAGATTGGTAATTCGGCAAGTATTTGTTGAGCATTGATCATGCATGAGGCGTATACTAGATGCTAGTGAATCCCACTGTAAATGTCGCTTTGTTTGGGTCTTAGTGCCCAAGATGCCTTGGAGTCAGCTCAGACAAACCGGTGTTGGGCAAGTGTGCAGAGAAGTGAGAAGCCAGAAGTCAGACAGGCTAAAGTGTAAGTGGGGGCCTCTGATGTGTGGCTGCTCACCTCCCAGGCAGTCCCCACTTCGTGACCTTGCAGCCAAGCTCTGGTTGCGACCGGCTGCAGAACGTGTCCGATTAACCTGGTTTCTCGAGTTCCTTTGATGGTGATGTGATGCCGCACCCCAGTTCTGTGTAGTAGGTCTTATCTGGTGCGCACATAGCATGATTGTCTTTCAACCATCACAATATTTGCATTAGTTACATCAGCAATGCAACCAACAATGTGAATTTGTTACTCTATTTTCGGTGCTGCCCGTAGGCCTTATTTTTATTTCTTTTTTTTTTTTAAAGGTTTTATTTATTTATTTGACAGAGACAGAGACAGCCAGCGAGAGAGGGAACACAAGCAGGGGGAGTGGGAGAGGAAGAAGCAGGCTCATAGCGGAGGAGCCTGACGTGGGGCTCGATCCCAGAACGCCGGGATCACGCCCTGAGCCGAAGGCAGACGCTTAACCGCTGTGCCACCCAGGCGCCCCCTTATTTTTATTTCTGTAAAATTAGAATAAACCCCATTTTTATGAGGATTAAATGAGATAATTGACTTTCAGCACTTGGTATATTGTAAGCTCCAATAGAATAAAGCAGTAATATAGTTAATAATTTGATTTGGTTTAATTTCTAACACAAACTGCAATATACCCAAGGGAGGGCATAGTGAAGGAGAGAATGGGAATTTCTGAATTGAGGGAAGAATGTTTTGATGGGGCCAGATATGACCGTCTTGCCAATTTCAGGGATTTCCAGGGGCACAAAAATCAGCTGGCTACTGAATGACACACTTGCAAGTCATTGTTTTCTTTTAAGGTGTGTGCACTTTGAATGGAAGAAAGAATTCTTTTTTGTGTTCCGGGAAAAGTGAAACATAGCCACAGATCTTGATTGTCTGGACAAAGCTCACCCTCTTATCCATTCTCAACACTCCTAACCCCACCCCAGGGAGGACTATCTTCTGAAATCGCTTTTGTTTTAGAGAAAAAGCTGGAGAGAACCATCATTCCCTGCCAGCCCTGGCCGTCAGCCCTTGTCTGGAGAGCAGTGAAGTCCAGAGACCCCTGGCAGACACAGGACCCAGAGGGGCTTCCACGGGCCTCGGCTAAATGCAAGGAACGTCAGGCCCTTTAGGCTCAGGCAGGAGCAAAGCCGAGCCCCCCACAGACAGGTGTCTGCTTTGCCCGGCAGGCAGAGCTGCCACACCATGACCTGCCTGTCACTGGCTGATGCCTCCTCAAAGCCCTGACCCTGAGCAAGGGAGCAAGCATGAAAGGCAGGGTGAGCAAGGCCTCTGGCCACCACAAGAGCCTGTCTGGACTCGAGGTGTTTGGCCTGAATGTTGAGAATGAGGGCTGTGGCTTTGAACCTGTCTGCCTTTGGCTGTTATGACCTGTCAGATACGTGGTCATAAACATCGAGGGTGAGAATGTTTTTAGTTAAAACTTATCCCTGCGCCTTTGTCACAAATGCAGATGAGAAGAAAGGGACGTAGAAACCCCTTTTTCCCTTGACTCTCAGTGGTGCCCGCTCCCCTCTGTGGGAGAAAAGTCCTGGCTGGTGAGCACGGCATGCTGGGATTACCGACCTGTGAGCGCGGCATGCTGGGATTTCTGACCTGCGAGCACGGCATGCTGGGATTACCGACCTGTGAGCGCGGCATGCTGGGATTACTGACCTGACCACAATGCTGCCTCATTTTTTCCTTCTTACCACCGTTAGTTTTTCTTTCAACCTGTATCTATTAATTGCCAAGCACTGTGCTAGGTGCAGGGAGGGGCCAGGCACTGTTGTCGCTCTCAGAGAACTGGCGGTCTGGGCTTGCTGTTTCCGCTATCCTTGGCGTCTTGTGTGTCCTGATTCTTCCAGTGACACTCCACACACCTCGTGTTCCCCCTTTCTTTTTAATGTAATTCCAAGGTGGACTATTTAAAAAAAAAATGACGGATTTTTCCATGTAGCAGTAAACTGATCAGCAATGTTTTGATGGAACAGTTCCAAAAATAACCTGAACAATGACAGTATGGTAAAAATGATTGCCTTCCGTGTGATTCCACTGAAGGACACCATTTATTTGGAGATGGGAGTTCTGGTGTGTTTGTGAATAAACAAAATGAAAGCCGAGCCTTATTACCTTATTAGTCACACCTTGTGCGGGTCGAACCGCATTACCTGTGTTCCCTGAGAGATCCTTTGGTTGAACTAGGAACTTACTTTGTGGGATAATGTTTCCAGCTGTAACACAGATCATTAACCAGTGCTGAGAAATATTTTGTAATTGTGTTTAATATCAGGATTGAGTTTACACTATGTATATTTAACTGATGCCTTCAGTGTATTCTTTCCTTGGTAAATGACAGGTTGAGAACAGCGACAGTCTATCAGTCCTCTTCTTGTCCTTAGCATTAAGTGCAGTCTTTGGCAACGAGGTGAAAATCAACATTTGTTGAGTAATGAATAGAAGCATAGAAGGAGAGACTATGCTTATTTAATGCACTTTTCAGACATTTTACTATTTATTTAGTTTTTCTTTTAAGATTTCCTTATTTAAGAGAGAGACAGAGAGAATGGGGGGAAGGGCAGAGGGAGAGGGAGAGAGAATCTTAATCAGGCTTCAAGCTCAGCATGGAGCCCAACACAGGGCTCGATCTCACAACCCTGAGATCACAACCTGAGCCAAAACCAAGAAGAGTCAGATGCTTAATTGACTGTGCCACCTAGGTGCCCCTTCAGAGACATTTTAAAAATAATATATTTTTGGTTTTAGATGTCCAAATTGAATTAGTAATTCAAATGAACTTGAGAAAATTTTAGAAGAGATAAAGAGAAAGAAGAAAATAAACCTTCTCTATAAAGCAATCCCTCCCATTGTTTTCCAGGTTTCTCTGTGATGTCTCTGTGTGTGTCTGTGTGCCTATATGTCTATGTGCACATTTTTCTTGGGTCTCAGACTGAGTTTGGGAGGGACTGATCCAGCTAGGTGAGAGAGGTTTGCCACATGCCAGTCTGCAAGGGGCAAAATAGGTGTGGGCTCAGAACCAATCTGAAAGATGGGCACAGGCGTGTGCTGGACCCACCACGGGACTGGTGATTGTAGGGGAGAAGAGCCTGCAGGAGAAGAGTATGGAGCTGTTTGCTGTGCTGGTGAACACTTTTTCCACCCAAGAAATTCCCCATCTCCTTTTGCATTATACCAGCGTCCCTGGGGAGCTCTGAGCACCCCAGCAGAGAGAGCTGAAGAACAGCCTGGTAGGGAGATGAGACTGCATCTATCAAAGAGGTCTGGCTGGCTAAATGCCTTCAATGTTAAGACATGAGCTGGAGTTTCCAGAATATTCTGAATGCTGTTGATGCCACATTTCATTTGGGAAAGTATAAGAAGGTCAGGTCACCACTTAAGCTAACCATGGACAGTGTCAATTTCAACCCCCCTCACCCCTACCTTTTATAGTTTGATGTCTCCCTCTTCTCTAAAATGACAATCTTGGGCAAGTTGCTTTACCTCTTAGGTCTCAGATTTCTCATCTGTGACATGGGGCTTTCCATCAATGTTCTTTTAATTCCCTCCAACACCTCCTCATCATCTCAGTCTCATTCATCATGCAGCTGTCCTAGACGCCCTCAGCAGACTGTCTAAAATTCTTTCCTGGGTCCTCGGTCAAAGGGAGAGTTGCCAAAAGCTTGGAGGTCTGCCACCCCCACAAAGAATGAAAATAGCATGTTGTTTGGAAAGAAAGAGAGGAGGAGGAGAGTCATTAAAGCTAATTATGGCAATAACAAGTTAGAAAGATACGCTAAGAAGAGAAAAATCCAGGCCCCATTGCTTTGTGGGTGAGGAAGTCATTCTGGTTTGGAAGTCCAGCTTCCCTAGAGAGGTTTGAGAGGGATGGTGAGGGTCAGAGGGCAGCCAAGAGATTGTCATTTTAAGCCACAGTGGTATCACCAACTGTTGGAAGAACTGAAGATCTGGGTAGAGTAATATTTATAAAGCAAGCTGGGTGAACCCACTGATGGCAGCCTCATTCCTCCTAAACCCAGCCAATTCTAGAATTCCCTTTTCCCCAAACATAAGGGAAAGAGCTGGTTTTTATTTGTCATCAATGAATTAAAAATACATTAAGTATGACTTGCGAAAGCACATTGAGCACTGGGAATCAGTTCATTGAGGTCGTCTTGAGGCATAGAATCCTGATGATATTTTAGGAATGAGGGGGTTTTAGTAATTACATGGTTTTACTTGTAGAAACTTCTCTTGATATATAAGGAGATGTAGAGATCTGGATTGTCTCGGGAATACAGATGAAGCAGCCCCGCGGTGCTACAGCACACAGTTCCTCTATCGCCAGTCCTGGACATCTCCAGGGAAACTCTAGGCCTTGGTAAAGTCCAGTTTGAAAATCACTTGTGTAGGGATGCCTGGGTGGCTCAGTTGGTTAAGCACCTGCCTTCGGTTCAGGTCATGATCCCAGGGTTCTGGGATTGAGCCCCCATTGGGCTCTCTGTTCAGTGGGGAGTCTGCTTCTCCCTCTCCCTCTGTACCCTGCTCGAGCACTCTCTCTCAAATAAATACATAAAATCTTAAAAAAAAAGAAAATCACTAATGTAATCCAAACTTCTTATTCACTCAAAAAGCATTTATTGAACACCAGCAATATGCCACGTTTGGGGCTTGAAAGAAAGTAGATATGGAACATCAGTCGTCCTAATCAATGTCCCCTTTCACTGTGCTCCCATGTTTGCAGGTTGCTTCGGATGGTGGTTGGCCCTCCATGGATGAAGGTGGGAGTAGGTGTTTAGCACCATCTGCCTTCGTTTGATGAATCTGGCTGAGCTTTTCAGCTGCTGCTTTCAGAGGTATAAGGAACCTCAGCCTTCCCTTGTGTCCATCCTCACAAAAGGCTTCTTCATTCCCACTGCCATCTCATTTCTAATGGTGGGATGATCTGTCTGGGTGTTTTCTCATCTGTTCACAACTGTGAATTGACAGTTACTATTCCAGGTGAGGGAGATCCTGGTGTGTGGCCACCAAGCTGTGAAAAAGTAAGGTCATCTT
This sequence comes from Ursus arctos, assembly GCF_023065955.2. Lineage (NCBI taxonomy): Eukaryota > Metazoa > Chordata > Mammalia > Carnivora > Ursidae > Ursus > Ursus arctos. The sequence continues at coordinate 15,713,383 of NW_026622997.1, forward strand.
TTCACCCCTAGTACCAAGCTGTTTCTGATAACCCAGGAAATGGATTCTTTATTTTTGAAACTGATTTCAAAAATGAATCAAACTGCCAGCTTTACTGTCCTAATGAGCCAGATGGAAGGTTGTTTCTGAGAAGGACACTCTAAGCCCAGCATGGGTTCTGATCCTATGAGGTTATGCTGCTGAGTTCCCAGTCAGGATGCCCCAGTGAAAATGAGGAATGCCCTACAGGGGGGCTTGGCAACTGTTTGCAGACAGTCAGGGAGTTCTCTGGGGTCACAGGGCCACGAAGGAGACAGATGACCTCAAATAGTGATAATCTAGGAGACCAGGGATGTAAAGATTGTCTGGGTCATTGCTGGCCAGACTCTGTGAATCTTCCTTTCCGTTCTCACTCCCCACTGCCCACTTCCTTCATCAGCTCTTATGGGGAATATTACCAAAACCTCTTAACTGACTTCTCTGTCTCCCCTACCTCCTGTCCCTTCGTCCTGCTGCTGCCATATCTTGCAGCAACAAAAATCTCAATGAATCCATAAATTAATAGTGATGTCTGTGGGGGAGAAAGGGGGAATGGGAGAATGAGAGGGAGAAAGAGAGAGAGAAAGAGAGGGAGAGAGGATCGAGAATCCCTTTATGCTGCAACGTTTCCTATGTGATAAAGCTAAAATTTCTCAGCATGGTGGTCAGTGTCTTTCAAAATCTGACTCACTTCCTAAACGCCAACCCCAGGAGATCTGTTGTCTACTGAACACCCCACTCTCTTTCTCTCCCCTGTTGCTGTTGTCCGTGATCTGCCCTTTGCTCATTATGCCCTTCCTGCTTCCTTAGCAAACCCCTCCTTATCCTTCTAGACTTAGCACAAATGTTTCTTCAAGCAGAGTTAGTCATTCCTTTATCTGTGTTTCCACATATGGTGCATGTATTCTTTCATACCACACATTTTTATTCTAGTTATCTTTCTAGACCTATCTCATTCATGGCAGGGGTGCCATAAGTTGCAGGCAGTGTTCTATAAGGCTCTGTGCACAGTGCCTAAAACATGGTTGATGTTCATCAAAGAACATATTTGTTGAGTACATCAATAGTCATCTGTCGTATGAGTCAGGATTTTCTGCATTAAAAAAAAAACAACTAACAAACTAGCAACTCTAGAATTATGTTTGACCTTTACAGAACTTTGCAGAATTTAGAGCTTACATGGACAAAGCACTAAAGGAGCCCATGAAACATGAGCGTGGTTGCACTCTCCCATTGGGTTCAAAGCTACGTGTGTAGGTGTGTGTCCGTATATACATGTGTGTATGGATGGAGTGTAGGCATGTGTGCGTGCCTTTTGTTGCCTAGGAATGCTTTTCCTTTGAGCTACCTTGTCAGTTGGTTTCTTGCAGAGACCTTTCCCTGTTTTCATTTTCCTCTTTGTGTGGCCTCATTTTTCCCATATGAAATGTTTCTCTAGACCTTTAGAAACTGAATCATTGGCAATGAACTTTTCCTACCCTTTTAAACTTCTAGCTGGGAAAGAGGAATTCTACTTCCTAAGGGTGCATTTTTTTAATGAAAATATGAAATCTTGAATATGATAGAGGCTTTTCCAATGATTTCCCCCTACACGTGCTTCATGGGAAGAAAAAAAGCTATATTTTGGTTCACGGAAATGACAAATGAAATGAAGATGCAGCTAGTTCTGTGTGTGTGTGTGTGTGTGTGTGTGTGTGTGTGTTTCCAGATTGCTTTTCATCAGAAAAGGACATGGGGAGGAGAGGAGGTTGAGGACTGAATTTTGAGCCAAAAATATTCCCACATGCCCGTGACCCTATCTGAGGACCAGGCAAGGATTGGCCATTTCTTTTGAGTGGTGCATGAAACTGACAGCTCAGATCTCCATTTTGTATGTGTTCATAGAAACACAGCCTGTGGGTTTGAATAAGAGCCCAAAGGAACAGTAAAGTGATAGAGACACAGTATCCAGGGAATAAGGGGAGAAAAGGCCAAATAACCTCCAGGCACCAGGCCAAGTTTCTGCAGCTAAGTACTTTATGGCTCACCCTGCGGCCTTTATTAGACTCAAGATGCAGTTAAAACGATCAGGGACATTGTCACTGAGTTGTCCTTTTTTATGCAGAGACATTTTGGGGCTGTGTTGGGAAGTCAAGGGCTGTAGGAACAAAGTGACGGGTGTAGCTTTATTAACCCACTGACAACCCAGCTCAGGAGGAATCATCAGATGATTGGCAACTCTGTCTCCCCCACTCCCAGTTCTCCTACACCCTCAATTCTAAAACTGAAGGGGCCAGTGGAGTCCTGACTTACTGACCAAATGATTGAATGGATGCATGTCAAAGACATCTGCAAAAGAAAATGGATTTTCTCTACTTCTTTCAATTCCAGGAGGGTGAACCTTACTTTGCCTGCAAAACAGACAAGGAATGAAAGTGCTGACCTAGGGATCCTTCTTGCATTTGTTCGTCTATGCAAACATGTGTTCATATTCATTGCACTGGACGTGGAGATGGACCCAATTGACATGGCTCCTGCTGGATGTGGTTTGGCAAGAAGAATTGGCTCTAACAGTGTTTTAAATTTGGAATCCACAGGCAGGAGAATGAAACTTGCTGTCCCCGAGGCCCATCAAATCTTTACCGCTCAAGGCTATTTCCAATTACTCAGTGAAAGAGTAGAGCAGAGGCAAATGGAAATGTTAGGAAAGGGAGATTGATGACATCTCAAGAGTTATTTGCAGATTCGTAATATTCTCCTGAAAATCCCTGTGCTCAGAGTAAAATTATACTTTCTTTCACTGTGACCTGTTTTGATAGAACCGTAGAAGGTCATGGCTGGAAGAAACCTTAGAAATCAAACAAATCCCTCATTTACAAAGGAAACCAAGGCTCAGAGAGGTTAGACCCAAGGTCACTGAGCTCATTAGTGGGCCTTGAGAGAAAATGAAGAGAATTGCCTTTCCTTTTTAAAGGGGGTCCACTTTGTGAGTGCAAGTTATAAGTGCTTTTATGTGGTGATACCAGAACTTTTTAGTTAAAAAAAAAAGGGTGGGGGTTTCTTTGAAATATGAAGCCAATTCTCTCCCTGCCAAGATCCTTAAAAAACAACAATGAGCTAGGACATCTGTCTATCATTGAGAATTTGGGAGACAGATATTTTCATAGAACCTAAGTATTCAAACAAACGAATAGCAAGTATGGTCTCAACTCCAGCTGAGCCATTAAAACTTGGACAGAGAAGAAAGGCAAAATGGGAATAAAAGTGGATAGAAAATACAGGGTTCCAGGATTCTTGAATGGATTACCCAAAAAATAAAATTAACGTAGACTTGGGTTTTTGTTTTTGTTTTTTAAAGACAGGATGGCATTAGAAGCCTTTGCACTATTGCTGTTGGCTTCTAGGAAAGCATATGAACTTAGAAGTTTCTCCTTTGGAATATAAGATTGTGGAGAGGAATTGGCAGAGCTGGCTGTATGCTTAGAGGATTGTGTGAACCTAAGGCAGAGAGTCCCGCTCCTCCCCTGCAGGACTGGGGTGGGCTCAGAGTTGTCAGGGGGTGTGAGCTGGGCCTGCAGGCTCTCAAATAGATTCCAGCCAGGACTTGATGAGACAAGTAGGATCCTGAGCAAGGAGAGGTCACGCATGGGGGAAATGCATTATGGGAGCAAGAAGAGCCAGGGCCAGGCCGTTGGTCTGAAGTAAGACAAGATTATTGGGAAAGGCAAGAACTGTAACAGAGGGATCTGGGCCCTAGATTTGCTCCTGGCGTGTGTTTTGGTGGTGGGGGGTGTGTGTGTGGTGAATGGGAATGGGCCAGATCAGGGCAGCTAAGTCAGGCTTTTGGCTTGGAGTTTTCAAATGCTTTTCAGGTAAGAGATGGAGTAAGAGGAGGGTCTTCCATCCCAGAGTGATCCTTTGACGATCCCCTATACCACCCCAGAATGTGTGCCATGAGCTCACGGTGGCCAGGGGCCTTACTGGCCCCTCAGGACTAATGGACATGGAAGTCCTTGGGATAGCCCATGTTATCTGACTTGGGTTCTGACACCACAGGCATTGAAATAAACCTGACTTCCTTCTTCTTTTTAGGGAAAAGCTGTGCTCTCTAAAGAAAAGAGGGACAGAATTCTTCACTGTTGCTTTTGAAGTAGTCCTGCCTAGATATGGGCCGAGGATCTTCTCATCGATGGCTTGTAAAAATTTCAAGCAATTAGCAAACTGTCTTCCAGCTGATGAGGAATATGTGACCAACGACATGACTGACCTGAGGAACCGCCTTAAAAGAGAACTTTCCCAGACTGGTGTAATGATTACTATAAAACTGCCATTATTGGAGATGCATTCTTTTAGCTTCAACTACAGCTCACCATGCGTGTGTTTTCAAAGTGCGAAATACTGATGGGGATACACACTGCTTTAGACACTCTGGCTTCAGTGTGATTTAACTGAGTGGTGTAGGGACTCCGGGTCCTATGACAGCTCTGGGTGAGGATGGGTGGGGAAGGAAAACAGAGGTTAAAAGCAAGGGGCAACATTTCAAGAGAGGAGAAGACACCTGAGTTAACGGTGTCACCTGCAGAGGGCAGTCCTGGGAAAGTGGTTCTTGTCTGGTTCTGATGCAACACGAGAGCATGAGCAGACTCAGTGCCAGGAACCTCCTGTGTGTCTAGGGAAAGGCTCAGGGGACAGAGGTCTGTGTTTAATGCAGGTTGCCATCTCATTAATATGACCACCATGCATTCGATAGTCATCCGTACTTTCCAGGGTGCCTCCTCATAGGAGGGGGATGCAGTAGAATGGAGCAAGGGGGAGAGTAGGGACAGCCGATTGCAGGGAGGACGATGCTGTCTAGCTCAGGGAAGTTCACTGGTTTTCCTGACATCATAAGGTCAGAGCTGGTGTACTGACCACCTGGGTGGATTCCCAGGAGATTAAGGTTGCAACCGGTGGTGGTGTTGGTGGTGGACAGGTCTGTAAACTCTCTGACATGGTGTTTACAGCTAATGTTTTGCATGTGCACACATGCATTTTTATTGCAGAGAATTTCACCATATTCCCCGGGTGCTCCTCAAACCACAAGGGTTGAAGACCTGCCGGCTGTTCAGTGTGTTGCTGGCGTGGTACTGGAAAAAATCCACAACCTTTCTGGGGAGAGATTGGGGTCCACAAGTGAAGCGGGGAGCCCAGGCTGGCAGGCACAGGACCTCAGAGTCCCTCTGCTCCCAACTTTGCTCGAAGGACCTACAAAGGCCAACGGCTGGCCACCGCAAAATGTGCCCTTTTGGCATATTGATTATTTTAAATGAAAGTCACCTAAGACACAGCCATTGCAAGAATACTCAGACCCCACGTTTGTCCCCCTGAAAGCAGGAAACAAATCTTCCATATGGAAAACACCCTCCCTGCACTAAGAAGACATCCTTATCACCGAAAAAGCTGTAGAAACAACCCTTGTTTTTTTTTTCTAATCTACTTGCTCAGCCCAAATACTGCTTAGAATTCCTTAGAATTCCTAACTAAAGCTCCCAAACACCTGTTTGCTTTGTCCTGTCAATTCCTCACATGTTTATTGTCTCTTTGTCTAAAGTGTATGAACACTGCCTGACTTGGTCATTTCTTTAGGTCTCAATTTCATTATTGGGCCTCTGTGTGCACATTATAAAGCATTTTATTCCCCTGCTGTTAATCTGTCTCATGTCAGTTTAATTCTTAGTCATCTGGAAGACTTAAAAGGGTAGAGAAAGATTTTCTTCTTCCCTGCAGAACCCTCCTCAGGGATCAGCAGCGTCACCAGATGAACATCCAGCTTTCAATTTCATTGCTTATTCGGAAGACCCTCCAAATGCTCACAGATACTGTGAACCTGGTACAGTAACAACATTTTGCCCCACGTAAGCCTTACTTTAAGAAAACCAGATTTTTAAAAAAATCACTTAAAAGATAAATATAGGTATAGGAGAAATTCCTTACAAAAGGATGCAAAGTATTTTTTCAAAGAGTTTCAATTTATAAAATGTTAATTTCCAGGCTTGTTGTGATGCCTGTAAGTTACTTATAATTATTGGAGTATAAATCGTGATATTTTATGTGTGTTACGTTAGCTTAGGTCAGTGCCAGGTGCTAATCAAGAATGCCTAGTTAGGATGTGGCCAGCCAAGGTTGTATCAGAAAAGCCAGGTACATCTTTTATAAAGCCTCCTTGTTCAACTACCATGGCCTTGCTAATTCTTACATTAGGTATCAACAATGGGTTTTTATTAATTCTTGTTAATTAGTTCTCATTGACGCAGTTAAAAAGATTCAAGATGTGTAGATTAGAGCTTGGAGGTGTTCCTTCTTTCTGACTGAACAGGACCTAAGAATTCATTCAACCATGGACTCATTCCCCTTGGGGATATTTTCTTAGCTCGAACCCCACTTGGTCCTAAGTCCAGTCATTGGTTTAACAGATATGATAATATTGATTACCATGTTTTGAGTCTTGCTCAGGAATCTTATTACCATGGCTGTTGTGAGCAAACATTTTACAGGACATGTTTGGAATACCTAGAGGAACAGAGAGCTGGGACTTGATTGAGTTTAGAGAACCAGTTGATGGACTGTACTGAGCCTGCTTTGTTAACAAATGTTTATCAGATGGATGTGTGTGTGTGAGAATGTAGTGTGAGACCAGCTTCCATTATGACTTGCTGGCAAGGTTGCAGAGGAAAGCTAATTATTGCCCACTTAAATGCTCTTGAAAGCTACTGTGACCTACCAAACCAAACTCCATAAGTTGCCCATAATCAAATTGGTTGAAGTAATTTACAATAATCCTATTTTTCAGAAGGTTGCTCATTGTATACAAATATAGGATTGATCTACATGGATTCCAACATTTTTATTATTCCAAAACTAGTGTGTGGACAAGAGGCTACTGTCGAAGTGGATTTAGTGAGAAGAGAAAGAAGAGGTAAAAAAGGCAAGTATAAGGAGGGAGCTTTGGGGAGGTCTTCAGAGTATAGATGAAGATCTGCTATAAAGCACTAGGGAGGGGAACAGGGAGGGACAGAGACCTCATCTCTGGGCAGAATGAATGGAAACATCAGACAGAAGTCCTACCTTTCCTCCCCTAGAGAAAGTGATATCATTATTTCCAGAACTGCTTAAATGTATCCTGAGAACAGTTCTAACTGGATTATAAGTAGGGTGTGACCATAACGTTTCACAGAATTTTCTATTTCCATTTTCCATGTTGTGCTTGTCTTAGAACATCAACATTGGACCACATCTTTGTAGGCGTTCTCTGAGTTCTAGTTTTCACAAAGCCAGTTAGTAAGTGCTTATTTAATGTCTGTTGTGATGATAGTAGGTACTGAGGGGTATAGGGGAGAGTTGTTAGACTGAATTCGGACCTCAACAACTGGTTGAAGATGCCAACTTTACAGTCATTAAATAACTAGCAACCCATTCCATGTATTTTATGCTCATGGCCATTATCATAATGGAATTTAGAGAAAGATGATATTGTGGTCTACCACAGTATGGTGTAGGTAGATAAGAAGACTTTAAGGAAAAGATAGGGTTTGAGATAGGGCTGTAGTTTAAAAGTATTAATTTTTTTTTTTTTTTGATGGGGAAAGAGATTCTTTAGAACAAAGTCAAAGGGCTGGGCAGAAGAGGGAGAGCAAATAGTCTCTGCATCAGAACAGCCATGTCACCTGGAAATGTGACAGTTTAGGAGACAGGGGGCTTTGTTCTACACTCTCTGTGACCAGGCTTGGGTGAATTACATTGTGTCAAGCAGACATCTGGCCAATGATTTATGTGTCAGGTTGGTGGTGAGAGCACCCTGTGCCCATCACCATTAAGTCAAAAAAAGTCAAAATTATAACAACAATACGCATGTCTCCAAAGTGTTAGGCCATGATTCATGGGCCTACAGGCCAGGATTAATCTGCAAGTTTATATGGTGCTGCTGGGCTAGTGACCTGACAGGCTCAAAATCATCCAGAAGGACACTGAAAAATATGAACCAGCACAGGAAGGACCATGGGTCCCACTTAGAGAGAGTAGGAGGGGGCTTCCTAGGTCCTTGGCTGCCCATCTCTCCTTGCCCCCACCTGGTTCTAAGTAAGTAGGTTCCACTAGCTCACCACCCCTCCACGTCCCCCAGCTCAGCACGCAGAAAACGGCTGTTATCAGCATGTAAACAAAACATGCTAATTTAAAACACTGCTTTCATTGAAATCAAACACAATTAACTTATTATTTTAACTACCCAGTGGAGTCCATGGTGGAATTTTAAAAACCAAAGAAAAGAATATGATAACTTTAGAGAGTTCAAAGAACAGTCAGGCCATTTTATCAGCACAATTGTTTGGGAGGCCACTGTTTTTTAAAAGAATTAGGGGTAGGAAGGTCTTCAGAGAGCATCTGTCCACCTCCTCATTTACAGGTGAGGACACTGATGTCGAGACTAAAGAGAATTGCCCTGGTTACTTAGTTTAGAGTGGGGTCAATGTTAGGACAAGACTGCAAAGATTCTGGGTTTAAGTCCCATGCTCTTTCAGCAAAATTTGATAACAAATTATGAACATTTAATTAAGTTCAGTTTTTTTTTAAGTTTTGTTGAGATACAACTCACGAGATCGAATTCACTCATTGAAGGTATACAGATCGATGACCTTTAATGTATTCACAGAGTTCTGCATCTGTCACCACCTTTACCCGTCAGCCCCGAATACTCCATTTGGCCATCTCTGCATTGTCTTTGGGGATATTTCTATTCAGATACTTTGTCCCCTCAGCCCCAGGCAACCACCAACCTACGTTCTGTCTCTATTATTTGCCAATTCTGAATGTTTCATAAAATGAAATCATAGGATGTGTAGTCTGGTTTCTTTCACTCAGTATATTCTCAAGGTTCATCCACATTGTAGCTTGCATCTGTCTTTACTGCTGAATGTTATCCCACTGTATGGCTACGTAGCATTTCATTGATCGTTTCGTTAGTTCTTGGATGTTGCGTTGTTTCTAGTTTTTGGCTATTATGAGTAATGCTGCTATAGACACTCATGTACAAGTTTTTGTGTGGACAAATGTTTTCATATCTCTTGGGTACATGCCTCGGAGTAGGATTGCCAAATGATATGATAGCTCTATGTTTGACTATTTAAGGAAGTGCCACACTGTTTCCCAAAGCAATGGTACCATTTTACATTCCCATTAGCAGCAGAGGAGAATTCTGGGTTCTTCACATTTTCACCAACATTATTATCTGTCATTACTATTATCACCAACTATTATCTGTCTTTTTTTTTTTTTTAGAGCCATCCTTGTGGGTATGAAGTGGAATCTCATTGTGGTTTAATTTGCATTTCTCTGATGGCTAGCCATGTTGACCATCTTTGATGTGCTTGGTGGTCATTGGTAATCTTCTTCGGAGAAATGTCTATTCAGATTCTTGTCCACTTTTACTTGGGTTACTTATCTGGAGTTGTAATAGTTCCCTATGTATTCTAGATACAAGACCCTTATGAGATACGATTTGCAAAATTTTTCTCCCATTCCGTGTGTTGTCTTTTAACTTTCTCAGTGGTGCCTTTTGAAGCACATAAGTTTTAAATGTTGATAACTTCATGGGTTTTTAAATGGGTCTTTATTTTTTTCTCTGCCTTTGGATCATTTATAAATAGACCTTAATATACATGTGATCATAAAATATTTGCTGTAGGACACATGGTGAATTGATCTATACGAGGTAGCTTCAGCTTGATATAAAGGGCAGTAAAAATGGGTAGAAGTGGTAGAGTTAGAGAAAAAAGCAAAAAAAAAGTAAGCTCTGATGCTCGAGGGGATTCTGTTGAGAAGAGCCCTGTAGTCTTGCACATGTAGGAATCACCCCAATTGCCCAATACCAAAAAGCCCCTAGTCAATGTCTCCATGTGAAGAAATAACATTCCGAAGAAACAGAACTTATGTAGATAAGGACAATCACAAGAGGTTATAATTGTATGCGTCTTCCTGGGGTGAATAAATAGACCCCTCATAGCCATGCCTGTTTATTAATGAAGCCAGGTGCGTTTGCTCATTTCCGGTCCAGTTACTTTACTGCACGCACATAACACAGTATTTCTGATAGATGTCTGTGTACTCACGTATGGGAGAGCATTCTTATTACACTTGTGGATGCAGCCAGAGCTCCAGGTTGTTATCATTATAGCATGAATAGAATCCAGTTGAAGTTTTTTTTCTTGTTATTTTCCTTCTCTTTCTCCCTTTACCTCCCCCAGTCTTGCCACTTCCCATCTAAACACAGGAATATACTAATCAGGGAAATATGCACTGCTGTTTAGTAAAGGGTCAAATCCATTTGGATGGAATTCCAGGCTCAACGTGCAAACAATGGCAGGAAACTGGGTCCTCGAGCTGGCTTCAGCACGGAGCTGTGAGCGATAGATTGTTGAAAGAGCCGGCCCTGGGGTATGCTACTTTGGCTTGCTTTGTGTTTGGAATGCTGCGATTGTTCCAGACACAATGAGGGATCTGTCTGTCCACACAGGAGAAGTTGTAATTACAGGAACAGGAGCTAAATTACCGCTCTTAATTGCGAACAATTCCATAACGGTCTGTACACAGCTCGGCTAGTTTGTCCTATGGACTGTGCAGGGATGGGCAGCATTGGTAATTTAATGTTTTTGGTGATTAGGGGAGTAGACTTTATACCTTATATCCGCTCCATCCACATTCAGGTGATGCCCGGATCCCCTCTGGTTTACCTGTCTTGTTCGTTGTGATGACGCGGGTCAGTTCATGGTATTGTCTCTACCCAGAAGACAGGGTGTTGAAAGTCTCACTGTCTTTGGTGTCCTAAAACCTTGAGTTGTTGTGATCATAACATCCTGTACAGAAGTCTCCTTGTGTGTATCATTGAGACAGGCATTTCCTAATTGGGAAAGACGGTTGAAATCTGGCCCGGTGTCATGTTTTGGAAAAAAACAGCTGTGGCAGATGACAGTTTGTAGCCAAACGTAATCACCAAGTGGATACCGTTAAGTAAGGTTTTTGTCTTTTTTGTCTGTTAGGAAGCACATTAGGAAAATTCACTCCTTTGGATGGTTTATAATGTTATCCATTCATTCATTTATTCATTCAACAAATGTTATTTGAGGACCCGCTATACACCAGATATTGTATAGGAATGGGATGAAAAGTAGCATAAGAAAAGTTCTACTCTGAGCCGACAGTCTCATTAGGGACCAAACGGTGTCAAGGAATAAGACAGTGTGATAGTATCACGACAGAATGATGCATGCTTCGTGCCTACAGATTAGATTGATGAAGAACATTCCAAGAAATAACCAGAAACCTTTCCTCACACATCATTGCCTAGAATTGAGATGCAGACCATTACTAAACCAGACTCTGGCAAGGTGAATGGACTGACTCTGAGATCAGTCAGACCCATGCAAGGAGGAGGGGGTATGGACAGCTTTCCTTGAGGCCCTGGTGGGAGAGGGAGCTGCGGATACCTGAAAAAAATGCAGGCTCTATTTGAAGGAAGACAGGAGAATATCAGGAGACCACCAACAATACCCCACTGCCTTTGATGGACAGATCGCAGCGCCCACTCTGGCAGCGGTGTGGAGGACAGGCAGCGGGGTAGATCGAAGACAGGGAAATGGTGAGGAGGGGCTACAGTATGGGAGGAGAGGCCATGAGACCTAGACCCTTTCTGTGACAGTCACCAAGGAGAAGAGAGAGCTTCTGGGAGCTGGGAGGGAGAAGAATTTATACCAGTGATTCTTCAATGTTTGGGAAGGAATGGACCCTTCCAGAATCTGAGCCAAGCAGTTTCCCATTAAATGTCCAGCTTGTGGATTTGCTCCATTTTGGTGTCAGTGTGACCTCGACGGCAGGGGGGCTAGGCTGGCCCTTTGCATGGGCCACAGTTCTTGGTTCGGAGGCATGCCAGTGATTTCTGACCACATTGTGTGGTTGGAGACAGAAAGAACAAGAAGCAGCATTTACCAGAGACTAACTACTCTCATCAAGCTCTGAGACCCACCAAGCAGGTGGGAAAGCTGAGATGCTAAGCATGTCCTTCAATGTCCTGCCTCCGGACACGGTCTGAGCTTGAGTTTGCCTGAATCACCATACCAAGCAGCCTCCTAGCACCAGCCACCCTATTTGGTCCAAGCGCGAGTGACTGTGATTACCCACTTGTTTCTTTCCCGGAATCCTTTGGTAGCCTCTGTTTGTGCAGCTGAAGGGGACACTCGCTCTACCTCATTCCTGACAGTTTTAGGAGCTGACAGCAGAACATTCAAGGAATGACATCAAGTGATTTTCCTCAAGGTCATTTCCTGTCGGTGATCTCTGCAAAGATCACATTCCCTAAAGATGTGTGGGGGTCGGAAACAGACCCTATTCTGTCAGACAAGAGATGTCTGAGGCAGCTGTAATAGGCGGATGAGGGTTATGTCGACATCCTCCGTGACATGCTTTGCTGGTGAACACACACCCCACACTTGGCTAAAAACAAACCAGGTCTGCTAGGCTGGATGACTCATGCTTGAGACTGAAGTCTTTACCCTGAGTCAATAATTCTCATTTTCAAGGCACATGCTGAGCTCAACAACTACCGACGGGACACCACGTGGGGCAGCTCTGTGTGTTAATGTGGATTGTTGGAAACGGCGCCCCCTTCGGTTCTTGAAGCAGGACGTACTTCAGTGGGCTTTCAGCGTCTCTGCCCCTTGTCAGGTTCACTTGGCACCCAAGAGGTGCTCAGGGAAGACAGCCTGGTGAAGGGAACAAATGATAGGATTTGGAGATGGGGAGTCCTGATGTCACAGGAGGGTTCTGCCCTTCATTTCTGCACGATGGTGGGTCACTTACCACTCGCTCACCGGTGAAATAGACATCAGCACGCTCTATTAAAGCATGTCACTAGACCTGAAGATAAAGTGTGTAGGGTACCTGGGCACATAGTAGGGGCTTAACAACTCAAGCATCAGGATTCACTTTGCTGCATGCCCTTCCCTATAGCAGAGTTGTCATTTCCCCCTCCTCCCTTTATTTTAAGGGCTTTATTTATTCCTTTAAGGAGAAAGACATGCAGCTGAGTGACGTAGATTGTAGGCACTCACACGTGGTTTTGCCACCTCTCCCGTCACCTCTGTGTTCTGCATCCCGTAGGAGGACATTGGTTAGAACAAGCATGATGATAAGGGAGAAGCAAAAGGTGAAGGATCGGGAGAATTCCCGTCTGTCTCTGGCTCCGCCCTCACCTGATTAAGAGCCCATGGAAAAGTCACCTAAACTCTTGGGCCTCCATTTACTTGTCTGCGAAAAAGAGGGGCTTGAATGAAAAGATATTTCAGGGACTTCAGGCTCTTGCTGGGCTGTTTCTGGGGTCTCTTCTCCCTGAAGTACTGACTTAAATTCTGGTGCATGAAACACTGCCGCTTTGCTACGTCTGCAGATGCTTTTCTGTACTGGCTGATGCTTAGGACCAGATTTCCTTCCGTCAGCACAAATGGGGCCAGCACGCTAAGTAACGCCCTCACCATGAATGTTCCTCTGGAGTAAGCGAGGCCGACGGGGCTTGTCTCTGCTGATCAACCTATATATTTCCAGGAAAATTATTTTTTTCTCCTTGTTATTCATACACACGGCTTATGCATGTGGGGATTTGTAAACACAGTTGATTTATAAGGGGGTGGATTTCTCTGAAACATAATTTGTGTTAATTATGTCAGCTAGTTAAAATAATAAGTCAGCTAGTTAATTATGTCAGCTATCCTAGCATGAGCTTGTTAAGGCGCTAAATATCACTCCTTTTGTTTTTCTCATACTCAGGAATGAATGGTAGGTAAAGAAGTACAGTTCTAGTTCATATAGTATCAGAGGGACTAACTGGGTTTATTTATCTTTTACCCAAGGGAGTGGAATGTGAGGCTTTTCTCAAAGGGAAAGTTAGACGACTGGATTAGTGTGCTTGGGCCAAATGTTAGGATCAGACGTATTCTCAAACCTTCTCAGAATCCTGGTATGTCAGACATAGAAGAGGCCTCTAGGATTTCTGGGCAATTCCTCTCCTTCTCTCAATTGCCCTTTTAGCTCAATAACGACGAGCTTATGCGTGAAGTATATTCCTTTAAAGAAACTGTTCAGTTAAACATTTCTGTGGGAACAGAAATTGCCCCACGTGGTGGAGTATCTCAGATGGGATTTTTTTTTCAATAAGAAAATAAGGAACTTAAATTCTCTATGTTCTTAAAATTTACCCAATTAGTTGTAGTAGGGTTTGCGTATCTAGCGAGCTCCTTGTGGGAGACATTTAGGCTCAACGAACGCAAAGCAGTCAGTGTGAGTTTTGCCAGCAGGTGGCGCCAAACGTTTTCATTAGAAAAGTAACACCGAAGGCAAACCTCTTTTTCATCCTAGGGCTAGTAAAAAAGACTTTTAAGAGAGCGATGCGGGTTCTTTCACTCAAATACAGGAAACATGTGCCTTTCTTATTTGGTAGCTCTTTGGCAGTACGCTGCTGTAGTTCGAGGTGAGTTATTTCCTTGAAGTTTGTTAAAAGGGAAGTATGGTGAAATTAAAGACTTGAAACAAAGCTTTATTAGAGTTTTGCAGGCCAATTAAAATTCAGTCTCTCAGCTGCAAACCCTTCCATCAGCCCCTTCTCGGGGACGCCGAAAAACAAAGCACGAGGAGAGGGTGGATGGCTCCATTTCCCCTTTTTATCCTTGCACAGAATCTTAATTATTTTTTTTTTCAGATCTCAAGCCAACTTTCGTAGTCTGGTTAAAATTTTTTTCTGTGTAAGAAAGAGTATCGTACTGTGACCTTACTGATCCAGGCCCCGTTCTGGAGCGGGGCACACTGATAGCCTCAGACATGGGGTGGTGAGGAGGATTGTGTGTTTCTACCTGTGCTCACACTTACCAGAACAAAGTGCGGCCGGTACTCAAGATCCTGAAAAATCATGGCCGATGTATGCCGAATTTTAATTCTTACAAGGTTTTTTGAAACAGGGTAGGGACATTCATTTATTCATTCATTCATTGGACAGATGTTTTCTGAGTGTCAACCATGCCAGGCATTGTCCTCGGAAGACAGGCATCCAGAGATGAAGGAAAGCATGTGTTTCCATCTCTTGAGAAGCTTGTCATCTGGTGGAAGAACAAGATACTGATCAAGTCGCCCTCATGCCTATACAGCAACGAACTGAGGACAGTGCTTTGAAGGAAAGGAACACTGTCCTGTGATGCTGTTGAACCAAGGAAGTTGACCTGGATTCCTGGATTCGAGCAGAGTTGGGTGCAGGCAAGTTTCTGGACAGAAGTGTCCCAGCTGGAGTGGACATGTAAAGGGTGAGGAAGAATTAATTAGGTGAGGGGGTAGGGAGAGGTGGGAAGAAAGTGCAGACCAGGGACGAGCAAGTTCAAAGACCCTGGGGTGGGAGGGAGATTGGAGAGTGCCAGACAGCGAGAACCAGGGGGAGGGAACTCAGCAAGGAAGGGGAGAATCGATGCTATTACATGAGTGAAAACTCATCACGAATTTTCTGCTCTTCTCCATGTGGATTACATTCTCCAGCACCACCACCACCACCACACACACACATAAAATCGAACACACACACACACACACACACACACACACACACTCTAAAATTCTATTAATCACCTTATCTCTACTAGTCTCTGGCTTTTATAACACTGTTGGCTTGAAGCCAGTGTCCAAATATTTCTGAAAAGTCTGAGCATTTTCCTTTCCCCAGTACCCATGGGAATGGACACAAGTACCTTTGGGGAAAGCCCCAGGAGAGAAGTTCACAGAATACACCTGCAATAGTAGAAAGTGGGTTCTTCAGCCTTCATTAAAGGGAGTGTGGATCTGTAAACTGATTGAGACTTAAAAATGACCCTGACTTTCTGATATGGTGGTAGCCTTGATTTACCAGACCTGGAATTTTTTTCAGTTATATACATCAAGTGGGGCCAGGACCTATGATCAATCTATCATACCCTAAGACCCTGGTAGGTCAGTCTCTTCTGCTGAGTCCTAATGTCCCCCAAGGTGACTGTACCTATTTGTATCTGTCTGTTCTAGTGTAACTACATGCCCTTTATCACCTTGGGGTTTTCCCATGGTCATCCCATCCAAAGAGCCCTTTGCAATGGAAGCATCTTCCGCCAGTATCCCCAGCCCACAGAGAAGAGCCACTATGCTGCTTTTCAAAGACGTTGGTGTTTCCCTCACCAGTGGATATCTCAGGCCCTAGTGATGAGATCATCTATAGGGCTAAATCTACAATGGCATTCCTATCTCTTGAGATCTTTGAATTCTTTTCTTCTCTATTGAATTCACCATTTCTGACCTCTCAACTTTGCCCAGACTTCACTTCCAATGAAGCCCCAGGCTTCTTCAGCTGACAAGCTCTTTATCAGAACTACTCACAGCTGCTCAGCCTGGCACTAGTAGATCCAGAATCATGGGCGATTGTGTCAATATTTATCTTGATCAAAATGACGTTTGATCCTGCCTGACTCAGTAGTCCTCAGGACCCCTGTTCTCACACATTCCCAGATCTTTGTCAATATAATTGAGTGAAGTCCTATAAGTCTTTTGGTGGGTAACTCTCCTACTGGGTTTGACTTCATAAATCTTCCCCTCCCCCTTCCCTGGGCTCTGACTTTAGTTACAGGTCTGGGGATATCAAGGATCAGCGTGCAAGGGTGGTTAGGGGCATAGAGCACGAAGGGAATCTACTCTTCTCCTTCCAGCAGAAGGTCAGAACCTTCAGGCCACACATGAAGAACCTTATCAGACAGGGAAGGAGGTGATGGCAAGGGGGTGCTAGAGGGTTGGGAAAACTGGAGGTCTCTGAATACTCCCATATATCCCCATTTCAGTTCTCTTCTGATCCTTACAAATAAAAAAATCCAAACAAACAGACAACACACATGAAGATAGGAATTGAGCTGATAATGTGATTTGGGAACTCCATATCAAACTCTGCCTTTGATTTCCAGCTACCTCTGTGCCATCTTTTTGACATAGTCCTCAAACTCCTTGGTGAAAATCCATGATTTATGCTTTTCATCTGTTTTTCATTGTCAGTGCCTTGACCACATCCCTTGACCTTTCTACTTCAGGACACACAGGCTGGACCTCCAGCTGCCAGCATTGACGTCTATTTACTCAGAGGCTTTCTTTGGCCTCCAGAGCTGCTCTGCTCATGTGCAGCAGACTAGAAGAGTGGGGTGCCTAGCACCCAGGGCAGCAGCACTCAGACAATGACTGCTGGGAATTAGTGTACAAACTCTCCAGCTACCTTGACCCTTGGACAGGATGATTCTGGTAAATGTCTTACTCTCTGACCTACAGCACCCCCATGGGCTTGAGCTCCAGTTGTCCATGGTGTTTACTGGGATCCCCTTCCAAATAAATGGCATGCACTTGAATCCTTGTCTCAGAGTCTGCTTCCAGGCAAGTCCAAAGTAAGACAGAACCTTACTAGAAAAATCCCACGTAACTAACAGATGGATGAAGATCCAGTCTGTGAAAATGGGTGGTAGACTAGAGATGCTAGGGAACAAGATATATGGCCATTATTAATTCACAGGAACATCTGGGTGGGATGCCGCTGTTGGACACCCACATGCATTCTCAATTAGGGTGATATCAGCCCCCAAGGAGCCGAATACAAAAATCCTACTCTTATGTATAAAGCATGGATATACATGCAGTGCATAAGCAAATATCACAGTCTACCTACTGTCTTAAAATTTCATGGAAGGGCAATTTAGCAAAATATATGTAAAAAGTCTCATTAGGAGAGTGATAGTGAAACAACAAAAAAAAAAGGTTGAGAAACCCAGCCTAAACACCACTGCCATGAATGCTATATTGCTGCCCCTGAGGCTGCTGCCTTGAATTCTGATCTTAGCACCATTTGCTTAGGGATCATGGGCTGATGGGAACAACTGATTGACAGAGTACATGTCACCTGACTGAGTTCTAGCTGTAGGGGTGCGGGAGGGAACATCTGTCCTTTTCTCCTTCGGTTATAGCTGGCATTCCCCTGAAGTCTGGCATTCCCCCGAAGCTCACAAAATAGGGAGCTTTCTTTTCAAGTATGAAAGAGGTCTAGGTGTAGATCAACCCTCAAATGGTAGCTGTTCACCTCTGAAAAACTGTGGACTTTGAAGAGTTTGAGGGCTCCATCTTGGGAACTTCTGGTACTGCCTCCATTCAGAAAGTAGAATAGGAGATATCAAATATGTCTTGGGTTATGAAAGTCTACCAGAGGTTTACAAACTATTCATCAGAGCAGCTTCTAAAACAGGAGGTACTTTAGTTCGGTGTTCCTGAGTGAAAAATATGAGGTAAGAGAGTTGCCCTTTCTGATGAATCCTTGGATTTTGAACCTTAACCGCATACACATATAGCATTGGAATTACTAAGTCACCAACTAGATGTGCCCCATGGCATGGTGGAAAGATCGTACTAGTCAGGAGATCTCAGGATTGCCAATGGCCAGTGGTGGCATGACAAGCAAGTGCTTCTCTTACCTGTATGAGACGGTGTTGAACTAAAAGGCTTTAGGGTCTCTTCTATTTTTGCCATTTTTTTTACTATAAAAAAAATTATCATGACCTTCTTATGTATTGTGACCCATTAATTCTTCCAATAATAATACCAAGGGAAGATTTTATTATTTTCACCGCATGGTGCGGAAGCAGAAGTTCAGAGATGTTAAGTCACTTGCTCACGTTCACCCAGAAATGAAACAGCACTCAAGCCAAGATCTGTCTGGCTCTGAAAGCCACCAAACCACACTGTCCCATGCTCTAGGGGAAGTCTTAGGTTCAGCAATGGTTGATTTTTGGTGTTTTTCCTTCCCCTGATGTGGTACCCTCTCCTGGCTGCCTGGGCGTCCACCATGTTGCTCAGATCCTGTCATGCACGTCCTTGCCCAGGCTCTACATTTCACTCTCCTCTGTTTTCAGCTTTCCGTGTTCCCTCTGAAATGCACAGCCAGGAGACTGAAATGCACTGAATGAACTATCCAGGCTCTGGAGACTGAGTGCTGATAGCTGGCTAATCGGATAAATAAATACATTAGTGGGAGAAAGATAAAGCAACAGAAAGTCTGCCTGGAAGCTGTGGAGTGAATTAGATGTCCCTTTCAATCCAATATCTCTAAAAAATGCCCCCACGTAAACTGTAAGCTTGGAGTTAGACACCACTCATTCACAGTACGTATTGCCTCTAGGATAGCAGCCAGCCCTAGACCATGACCTGGACGAGCAGATTCTTAACTCCAGCCGCGGCAGGAAGGAGAGTGTGGTGCAGAGCACTAAGGACCAGAGAAGCAGGGGGTCTGAACAGGCCCCTCCCTTCGGCACAAGTCACCCCCATGAGTGGCCACCAGGTCCAGTCGCCAGGTTTGTGCATGTGTTACCCTGAGTGGAAGGCAGAACGCAGACTGAATTAATCCTTTGGATATTTGATAAGGAACAGAGGACCAGTGGCAATTTCTAAAAGATGTGTTTGCTTTTTCTCAACGTTCAAAAGGTGTTAATGGTTCAATTTCCCCCATGGTAATCCAGAGGCAATATGGTCTCAGGGGAAAGCAGTGTATTGAGAATCAGAGGACCTGAATTGGGGCTCTGGTCTCCAGCAAAACAAGTAAACCCTCTGAGCTCCCTTCTGAACTCCCTTTCGAGCTCCCTCCCTCCTTCCTTCTTTCTTTCTTTTCTTCCTTCCTTCTAAATCAATTTTATTGAGGTATAATTGACACACAATGAAATGCACCCATTTTAAGTATACAGTTGATGATAAAGGTATACATCCACCATAATCAATATGTATGACTTTTGTATTGGTCCTAAAATTTCACTCTTGCCCCTTTGCAGTTAATCCTTCCCCCTCTCCCCAGCCCCAGGCAACAGCTGACTAATCTGTTTCCTATCACTCTAGATTAGTTTAGTCTGTTATAGTGCTTTATATAAATAGAATTACCAGTATGTATTCTTTTGTATCTGGCTCATTTCACTCAGCATGCTTTTGAAAATCGTTCATATTGTTGTATGTAGCAATAGTTCTTCCTTTTGCTCATTTTTCTTTTTATTGCTGTGTAATATTTCATTATTCAGCTTTGCTTCTGTTTATCTATTCACCTGTTGATGGGCATTTGGTGTTTGTCTCTTACAAATGAATAGGAACATTCATGTAACAGTGTTCTTGCTGACATGTGTGTTCATTTTTCTTGGGCAAAACCTGGGAGGGGAATTGCTGGGTCTTATGATAAGGGTATATTTAAATTTATTTTAAAAAGTACTCAACTTTCCCAAACTTCACCATTCTATATGTACATTCCAGTTGTTTCATATCCTGGCCAACAATGGTTATTGTCAATAGTTTCAACTTTAGCCATTCTAGTGCATGTGAAGTGGTTTATGAAGTGCGTGGTGATTTTAATTTTAATATTCCAATAGCAATATTTTCTTTTTTAAATTAAATTAAATTAAATTAATTTATTTGTCAGAGAGAGAGAACACAAGCAGGGGGAAGCAGCAGGCAGAGGGAGAAGCAGGCTCCCCACCCAGCAAGGAGCCCAATGTAGGACTCAGTCTCAGGACCCTGGGACCATGACCTGAGCCAATGGCAGACACTTAAACGACTGAGCCACCCAGGCATCCTCCATTCATATATTTTCATTTTTTAAGTGTCTGCTCATATGTTTTGACCATTAAAAAAATTATCTTATTGTTTAGGTGTAAGTTCTTTATATATTCTGGACATAAGTCTTTTGTCAGATATATAGAATGCAAATATTTTGTTCAGTGTGATATACTTTTCAAGTAGTTGAAATTTCAAATTTTGGTAAAGTCAACTTACAATTTTATTATTTTATACTTCACACTTCTTGTTGTTTTGTCTAAAAAGTTTTTGGCCTATTTCATTATGGGGTTATGAAAGTAAAATGTGATCACTACATGAAAGAACTTTGTAAGCTATAAAGTGTTGTACAAACCTGACTTATAATAATCAAGAGAGCAGCAAAAGTAACAATCATAATAAGCAAACCAGCAAGCCCTTTAGTAAAGCACAAGTCTCAGTGATTAAAGAATTACAAAGAAACACCTCCAATCTAGAGAGTTATGAAATACATACTAAAAGTCCACAACAAAGTAAGATGGCAAATGGTACGTGCCACGTAATAACATAAGAGCTACTCTTAATTGAATACTTAAGGCACAATAGCTGAGTTTTTATAAACATTGTTTCACTTAATCCTTAAAAGAATCTTGAGAAGTAAATGTTAGTGTGTCTTCTCCAGAGATGAGGAAATCAAGGTTCAAGAAGGTTAAATAGCTGAGAAAGTTTACATAGAATGTGATAGAACTAAAATTAGACACGCAGTTGTATCCTGATTATCCATCAGGAGGTTAGACCGTGCACTTTCAGAATTCAGAAGACAGAGACGTGTTGACTTGAAGGCTGAGGGAATGCTTTCTGTAGGAGGTGAGGGTTGAGATGGACTTTGAAGAAAATTTAAATACGAGTAAATAAGAATTCAATATTATCAGGAAGGGGATTACTTACAGAGGCAAAGAAATAAAGATAATATGTTCCAGGGACATTGACTAGATTGATTTTACTAGTTTGTGGGAGTAGCAGTTAAGGTTGTAGCTATACTGAGCAAGATGGTGATAAATTATGTTTAAATTATTAATATTACTTTAATGTCAACATATCTTTAAGTATAGTACAAATGTCGGTTGTTATTTTTTTTTTTGCTAATAGGACTTTTTAAATTAATAATAACCCATACCAATATACTTAGCCATTAAGTGCTTTCCACATAATTTCATAATCTTGCATAATGTCCATTCATTTCTTTAATGTTTGTGAGCCTCTGTTTTGTGCTGGGCATTGTACTAGGCATGGAGAATATAAAGGGAAATCCAATACTGTCCCTGCTTTCAAGGAATTCACAGTTAATGTTTAAGTGAAAGGGTCTGTTGAGCAAAAAAAAAAAATTGAGGGCTGAGTTCTGAAGAGATGTCAGGGCTAAAAATGTAAATTTTGTAGTTGCTGATATGTGCACAAGACACATGTGGATTATCTAGAAAGAAAAACAAAGATAAGAGCAGTGGTACCAGGGTGGCTCAGTGGATTAAACATCTGACTCTTGGTTTTGGCTCATGTCATGATCTCAGGGTGGTGGGATCAAGCCCCACATAGGGCTCCATGCTTAGTGGGAAATCTGCTTCAGATTCTCCCTCCCTCTCCTTCTGCCTCTCTCCCTGCTTACATGCTCTCTCTCTCTCTAAAATAAATTAAAATCTTTTAAAAGAGAGAGAGATTTCAAAGAACAACCAAAAGCAGTTGCAATCTTTTTTTAATTTCTGAATTATATACCTGTATGTACACACACACACACACACACACACACACACAACTATTTTAGTGACTCTTGCACCAAGGAAGTAATGAGAAATGTTACCTTGAGGTCACCAAGTAGTTATTATTATTATGTGCACATTTCCTTGAACAGTGGAGTATTGGGTAACTGGAGAAATGGATGTCAGTATTAGATAGGTGGTCAATATCTTTTTAATGCTTATGATAAGCCTATAGTTAAATATTTCTGGGCTTGAACCGAGTTTTATCTTTTAAGGGAAATGTGGATCATTTTCTCAGGACCTCCAGTTTTAGAGTAGAAGAAAACAGCTCGTTCCCAGAGGTAGAGCTGAATTGTCCTCAGTATGTTTGGGACTCATCTCCATCCTTTTAGGGAGACAAAGATTTTATGAGGAATTTATAGCAATATAATCTTACAGTCAACATACTACACAGCCCAGGGAATTCTTTATCCAAGCTAATATTGCAGTAGTGCTGACTGTGGAAGGTTTCTGAGTAAAAGGAGATTCTGGAGTCTTGGAAGCACCAGCATAGCATGACCTCCAACCAAGGGTCCTGAAGGTCTTTATCATTAAGAGCATCTGGTAAGGGAGTGATCCCTACAGAGATGCTGGGTGAAGAGATGCTCAGTGGGGAGGAGAAAGGGAGGAGAGGAAAGGCTGGGACCAGAGCCCTGCAGAAGGCCTGTGATTAGGGGGTGGGAAAGACAGAGAAGATGGAATGGAACAAAAGATGAGCACAGTCTCAGGAAAACATTGAGTCACAGAAGGCGAAGAAAAGAGTTTTCATCAGAATCAAATAAAGCTAAGTGAGAGAACACGACAGATTTAAAAAAAGGTCTTAGATTTGGCTTTTCAAAGTCATTAGCAAAATTTGGGAATCCAGTTTCTGATCTGAACTTTCTGAGATCACCAAGTTGTTTTGTTAGCTGACTTTTTTGTTTCTGGAAGATTCTGAAGAATAAATCAATCTACAAATAAATGAGAAATAGGCATATTTATTACTTAAAGATCATCTTGCAGAGAATTAGAGAAAAGAGATGAAATACAATGGCATACATACATTTATAACAACTGATAACAATTTCAGGTGCTTTCTCTATCCAGAAGCCAATGGCTCCCCCTTGTCTACAAACCATAGCACTCCTTCTTCTATCTGGAAATCACGGCCTCGACTTTTGAGGGTTGTCTCCCAGGATTCTATACCTTTCCAAACTGAGCAACCACCCTGAACCCACATATATTCTCCACCCATGTACCTTTGTTTACCCTCCAATTAGACTTTCTTTGATGAATTTATTCAAGAAGTATTTATATTCCTTCTTTGGCCTTGTAAGGGAGTTATCATGGAAACTAAGATGGCCATGGCCCTTGTCCATGTGAAACTTTGCCTCTCATGGGACAGGAAGACATTAAATAATATCACATCTAATCATGTAACTCTGAGCTACATGCAGAGGAAATTGATATAATAACATGAAGGTTAAATAAAAGAGCTGGACCCTAACTGGGTGTTCCAGGGGGATATCCTCAAGATCTGAAGAGTATGTAGGAGTTAATTTGGTAAGAGGTAGGGGAAATGTCAGAGGCAGAGGGAACAGTGTGAAGCTAGGAAGGGAGCCTGGAACACTGAAAATGAGACAACAGCCACAATGAGGTAGTGAGGAAGTCAAGGACAAGACTGGGCCACAAGCTGGGCCCCAAATAAGGCATCAATCTATTTCCTACAGGCAACTGAAAAAGCAACAGAAGGATATAGTCCTACAACTATTGAGTTCACTGCTACGACAAGATTAACATACAGAAATCAGTTGTATTTATGTATACTATCAATTAACATGTGGAAACTGAAATTAAATAAATACTACTTACAATCACTAAAGAGATGAAATACTTAGGCGTAAGTCTAACAAAACATATATAGGATTTATGTGCTTAAAACTACCAGACAATGAAATCAAAGATCTAAATAAGTGGAGAGATAGTCCATGTTCATGAATAAGATGAATAAAATTTTTATTGACATAAAAATGATGTCAATTCTCTCCAAATTGATAAACAAATTTAATATAATTCTTACTAAAATCCCAGCAAGATTTTTTGAAGACACAGACAAGGTGATTCTAACATATGTATGGGCCTTCCCTGAGTGGCTCAGTCAATTAAGTGTCTGACTCTTGGTTTCGGCTCAGGTCATGATCTTAGCATCTTGGGATCAAGCCCCTTGTTGGGCTCTGTGGTGAGTGGGGAGTCTGCTTGGGGATTCTCCTCCTCTGTCTCTGCCCCTTCCCCCCTCTAAAATAAATAAATAAATAAATAAATAAATAAATAAATAAATAAATAAATCTTTTACAAAAAGATATGAAGAGACATTACCCCAAAGAAGATATACAAATGGCACATAGGCACATTAAAAATGTTCCCCACCACTAGCCATTAGCTAAATGCAAACGAAGACCAAGGTGAGAGAACACGACACACCCATTAGAACCGCTTAAAAAAATGATGACTAGGATGCAGGCAAGGGGCTGCAGAGAGAGTGGATCTCTCCTACATTGCTGGTAAAATGGTACAGCCAGTCTGGAAAATGGCTTGCTAGTTTCTTATAAAACCAAATATACAGTTACACTCCTGGGCTTTCCAGAGAAATGAAGACTTATGTCCACATTAATACCTGCACACAATTGTTCATTGCAGCTTTACTTGTAAGAGCCAAAACTGGAAACAGCCGAAATGAATTCGTAGGAATTTGCTCCTCTGTAACATGAGTACTACTTAGCAATAAAAAGGAACAAACCATTGATATGCAAGCTTAGATCCAAAGGCGTTATCTTGAGTGAAAAAAGCCAATCCTAGAAATGATTTTTAGAGTTATAGCATTCTTGAAAAGACAAAATTATAGAAACAGAAAACAGATAGAAATTTGCAGGTGTTAGAAATGGTGGAGCAGAGAGTGGAGAGAGGTAGGTGTGACTGTGAAGGGGTAGGTTGAGGGAGGTCTCTGTGGTGATGGAATAATAGTTCTGTACCTTGATTGTTGTAGTGGTGAAGACATCAATCTATACACGTAATGAAATGAAACAGGACTATACTCACACATTGCACCAATGTCAAATTCCTGGCTTTGACCTTGTGCTATAATTATGCAAAATGTAACCATTGAGGAAACTGGGTGCAGAATATATGGGTCCTCTCTGTCCTATCTTTGTACCTTCCTGGGAATCTATAAATACTTCAAAATTAAAGTTAAGAAAAAGAGCCATTTTGGTTGTGGTATGAAGAGACTAGGGAAGAAATGGTAGAATGGTTTTGGGCTCAGGGAAGTGACAAGCAACTAACTGGAAAATTTCGTATAGTCATTGCTCTGACGAGGTTAGTAGTGAGAGAAATGGAGAAAGGTGAACAGATATGAGAGATTTCTAGGTAGTAAGATGGAAAGTTTTCCTTTGGTGTTTATATAGAATGAAGGAGAGGACATTGCATCCTGGACCTGCATCCAGGTTTCCGGATGACACAATTGTCATAATGGTAGTGCCATTCGGTGAGTGAGGAAATGGGAAGAAGAACAGGATGGGGGTGCAGGGGTTTGGGTGTGGAGATTGAATTAGTTTTAGACTTATTGATTTTGAGACAGCAAGATAGAGCTGTTGACAGTCAGAAACTCAGAGTTGAGGATGTGGGAATCCAGAACATAGGATATTTAAAGCCCCATTGGATGCGATCGCTTAGGGAAAAGTACAGGAAGTAGGAGAATGAAGTCCTAGGATCTAGTCTCAAGAAATTCCAACATTTAATAGGCTGGGTAGAGAAGTACAAGCAGACAAAGGATATGGAGGAATTGCCGGAGAAACAGGAAAGAAACCATAGTATCAAGGAAGCGGAGGACAGAACGTCTTTCAGGGAGAGAACAACTCACAGTACTGCATGGTCTGGGAAGTCCTGTTAGGTTAGAACAGATGTCCCTTGGGTTCCTGACATAGAGGTGGCCTTATTGAGCATCTTTTTCCTTCCCCTAGCACGATGGAGTTAAGGAGGCAGGGAAGACAATGGATATGGCAAAGTATATATAATTTTTCCTGAAGTTTGGCTGCGAAGGGACAGAGAGAGCCATGGAAGGAAGTTTTCATTTGTTTGTGGTTAGCTGGTTTCAGAGACGTGTCAATGGAAGAGGGTTGAAAATACATGCAAGTAAAAGTACATGATACAGTACCTAAGAGGCCACAGTTTCCAGAACACAGAGGTGGAGACATCACTGATCATTTTTTGAAACCAGAGAGAGAAGATCCTCTCATGCAGCGGTGCAAAGCTTTGGGTTGGAATGGTAATCATGGCACTTGGGTTTAGTCTATATTCTTCATCTGAATAAATATTCTTCCCTTAAATTACAAGTTAGAAGCTTAAACAGGTCAAAGGAAAGTCAGAAGGGACGTTGGAATCGACCCAGCTCAGAGGCTGAGAAGAGTTGCTCCTCCCAATGGTGTGTGGGACTTGAGCAGAAGCCACTGGACTGGCTTTCATCTCCTACATTCTCCAGCAGGTCAGCACCCTTCTCTGAGCCTGGGCTTCTTCAGATACAACATGGACCATATTGTTTTGAAGAGGAGGGGTCTTTGGGAAGATCTACTTTTTTGTCGATACTACTTTGAAAAAAAGGTAATATTTTCTCTGCTCACCAGCTGCTCTTAAGAGTTGACAGGCATTACAGGTAAATCTGAGCAAACCCCTGATTATAGCGCACCAGTCTGCACTGTGGCACCCAGTGTCGTACTGGAAATAGAAACAGTTGACTTGTTTTTAGGAGTCTATTTAAAAAAGAGTGGTGGCTCACTTGTATTGGGGCAGAGAAGCTCTGATTTCTTGTTACACCCGGAAGGCCCCGTGAGAAGTCAGGTCCTCAGGCCCTGTCAGCAGGTCACGTGCCTGTGCTGTTGTATCTGCTGAGACCAGAGGAGTGGTTCGGTTCTTCTTCTATTATATAAAGAAGAACTCTGTTCTCTTGAGGTTCCATAGGCTCACTAGGATCAATTCTCTTTCTGCACGCTTTTGTTGGTGCTTGGAACGCTGCCAATTTAAAATCTTTATAATATTCTCTGCACAGAAATGTCTTCCTCTCTAATACGCTAAGTGGAATAAGTCAGTCAGAGAAAGACAAATACCATATGATCTCACTCATATGTGGAATTTAAGAAACAAAACAGATGAACATAGGAGAAGGGAAGGAATAATAAAATAAGATGAAATCAGAGACTCTTAACTCTAGGAAACACACTGAGGGTTGCTGAAGGGGAGGTAAGTGGGGGATGGGGTAACCGGGTGAAGGGTATTAAGGAGGGCACTTGATGTAATGAGCACTGGGTATTATATGCAACTGATGAATCACTGAACTCTACCTCCGAAACTAACAATACACTGTATGTTAATTAAATCGAATTTAAATAAAAAAAATTTTTAAAAATGTCTTCCTCTCTTTTTATGTATCTGTCTGTTGGGGCTTTTCGTTTGTTTATTAATTTATTTTAGGGATATTTTAAATAATATATTATGAATTAATTTGAGACATAACCAAGTTGTAAAAATAGTCCCGAAAGTTTTCATATACTCTTCTAGCTTCTACAAACGAAACCATTATACAACTATCAAAACCAGGGAAGTAAAAATAGTACAGACAATACCATTAATCAACAGACCTTTTTCAAATTTTGCCATTTGTCACACCCATGTTCTTTCTGTAATCTAGGATCCGAGCCAGCATTTCACAATTGCATTTCGCTGTCATGACTCTCATCTGGGACAGGTCTTCATGTCTTTTTGTCTTTCATAACCTCGATACTTTTGAGCCTGTCTTTCAGTGTGGGTCTATCTGATGTTTCCTCACAGATGAACTCAAGTTTGTCGCTTCTCCCTTTTAAGCACTAGGTCTTGGAGTTGGGAGCTGGAATTCGTATATTACCCATTTACCATGAGCCTGTGTTCTTAGTGAAAGGCACATTCATTTACAGAAAAAAGAATCTGCTCCTGGTTCTACCTCTGGAGCTATAAAATTAATCCTTAAAGCAACTAATACAGCACTTATGGTTCACCTCCTGGGTTTTCATGAAATATTTTTTTAAGGAACATGAAATTTAAGTGTTATATTGTTTAATGTGCTATTTAAAACAGCTAAGTACCTGAGGGTATCAGTTCTTAAATCCCTATCATTAGTCATCATTAATTCACAAGGAACACAGCTAAATCATCAAAAACTAATGCTTAGCCCAATTACTGGATCAACAGAAATTCTTTAAGACTAAAGTCACCCATAAATAACTTCACAGCATAAAAATGCCTAAGCCAAATGCACCAGCCACCAGTCATGGCGCATGAAGGGACCGACTTCCCAAGAGATTTGCAGGCTGGGTACCATTACTCACATCTCCAGAATGAATATGGGAAGCTGATGGTGGTCAGGAAGCTCTTTCAAGCTTTCATGTCAAATGCCACATGGAAACTCTGACTGGGCTAGAAATCAGAAGCCCCATTCCAATTCCCCAGCTTATTACCATGTCATCTTAGTCAAGGAAACTGACCTTGCTCATTATTCATCCATTTCTTTTATTGACCCATTTTTAGAAACTATGGAGGATCTCCTATGTGCTCAGCTCTGTGTCAAGCCAGAATAGCTTATGTTGAGTTAAAATAGATGAGGTCTTTGGCCCAAAGGGATAAGAAATAGTGTTCTGGGGGTGGGAGGACAGTGTGAACAGAGCCTCTTGGCAGAAGAGAGCAAGAGTTTTGTGAAGAGACCACTGTAGGTAGATGGCAAACAAAAAGGGCAAGTAGCCGAGGAGCTAACTCTATAGGGTAGGGAACGGTGAGGCTTTGGGGAGTACTGCAGGGAAAAATGAACTCAAAATATATCTTAGAGCTAAATGTACAAGCTAAGATTATACAAATTTTGAAAGGAAATATGGGAGAATTTGAATTGAGATCCTGAGTTAAGCAAAGATTTCTGGGATGTGATACTAAAAGCAATTCCACACAGAAAAAAAAGTGATAACATGGACTTCATCAAAATTTAAAACTTCTGCCTTTTAAAAGATACTCTTAAGAGAAAAAAATGGCAAGTCCCAGGATAGCAGAAAATGTGAAACTATTTGTAACCTGAATATGTAAAGAGCTCTCATAACTCAATAATAAAAAAAACACCCCAGTTAAAAACTGGGCAAAAGACTTGAACAGATACTTCAGCAAAGAATATATACAGGTGGCAAGAAAAAAAAAACCCAAAAAACAGATGAAACAATACCTTGACATCATCAGCCATGAGGGAAACACAAATTAAACCACGATGAGATAACTTCACACTTATTAGAAAGGCTAAAATTTAAGACTTATCATACCAAATGTGGCAGAAGATGTGAAGGAACTGGAACTCTCTGTTGGGAATGTAAAACGGTGCAATCCCTTTGGAAAATTCTTGGCAGGTTGTTTTTTTTTTTTCTTGTTTTGTTTTTTGTTTTTTTGAGAAAGAGTGAGCTCGAGCACGTGAGGGGCAGGAGGGGCACAGGGAGAGGGAGAGAGAGAATCTTAAGCAGACTCTGCGCTGAGCATGGAGCCCGATGCCGGGCTCGATCTCACAACCCTGAGATCATGACCTGAGCTGAAATCAAGAGTCCGATGCTTAGTGACCCAGGAGCCCCCTAACAGTTTCTTATTTATATTACCTACGATATTATCCAGACATTCCAGCCTAGGCATTTACTCAGAAGAAACAAAAGCACGTGTCCATACAAAGACTTACACATGGATCTTCATAGAAGCTATTTGTAATATCCCAAACCTGGAAACAACCCAAATGCTCATCAGCTAATGAATACACTGTGGTATATCTTTACAATGGAATGCTACTTAGCAGTAAAAAGGATTGCTAAACCGTTGATACTTGCAACAAGCTGAATGTCAAAATACTTACGCTGGGTGAAAGAAGCCAAACGAAAGGTGTGTACTCTGTATGATTCTATTTCTGTAACATTTCTGGAAAATCATTTTCTGTAATGACAGAAAACAGATCCGTGGCTGCCTGGAAAGAGGCGGGGGTGGGAACGAGTGGGAAAGAAGGATTACAAAGGAGCATAAAAAAATGCTTGGCAGTGATGAGTATTATCCCTCTTGTGATGTTGGTGATGGTTCTGCAGGTGTAGACATACGTCAAAAATGATCAAATTCTATACTTTAAATATGTGCAACTTATTGTATGTCAATTCTGTTTTATTCAATTGTATGTCAGTTCTGTTTTATTCAATTGTGTGTCAGTCCAATTTTATTCTATCGCATGTCAATTCTATTCTATTCTACTGTTTGCCAAATATATTTTTTAAAAAAGCGGGGGGCGGGGCTGAAGTGTCGGGTGTCTCAGATAATCTCCCAGAGGGGTGGAGACTGCACAACCAGGAACAGAGTCCAAAATCGTCTTGTAAACTTGCCTGGCAATTACCCCACGGCTGGGTTCTAGATGTTGGATCTGGGACTACCAGCTCCGGGGTAGGATTGGGCTAGAGAGGCTCCCACTTGAATTGCTGTCCCTGCTGCCTCCTGAACAAAGAGGTAGCTGCCCCTTCCAAGTCCAGCATGGCTCCCGAGTCCTCATTTCTCTAACTCTGGATTCCAAGTCTGAGGCGGGAGCTGTGTCATGGTAGGTCCTGGGCCACGTGTCTGTGTGGTAGCCGGAACAGAGGCAGGGAGCATGCATGCTTGCCTTATGAGACTGGAGGGTTCCCCAAATACTGCAGGGGTAACTGGATGCTGGGTAGCTAAGAACAGCCAACATCAGGAGTCAAGGCCACTTTAGGCTTCCCCTCCATGCCCTTCTCTAAGAAAGGAGTTTTTATGAGGATTTCTGTGAGACTCCAGTGAGATCATATACGTGGAAGTACTTTACAATTTTCAATATAAATGCAAGCTGTTATTTTTCAAACCCATAGAACTTTGAAACTGAACATTTTCTTGGCCAACTAGCATCTTAAAGGAATAGGCTGGAATTAAACAGTGGAGGGAGAAGGCCCTGTGAGCAGACAGTAGGAGATGCCAGGAGACAGAGAAAGGCCTGGAGTCCAGGTTGTGAAGCAACCAGCAGAGGGCCCAGAGAGCACAGCCCAGGAAAGCCGACTCCTTGATGGAAATTCCATCTATAGTTATATCTGGAACTTTAAAATACAATGAAGGTGGGTGTCTTTGCAAAAGCATGACAGTTCGTAAACGTACACGCTTTGAAATCTTACACATGCCTGTTATAAGTAAGTTGAGTAGGAATACCCTTACAGGTGTCATAAAACATTTTTGTATGAATGTGTTTCATCTGTATAACACGCATTACCAATTCCAATCTGAGGAAATGCTATCATATCCATTCTGATTTAACTGTTTGTTTTATGTTGTCTGATGGCATCATTTTGCATCCCCATCCTTGAAAAAATAAACACACACACACACACACACACACACACACACACACACACAGAGTTTGTGAATACCAGTTGAACTGGCTAGAGGCTTTAATTCCATGCATAACTCTTGCGACTTGGCCTTGCTTTCAGTTTGTACCGCCTTGCTCAACATTGAAAATAAGAGCCTTTAGTCCGCAGAGACACAAGACAAAGATGTTACAACTGCATTTAGAAGGTTAAATATCTAACAGCACCTGCGATAAATAATGAAATCACATTAATTCCTTCAGATATTATTTGCTATATGTTTTTAAATGAACTTTTGTCTTTTAGAACAGTTGTAGAATTACAGAACAGTTGTGAAGACAAACAGAGAGCTCCTGGAGATTCCACACCCAATTTCTCCGATTCTTAATATCGTAGGTTAGTGGGGTGCGTTTGCTGAAATGGATAACCAGTATTGATAAATTATGGTTAACTAAGGTCCATACTTTACTCAGATCTCTTCAGTTTTCACTTAACGTCTCCTTCAGTCCCAGGATCCCATCCAGGGAACCACATTACATTTAAGTCACTCTGTCTGCTCAGGCTCCTCGTAGCTGTGATGGCTTCTCCGACGTTCCTTGTTTTCACATAACTTTGACAGTTTTAAGGTTTACTGCTTGGGCATTTTGTAGACAGTCCCTCAGTTGGGATTTATCTAATTTTTTGTCATGATTAGACCGGGGTTATCTGTGTGTGAGAGGAGAGTCACAGACATGGAGTGGCATCCTCATCATGTCATGTCAAGACACATGCTATCGACAGGACTTAATCACAGTTGGTGTTGCCCTTGGTCACCTGACCTGGGTGTGCTCTGTACTGTGCCTTGTTCGCTCTGTGCTCTAACTGCCTGTCTGCCATTTATGTTTTCATTGTTTTTCCAATATTTTCTTATGAGAACTTGAAAACATACAACAAAATCAAAGTTGTAGGTTTTTATAATAGTTACATCTATCCCCAACATAGATTCTATAGCTGACCTTTTACTTCACTTCCTTTATCACATAGCTGTCTATCCGTTCTGCCATTCAGCACATCGATTCACCTTTTTAAACAAAAGATACTATGTTGCCATTTATTTTAGATTCTGCCAATTTTGCCCCCATGATACAAGAGGAAATAGGACAGACCTGTTGCAAAGAAACAAAGGAAGAGAATCATACTGGATCTTAAAATCCAAGTTCCAGAGATGTGGCAGCAGAGGCACATCAAAGAGAATAGTAGAGGGTAAAAATCAGCCTGCAATGTAGAAACTAGCGGAAAGTCCTTTGACATGATGGAGTGTGTCAAAAATACCACTGCAACTCCAAAGATTGCTAAGTAATCCCATAGAAAGAAGCTAAAGAAAACTATGTCCCAACGCACATGTGACTTCAGGGCATTTGAAGGAAACGGAAGAGCATTTGCCAGTTTTGGATAGCTGGAGCAGGTCTCCAAAGGCACTGCGCCAGAAAGATCTGGAATTGCATTCCCATTTCCTGGATCCCATCCCCAGCACTAAATGGGAAATGCTAGGGTACCATATTTTAATGATCTATTCCTCTAAGGCAAAGAACAACACAGTGAATGTCCCTTTACACTTCTCCTTGTTCATCAGCGTGAGGGTTTCTCCAGGAGAAAGGTCTTTGTATTAGTTCTCTAGAGATGCTGTAAAAACGTACCACAGATGGGGGGCTTAAATGACAGAAATGTATTTCTCACAGTTCTGGAGGCTTAAAGTCTGAGATGGGTGTCTGCAGGAAAGGTTCCTTCTAAGCGTTGTGAGAATCTGTTCCTGACCTCTCTCCTTGGCTTTAAGATGGCCACCTTCTCCCTCTGTTTCTTCACCTTGTATTTCCTCTGTCTCCATGTCCAAACTTCCCTTTCTATAAGGACACCAGCCATATTGGATTAGGGTCCACCCTAATAACCTCATTTTAACTTGCTTATCTTTATAAAGGTCCTATCTCCAAATAAGGTCGTATTCTGAACAATTTGGCTTAGAACGTCAATGCATGAATTGGGGGGTGGAGAAACAATTCAACCTGTAAGTCTTCAAATTTATTTCCTGTATAACCATTAAAAGAATTTGGAGAAACTATGTACCCCTTACACAATTTAACACTGGTATTTAAGAATTTAAATCATAGGTTTAAAATAGCTCCAAAGGATAAAATTGCTGGCATTTGTAAATATTAACATTTTTTAAATAAACGATTACCCTTTCAAGTGTATCCAAAAGAATCTAAATACCATAACAATTTGATTCAATAATCATAATCATTAAAAATATATGCATAATTTCCTATGGAAATTTTAAATCTTTCTGTTTCCCCCTTCCCATTTCAATTCTCCCAGAGTTTTATCTTAGTGTAATATATTTTCATCCGAGGAAGTCCCATTTTTGATCACCCTATTATATTTCTTTTTGATGAAATTATGAATGGAAATTAAAATTTTAAAATCTTTTATTTCCCGGGATCATAAGGCTATACGCGTTTAAACTTTCTTATTGATATTGTTATGTAATTGATCAAGAAAACAAAACGATGCTATAAAATAATTATCCTTTTATAATTCATTGAACAGAAAAAATAGAATATCATTGAAAATGCTTCTCTAGAAATAATGCTTCTCCCTCCAATTAGTTCATGTATCCATTGACGAATGGCTTTATACTAGAATGATATAGATTTCTGCACTCATTTTATCCCGTCCTCCACACCATTTTTACAGAAGGAACTGCTCAGAAAACATATTCATCATAATAAATAAATAAATGGGAATGAAAAGTGTTTGCTATAGCAATTTCATCCAATTCTTGGAATTTCATTCAAATTACATGTCATTTACTATCAAAAATTATTTTTAGTATTCCTCTTGCTAAAAATTCCATTAAATTCTTCTTCAAATTGGTGAAAATTGGAAACCACCTGACATGTGAATGAGAGTTATCCACACGTTCAAGTTCTAGGAGAGACACCTAGATTTATCAAATAGCTCTTAGTTATACCTGTTGCTTTTTTACTTACAGCACCTTGTAGAGAACAGATCCCTGTCTTAGTTAGAGTTCTCCAAAAAAACACAGCAAACTCTAAAATGAAGTCTTGGGTTCAAGTGGTTTATCTGAGCAAGGATCCCCAAAAGTATATCACAGTGGGGACTTTCTGAGTATCAGGTAGAAGGCACCTCAGAACTGTCCCATCAAAGGACAGGGACGTGGGGCCTTCATGCCCTTTCGTCACCTGGCTCTGTACCTGGCTGAGTCCTTAGTCAAAGACTCGGCCCTTACCACTAGAAGGTGCAGTGAACTCAGAGGAGGGCTGGAGGGACATCACAGTGGGACATCAGCAGTGTCTGTAATACTGAGGAAAAGTGGAAACAATGTAACTTTCATTACTGATAAAAATATGTGTTTTATCACATTTTATTTCTTTTATTGTTTTAAGATTTTACGTATTTATTCAAGAATGAAAGAGTGCATGAGCGAGCACAAGCGGGGGTAGGGGCGGGGTAGGGGAGAAGCAGACTCCCCGCTGAGCAGGGAGCCCAACAGGGGCTCCATCCCAGGACCCTGGGAACGTGACCTGAGCTGAAGGCAGTCACTTATCGGACTGAGCCACCCAGGCACCCTTCTTATCACCTTTTGAAATACATTTTCATCAAAACCTTGAAGCTGCAGATTTATCTCATTTAATTTATGAAAAATATCCTTCCTATATTGACACAACCAATAACCTTTGTCAAACCTACCAGCAAAATAAAACGTTTTCTGACAGCGGTAGTTTAACTTCATTTTTGATTCAAATAAATGTTAATATAGGATTCAAAAATCTCATTAGCTATTCCTTGAATTGAATTTGAATTTAATATTGAATAAATATGAAACACTACCAAACTACTGAGAAATAAATTTCAAGATGCATATTGTAAAGAGATAATTTAAATGGTGTAGGGATAATTAATTTAATCACTTTATAATAAGTCATCCAAACAAGAAAATGAATTGACAAGTTGTTTCTCATTATTTTAATTTATAATAATGTAACATACTATTTAACTACAAGCGTAAATTATTTTTGAAATGGTAGATGATAAAAAAGCGTGGTATTCCTTTGGTAAGTGTGTTTGTGTGCCTATATGGATTATTGGTATTCTGCCCTGGAGAATAATTAACTTAGAACCCAGTATAGATGTCAGAAATAATGTTACTAACTTCTAGGCTTCGGGATAAAACATGTCCTCATATTAAAGGAAGAGAAAGATACTTACTGCTGAAACTCATCTATGTAGAAGAAACATAATTTTATTTTTTGTTGTTAACAGTCAAAAAAACAACAAGTGTTTTATAAATAAAATTAGATGAGAATTAATTTCAACTAGAATAGCTGTCTAATGATATGCTTTTATAATGTGTGTTTTAGCTGCTTTATTTAAGAGCACACATCAAAAGAAAGAAATGATGAACACATTGTAGTTGCAGATTTTTATCCAATTTACTTTGGGCAGTTTGGGGTCTCCAGAAAAAAATGATGGATCCAGTTTAAAAAATCAGAGTCACCGACATATACTTCTCTATTTAAAGGTACTTTTCTTTCCTGCTAATGAACCATTTTAGGAATAAATATTGAGGATAGCTTAACAGAATTTCCTGCACCTAAATACATGAGAAAAGTCATAGAGTATTGAAATAATTTTAAAATTTTAAATAATTAAAAAATTTAGCCATGATTTGCTCTCATGAAACTCCCCCACACCCACACTACAAATAGAGTTGCAATTTTTTTTAAGATTTTATTAATTTATTTGACAGAGATAGAGACAGCCAGCGAGAGAGGGAACACAAGCAGGGGGAGTGGGAGAGGAAGAGGCAGGCTCACAGCGGAGGAGCCCGATGTGGGGCTCGATCCCAGAACTCCAGGATCACACCCTGAGCCGAAGGCAGACGCTTAACCGCTGTGCCACCCAGGCGCCCCTGCAATTTTTGACATTAGTCTAGGAATAACAGAGGAAAACAAGTCAATGAACAAGATCATCTCTTCCACCTGTTTCTACAATGTAACCCATTATCTCATTTTAGACCAAGGCTACACTCTTAAAAGAAATGTGTAGACAAGGAGCAAAAGACCAAAGGCTCCATGGAGCTCTAAGGAGTCCTTAAAGGAGGCTTCTCTCTTGTTTGGTTACCCATAGGTTTTTGAACTCAGAAGCCATACACTGAAGTAGGATCTGAGATGGATGTGGCAAGGGCTTTTGTGAACGCAGGTAGGCTCTTAGGTCAGTCTGGAAAAACCCTCCAAACTGATGAAGCCTTTGAATAATGCTGGTGTAAAGACCACCAGGTCCTGGACATGCACGTCTTCAATGTTAATAAACACTGCCAAATTGCCCCCCACGGTGTTGGTACCAACCTGTGTGTGAGCGTTTCCATCCCTCTAGCCACCTGCCCACGTGTGATACCATCAGACTTGGAAAGCTGCATCAGCTTGGCAGGGGGATTTTGCTTTACAAAATTCCCAAATAATTACAATGATTTCATGGATTTTGCTTTCCATGTTCCAAATTATTAGTGAGTTTTGGCTTATAGGGTTGTCAGCTGAGTTTCTAGGAAAGTAAATCATCCTTATTTCTTTGCCTCGTTTTTTGATTTTTAAAATTGAATTTCGAAGTTCTTTATTATATTCTATATGGTAATCCTTGGTCTGGTTTGGTGTCGAAAATATGGCTTCTAATCTGTCCCTGTATCACGGCTTTAATTCATCGTCCTCATTATTATCATCATTTTTATGCCAGGACTATCACTGATATAATTAAAATACATTGAGTGCTTACCTTGTGCCAGGCCTGTTTAAATAACTCATGTGTATTGTCTCATTTAATTCTCACGATAGGCCTATGAAGTAGGGGTTATTGTATCCCCATTCTATAGATAAAGAAACTGAGGTGTACCAAGGCCTAAGGAAATTAATTAAGGTTGTCCAGCCCGTCAGGGGCAAAGGGCTCATCCTTAATCACTTAATACAATACAAAGAGCATTGCTGTGGTCAAGACTTAACTTTGGTATGGCATAAATGGTACTGAGTTTTCTAGTCAAAAGCTACAGTCTGTTTCATTTTATTGACATTAATAGTTTCCACAATGGGTTATACATTATGGGAGACCTGTGGATTACAAAAAGGAAAAAGAAAAAGGCACAGTCCCTGCTCTCAGAGTGCTTACAATGAAAGACAGACAATTGCAATAATGTGTCATGAGCACTGTAATAATACACAGCAAACTTTGCTAATAGAATATCTAGGAGGGGGCCCTAACATGGAATCATGTGTGGTTCTGTAAATAATCATATTTTAAGAATGATTTATATTGAATGTTCAGTCACTAAAATGGCCTCATCTCTATCATATGTACCACCCTTCCCTTATCTTGTACGTTAGTTTAGACAAAAACGCACTAATGAATATGGCTGATCTGCTAGAGATCTTTGGGACTCTAATTTGCCCAAGGAAAGTTTTGGCTTGCATTTCTACCAACGTGCCATTTACAGCTCACTGAGAACGTTGTTGATGTCCTTATTCAAGTCATTTACCCCCCAAGGAATGGATAAAAGACGTAGGATAGATTTTGGAGGCAAGTCTGGGGGCAGCAAGCAGGTCACTGATCAGAACTCTGATGCTGTTCCTCCAGGTTCTTCTCTACTTCTAGAAGACAGAAGGGTAGCCTGGGTGGGGGGAGCACAGAGCAAGGTGGAGATCAGCAGCTCCGGCCGAGGAGGTGGGGGATGACCACAGTGGCCGTCCTGCTGCTTCTTTTCCTTTTCCTTCTTCACTCTTCTCCCCACTCCCACCACTGCCCCCCCCATCAAAAGCTGCATAATCTCTTCAAGGAATTAGTGAAGCTTTAAGTTTTCATTTGAGCTGAAAATAACAAGAGATCACTTCAAACTACTGGCACCTCAATTTATTCCTCCTTAAAATGGAAAAAAAGTAATGCTGGACACTAAAGGAAAAATTGTAATTCCTTAGTGCATTTTGGAGGGAAGAAAGATTAAGAAATGCAGGAGATTAATTGTGCTTGTAAACATTTGTGGTGCTGAAGGGAAAAAGCGTATCCGGTAGTTAAGCCATTTGTGACTTCATACAGGAACCAATGTTGTTCTATCTGGGTTTTTCCTATTATGTCATTCCAGATTGGTTATTTTTAAGCACCTAAGCACAAATATTTATTTCTTGGCTGCTAGTTTGCAGTCTCACCTCAGTTGCTATTTTAGCAATTGTCCTATAAAGGGGCGGCTCTGTGATCTCACAGGGTGCTGGGAAAGACAGGGAAGATCGGGGAGGCAGGCATGATGGCAGGACGAGGAGGGCAGGAGGTCTGTCTCCAGGGTCGTCAGCAAGCACCGGTGAGCGGGGAGAGCGAGCAGAAGCCAAGTCCAAGACACCACTGCTGCGGGGGGCCGGGCTGTTTGCCATTTATGGGAGTAGAGTGAGGTTCTTGAAAATTATGAAGGAGTGAGGCTGGGTGACATTGGCAACAGTAGCAAACCAACAAGAAGGAATAAGGAAACTTCTTCCCCGGTCACTCCCCATTGGAAGAGGCAAAGTGGAGGCAACTGGCAAAACAGAAACGGAGTTTGCAGTCAGTATCAGAATCACAAAGCTGAGTGTTCAAGCATGAGTTGGAAGCTGAGAGAGAAACCCTTAATAGCTGGCTCACTAATGAAATCCACTAGGATGGAGCCCTAGCCACTCTACCATTTAGGACACTCGGAAGACACGGTCCGAGTCAGGACAGTAATTAGGAAGTAGGGGAAGACATATGCCTTCCCTAGGAAAGAGAATAGTATTACTTCCCCTATGAAAATGTTGATTTTTTTAAAGTACCCCTGTGGGGTTACTCATGCATACAACTGAACATTATTTATTAGCGCGTGCATTTATTTAACACATGTCACGATGTACCTTCTAGGTTTATGGTGTTTGCAGCCTAAGAATTCTGTAGGGGGAAAAGAGGGCTCATTTAAAGCTAAGTTTTCCACCGTGGCGGTAGCAAATGTGTCTAACGCTGCCCAGGGTCCTAGGCAATTATCTTTTACCGTGGCCCATGCTTTATCACCAGGAGGGCTGTGTTAGAGAGAAAGAGAGAGAGAAAATTAAAAACATTTTAAAATATAAACACCACATCATCCCTGCTACTTAATCCATTTTTGCAATCTCTCAAGAAATTTGGGAGAGGAAGGAAGTTTGAGTCTCTGTCTTTAGACACTGATTATATAAGGTGAGATTAATTTTCCCATATGTGCACGAAATCCGCCTCACTGCTCTGCAGGCATACTTCTGCCTCCCGTAAGTCTATTTGCATCTAGCTAAGCATGCAGAGTAGGGTGTAGCTTAGAATAGGAAAAAAAAAAAAAAAAGAAATGGGAAGGTAAGAAGAGAGAAAAAATGTGTAAAGGGCAAAGGGAGACACAGAGGATAATTTAATTCTAGGCTCATCTTTCAGAATGGGTCAGACCTACTAGGGTCTAGTCACTCATTCCATCATGTAGCATTTATTGACATTCACATGGCAGGTGTTGCAGGACAGTCTGTAGGTGCCAGGCATACAAAGACAAATAAAACACGACCCCTACCCTCAAGAACTTTTCTGTTCAGGGGCATCTGGGTGGCTCGGTTGGTTAAGCGTCTGCCTTCGGCTCAGGTCATGATCTCAGGGTCCAGGAATCGAGCCCCACGTCGGGCTCCTTGCTCAGCGGGGAGCCTGCTTCTCCCTCTCCCTCTGCTGCTCCCCCTGCTTGTGCTCGCTCTCTCACTATCTCTCTCTCTGTCAAACAAATACATAAAATCATTATTAAAAAAAAAAAGAACTTTCTGTCCAG
The DNA here is from genome assembly GCF_023065955.2 of Ursus arctos. Lineage (NCBI taxonomy): Eukaryota > Metazoa > Chordata > Mammalia > Carnivora > Ursidae > Ursus > Ursus arctos. Next base: position 15,754,137 of record NW_026622997.1, read on the forward strand.
TGGAGAAGCCGCAGGAGGGAAATAAGTCGCAGCGTGATGTGGCGAGAACTCTGATGAGATGTATGCAGGGTGCTATGAGAGAAGAGACGAATGGCATCAAAATCACGCTAGAAGGTAAGAAGGTAAGAAGAAGGCTTCCTAGAGGAGACAGTACTTTTAGTCAGTTGAAAAGAAAAGAGATAAGATTTGGGGAGGCAGGATCAGCATCTTTTAAGGCATAGGGACAGGAAACAGGTCAGTGCAGCTGGAGCATGGAATGAGAGATGGAACAAGAGACAGGAGGCGTTGGGGCTGTCAAACACTGTAGAATGTACGGAATTTCCCCCTACTTATAGCCTAACATGTTAGCATCATGACAGATGACACAAGACTCCTGGATCAGAGACAAAGTACTTTATTATAATGGTGTAACAAGAACATGAGCTTCAGCATATTTTCACTGGTTTCCTTTCCCCCAAATCCCGCATGAGAGATGTGATGGACCGAAGTGGATGCTACATGGTCAGTGGGTTTGCTTTGCAGCTGAAGAACCCAGACCCAAGGGCACAGCCTTTTTAAAGCAAGCAGCCAGATATCAAGTCCCCCACTCCAAGGAACCGAGCAGATACGCAGTGACCATGCTGTGGTCACCTGGGTCCCTGTGTGACTGGCTGCAGGTACTGCTCAGTGTCAGGAGATGGACAGGTCTTGCAGTCTGACCCACTCGGCAAGAGTTTGCAGATGCTCAGCACCCACGGTGACGGTCTCTCCCGACAGGTGCTGGAGAGCTAAGCAGGGGCTATCCCATGTAGGGCATTTTAGATGATGCTGAGGAATTTGAACTTTGCCTGAAAGTATGTGGAGCCACTGAAGACTTGACTGGAGAAATGTGAACGATGATCGCTGCAATTTGAAAAGATGACTCTTGCAGCGATGTGTGGAAAGGATCGGACAGCCAGCTGAGACAATGAAGAAAAGCCCGTCAGGAGGCAGTGCCAGTATTTCGTGTGTGAAGTGAACTACACAAAGTCAAGGT